>NC_091475.1:81669117-81969751 GCF_036971445.1 Narcine bancroftii
GGCTCTGTATACGCTTATCTTTGTGAGGTTTTTCAGTTGGTTGTTTTTCCAGACTCTTTTGTGTAGTCTTCCAAAGGTGCTATTTGCCTTGGCGAGTCTGTTGTCTATCTCATTGTCGATCCTTGCATCTGATGAAATGGTGCAGCCGAGATAGGTAAACTGGTTGACCGTTTTGAGTTTTGTGTGCCCGATGGAGATGTGGGGGGGCTGGTAGTCATGGTGGGGAGCTGGCTGATGGAGGACCTCAGTTTTCTTCAGGCTGACTTCCAGGCCAAACATTTTGGCAGTTTCCGCAAAGCAGGACGTCAAGCGCTGAAGAGCTGGCTCCATATGATATAATACAATTGTAACTATATGTTAGACCTCAAAAGTTAAAAGAATGGAATCCAACAAGATAGGACAGATCCTTCCATTGTCAACAAGAAATTGGAACAACATTACATGCAATTTTGACATGTACAGAAGTGAAAACCTTTTGGGAGTGTGACAGATATAACTATATTTTTGGGAGATAAATTGGGAAAGATTTGTGAGAGTAGGTTACATATAAATACTTTAAAACAGATCTTATTTGAAATACTGGAGCTCTGCGCAATGCTAGACATATCTGGGCCTCACAGCTTTTCCAAGAGCTTTGAAGAGTGCTCAAGAGTCTTCACTAATGGATTGTTGTTTACAAAAGGCAACAGATGAAAGAGCTTGTTGGAGCTTCATATTGTCTGGAAGAGAACTTGCCGTTCTGAGAGGGTGATGTGGTTTTGCAAGCAGAGAGAGTCAAACAGGCTTTTTCTCTGTGTGAGAGAGACACACAGAGATCACTTCTACAATGTTCCAGCCAGTAACGGCACCTGGGACTGGAACAGGACAAGCTGGCAAGTTTTTTCCTAACAAACTTATTTAAAACTTTAAAAAATAACTTAAAATCAATAACAACAACAAAAAAAGTTATTATACAGTATAGTAACCCCCCCCCTCACTTCGCCCCCCTTCAGCCAGCCCCATTAGATCCAGAGATTTTTTTGTTGGGTTATATAGTTTCTTTTTTTTTGTTTGTTTTTTTTTTAAATTTTTTATTTTTCACACCATAAATCACATTAGCCATGATACACACTTTTTCTTTTTCACACATATACAGTGACTTTTTCTCCCCCCCCTCCTCCCAAGCCCCCCCCCACCCCCCCTCCCATCCATTTTAGGTATACAATCTAGGTTACATTAAACCAGTCAGACAATGTTGTCATTCAACAAAAATACACCAGAAATTCTACTGAGTCCATTCTTTTCTTTCCTTCTCCTTCCATCAACTTAGGTAATGCTTGTCCCCGGTAGGTTTTCGCTATTGTATTTAATGTAAGGCTCCCATATTTGTTCGAATATTTCAATATTATTTCTTAAACTATATGTTATTTTTTCTAATGGGATACATTTATTCATTTCTATATACCATTGTTGTATTTTCAAATTATCTTCCAATTTCCAGGTTGACATAATACATTTTTTTGCTACGGCTAGAGCTATCTTAACAAATCTTTTTTGTGCATCCTCCAAATCAATTCCAAATTCTTTGTTTTTTAAGTTACTTAGGAGAAAGATCTCTGGATTCTTTGGTATATTGTTTTCTGTTATTTTATTTAATATCTGATTGAGATCTTCCCAAAATTTTTCTACTCTCTCACATGTCCAGATTGCATGAATTGTTGTTCCCATTTCTTTTTTTACATCGAAAACATCTATCAGATACTGTTGGGTCCCATTTATTTAACTTTTGAGGTGTAATGTATAGTCTGTGTAACCAGTTATATTGTATCATACGTAGCCTCATATTTATTGTATTTCTCATCGTTCCAGAACATAATTTCTCCCATGTTTCCTTTTTTATCTTTATATTTAAATCTTGTTCCCATTTTTGTTTAGTTTTACCATTTGTTTCCTCATTCTCCTTTTCTTGCAGTTTAATATACATATTTGTTATAAATCTTTTGATTAACATTGTATCTGTAATCACATATTCAAGGTTACTTTCCTCTGGCAAACTCAAATTGCTTCCTAATTTATCCTTCAAGTAGGATCTCAGTTGGTAATATGCCAGCGCTGTATCTCCAGTTATATTGTATTTATCTCTCATTTGTTCAAAGGATAAGAATCTACTTCCTGAAAAACAATTTTCTATTCTTTTAATCCCTTTTTTTTCCCATTCTCTAAAGGAAAGGTTATCTATTGTAAAAGGGAGTAACTTATTTTGCGTCAATATTAGGTTATATGGTTTCTTTGACTGGTTTGGAGTTGGATAAGTTTCAAATATCATTTGTACGTTTGGGATTATCTGTGACACAAAAATGTGTAACAATTACTTGGAAAGACAATTACTTGGAAAGAGATTAATATAGCACGTTAGCATAATGAATTGAGATCTTGTATTTATATGGAGAAAATAACATATAATTTACATGATAATTACTCTTTTTTTGTTAAAATGTGGTCATCTTATTTAGAATTATCTTAAAATATTGTATATACCTCTCTTTGGTATAAAGGAAATCAAAGATTCAAATTTCATTAACTTAGGTGAACTCATCTCTTTACCATAATTACCCCTTATCAAAGCTCTAAGTTGGTAATACACAAATAAAGAATTTACTGGTATACCAAATTTCTCCCTCAATTGATTAAAAGAAATAAACTGTTCCTCTTCAAAACAATCCTGAATCACTTTTGTACCCTGAGAATACCATATCTTTAAATACCTATTAAACATTGAAAAAGGAATAAGCTGATTTTGATATAATGGAGTTTGGATTGATAATTTACCCTTTGTTCCTAATAACATCCTTTATTTTAACCCATATCTTTAACATACTGGCATATCATATCCCTGTAATAAATTCAAATTCCACTTATGTATAAACTGGTGAACATCAAATTCAGAAATACATGCTAACTTCACCTTGGCCAACTAGGAGGCTGATTAATATCCATCATTCTACTAACAAACTTCAACTGTGCAGCTTATAATAATTTTGAAAATGAGACAACTGGAGTCCAACTAATGCATATTTCCATGTCAATTTCTGTTAAGCTACTTGAGCTAATTTTCCCTTCCATAAAAATTTCCTCACCACCTTATTCAAATCCTGAAAAAAACCCTTTGAAAGTGAACATGGAATTGACTGAAATAAGTATTCATTTTAATACAATTTACTCAACCTATTAATGTTAATGGTAGATCCTTCCATTTAATCAAATCCATTTTAATCTTTTTCAATAAAGGTACATAATTTAACTTATTGATAATTTGCATTCACAGTTACCCCTAAATATTTTAATTTTATCAGACCATCTTAATTTTATAATATTTTTACATTCTTTATAATCCCCTTCCAAAATTGGCAATATTTCACTCATCCAAATTCACCTTATACCCAGATAACTCCCCAGATTGAACTAAACATTCTTGTAAATATTTCAAAGAATGTCTGGATGTGTCAAATAAATCAATACATCATCAGGAAATAAATTAATCTTATATTCATCATCTGCAATTCTAATCCCTTTAACCTTGCTATTCCAATGGTTCAATGACCAATGCAAGCAAGGCTGGTGACAATGGACAACCTTGATGAGTTGATCACGATAGACAGGCTGACAAGTTTATGTCACTGTGTATATATTAATGCTGAATATTTGTATATATTTTTACGACGTGGTTCATGGTGAGGTACTAAATAAAAAATTATATTAAAAAAATCAGTGTTTGCAGACTTGCGTGTTTTACTCCATGTAAAGCAAGGTTGTGTGTAGGAGCAAATGCAAATACCATGCAGATTTAGTGTTCGAAAAAATGGCTGATTAATTAAAACTGTTGTTCAGAAGACCAATCAAAACTGATCTCTTGTGCATGAATTTGGTACAGGTTTTATACTCTCAATGGACATAATTACAGAAAATTAATTAACAGTTTTACTGTTTTGATTACAGAATGGGAGGAACAAATATCTAGTTACAGGCAAGATAAAGGGGGATTACAGAATAGGATGCTTAATTTTCCATCAGTTTAACTTTGTTAACAAGGAGTCAAAGTTTCTGTTACATCAATAGGTGCATATTATGATTGTAACTGCCTGTCCCGCATCGGACTTGTCAGCCACAAACGAGCCTGCAGCTGACGTGGACTTTTTACCCCCTCCATAAATCTTCGTCCGCGAAGCCAAGCCAAAGAAAAAAAAATGATTGTAACTTACTGAACAATAAATCCAATTTCTCATTACACCAAAGGGTGAACGTAATTAATAACATAACTAATAATGTTCCTGAAACTTGGGTGTCATCGCTCCATGGCTCGACTCTTGGGTCTGCCTTTGGTTCCCTGTTAGCACATTAGCCCAACCCATATCCCCCTTTACTAGTTATAGTTCTCAATCTTCTTTCCCTGACAACAGGAGGTCAGTGGCCCAAGGCCTTTTTCAATCTATCTCCCCAATTTTGAGAAAATATCAAGGTGGATAAGTCCCTGTGACCAGAAGGAATCTATCCCCGGATACTGAGAGGGGCAAGGGAGGAGACTGTTGGGATCTTTCAGAGATCTTTGTATCTCTTTAGCCATAGTCGAGGTCCTGGAATATTGGAGAATAGTCAATGCAGTTCCTTTGTTTAATTGTTCATTTTTAAAATTTGGATTTGAACAATACAGCAAAGTAGAAGGCATTTCCGGCCCATGAATCCCGTGAAGCCTAATTACACCCAATTAACCTAGCAGACCTCATACTTTTTGGAGGGTGGGAGGAAACCAGAGTACCCAGGGAAAAGGCACATAAGTCACAGGGAGAATGAACAAACTCCTTACAGACAGCATCAGATTTGAACCTGGGATTACTGGCGCTGAAATAGTGTTGCACTAAACTTGCATTTCAGAAGGGAAATGTAGGAAAATAATCAGGGAATACTCGAAGGGACAGGTAGAACTCACATTCAGAAATGCAGAGACTTATTTGGAATATTCAGTGCGGCTTTGGGCAGGGAAGGTTCTGATTAACAGATGTGATTGAGTTTTTTATTTTTTATTTTTCACACTGTGAACCATTGATCAACCAAAATACATACAAACATTTCCCCCTTAAATATACACAGTGGCATTTTCTCCCCTTTTTTCCCCCCTACCTTCCCTCCCCCTCCAAAACCAATAAACATTCAACATATCCAATACAATAAAACCATTAAACAATGTCATCACACAATGAAAAATAAACAAGAAAAATGTGTTATCTACTTTTACACACTGGATCAAGTCATTCTGTCTTCTTATCATTTCAGGGGGTGGAGGTCCGCGGTAGGCCCTCTCTGTTATGTTCCACGTACGGTTCCCAAATTTGTTCAAATAATGTGACTTTATTTTTTAAATTATATGTTATTTTTTCCAATGGAATACATTTATTCATTTCCATGTATGCTGTATTCTCAGGCTCTCTTCCGATTTCCAAGTGACATTATACATTTTTTTGCTACAGTTAAGGCTATCATAATAAATCTTTTTTGTGCTTCATCTAGTTTGAGGCCTAATTCTTTACATCTTATATTACTTAGAAGAAAGATCTCTGGATTTTTTGGTGTGTTGCTTTTTGTGATTTTATTTAATACCTGATTTAGATCTTCCCAAAACTTTTCCACTTTCTCACATGCCCAAATTGCATGTACTGTTGTTCCTGTTCCCTTCTTAAAGCGAAAATATCTATCTGATAATGTTGGATCCCATTTTTTTTAACTTTTGGGGCGTGATATATAACCTGTGTAACCAATTATAGTGTATCATGCATAACCTTGTGTTTATTATATTCTTCATAGTTCCAGAACATAACTTTTCCCATGTTTCATTTTTTATCTTTATGTTTAAATCTTTTTCCCACTTATGTTTGGGTTTATGCTTATTTCATCATTTTCATTCTCTTGCAGCTTGATGTACATGTTTGTTATAAATCTTTTAATTATCACTGTGCCTGTAATCACATATTCAAAGCTGCTTCCTTCTGGTAATCTCAGTCTGTTTCCCAGTTTATCCTTTAAGTAGGCTTTCAATTGATGGTATGCAAACATTGTACCATGAGTTATTCCATATTTGTACTTCATTTGTTCAAATGTTAATAAATTATTTCCAAAAAAACAATTTTCTATTCTTTTAATTCCTTTTCTCTCCCATTCTCTAAAGGAAAGGTTATCTATTGTAAAAGGGATTAGCTGATTTTGCATCAATAATAATTTTGGTATTTGGTAATTTGTTTTTTTTCCTTTCTAAGTGGATCTTCTTCCATATATTGAGTAAATGATGCAATACTGGTGAGCTTTTATATCGTACCAGCTTTTCATCCCACTTATAAAGTATATGTTTTGGTACCTTCTCCCCTATTTTATCTAGCTCTTATCTTAGTCCACTCTAGTTTTTCCCTTCTCTGATAAAAATCTGATAAATACCTTAATTGTGCTGCTTTATAATAATTTTTAAAGTTTGGTAACTGCAAACCATCTTGGATGTACCTATCTGCTAATTTATCTAACGTTATCCTCTGTTTCCCCCCTTTCCATAAAAATGTCCTTATTATTCTTTTTAGTTCATTAAAAAATTTCTCTGTTAAGGGAATTGGTAACGATTGAAATAAGTATTGTATCTTTGTGAAGACATTCATTTTAATGCAATTTACCCTCCCTATCAACGTTAGCGGTAATTCTTTCCAATGTTCTAAATCTTCCTGCAATTTCTTTATTAGTGGCTGATAATTTAATTTGTACAGGTGGTTTAAGTTATTATTTAACCTAATACCTAGATATCAGATTGCTTGTGTTTGCCATTTAAATGGTGATTCTTTTTTAAATTCTGTACAATCCACATTACTCATTGGCATCACTTCGCTTTTATTTGCATTGATTTTGTACCCCGATATTTCTCCATACTCCTTCAATTTCTTATGTAATTCTTTTATTGATATTTCTGGTTCTGTTAAGTATACTATTATGTCATCTGCAAATAAACTGATTTTTAAACTCCTCCTCCTTTACTTTTATCCCTTTTATTTTATTTTCTGTTCTTATCAGTTCTGCCAATGGTTCTATTGCCAAAGTGAACAGTGAGGGAGATAATGGACGTCCCTGCCTAGTTGACCTACTTAATTTAAATTGGTTTGATACATATCCATTTACTGTTACCTTCGCCAATGGTCCATTATATAATGCTTTAATCCAATTAATATATTTTTCTGGTAGATTGAACCTCTGAAATACTTTGAATAAATAATTCCATTCTACCCTGTCAAAGGCTTTTTCTGAGTCTAAAGCAACAGCCACTGTTGGCTTCTTATTTCCTTGAACTGCATGAATTAGATTAATAAATTTACAGACATTATTCGCTGTTCGTCGTTTCTTAATCAATCCAGTTTGATCTTGTTTTACTATTTTTGGTACACAGTCAGCCAATCTGTTTGCTAATAATTTTGCTATTATCTTATAATCTGAATTAAGTAGAGATATTGGTCTATATGATGCTGGTGTTAGTGGATCCTTCCCTGTCTTTGGTATTACTGTAATTATTGCTGTCTTACATGAATCTGGCAAGTTTTGTGTTTCTTCTATCTGGTTCATTACTTCCAGGAGAGGAGGAATTAATAACTCTTTAAATGTTTTCTAGAATTCTATTGGGAATCCATCCTCTCCAGGTATTTTATTGTTCGGCAGCTTTTTAAATATATTCTGTACTTCCTCTATTTCAAATGGTTTTATCAGTTTGTTTTATTCCTCTTCTTGCAATTTTGGTAGTTCAATTTTAGCTAAAAACTCTTCTATTTTTATCATCTTTCCCCTTGTTCTCAGTTTGGTATAATTGTTCATAAAATTCCTTGAAGTTCTCATTAATCTTCATTGGATTATATGTAATTTGTTTGTCCTTTTTCCTTGATGCTATTACAGTTCTTTTAGCTTGTTCTGTTTTAAGTTGTGAGGTGAATATTTTGTGTGTTTTTTCTCCTACCTTGTAATACTTCTGCTTTATTTTCATTATGTTCTTCTCCACCTTATACGTTTGTAATGTTTAGTATTTTATTTTTCTGTCCACCAATTCTCTTCTTTTTGTTATATCATCTCTTGTGGCTAGTTCCTTTTCTGTACTTACTATCTCACTTTCCAACTGTTCTATTTACCGATTGTAGTCCTTTTTCATCTTAGTTACATAACTTATTATCTGCCCTTTAATGAAAGCTTTTATGGCATCCCATAATATAAATTTGTCTTTCACTGATTCCGTATTTATTTCAAAGTACATTTTAATTTGGTGTTCAATAAACTCTCTAAATTCCTGCCTTTTAAGTAGCATGGAGTTTAACCTCCATTTATATGTTCTTCGTGGGAAGTCCTCCAGTTCTATTGCTAATAACAGGGGTGAATGATCAGATAGTAGTCTAACTTTATATTCAGTTTTCCTAACTCTCCCTTGAATATGGGCCGACAACAAAAACATATCAATCCTTGAGTAGGTTTTATGCCTACTTGAATAATATGAGTATTCCTTCTCTCTTAGGTGCTGCCTCCTCCATATATCCATAAGTTTCATTTCCGGCATTGATTTAACCATTCTTTTTACTAGTCTTTTCTCCAGTTTTATCCAACATTGGATCAAAATTAAGGTTAAAATCCCCTCCTATCAATATATTTCCTTGTGTATCTGCAATCTTCAAAATAAATCTTGTATAAACTTTTGATCCTCTTCATTAGGTGCATATATATTGAGCAAATTCCAAAATTCTGAATATATCTGTCACTTTATCATTACATACCTCCCTGCTGGATCTATTATTTCCTCCTCTATTTTGATTGGTACATTTTTATTAATTAATATAGCTACACCTCAAGATTTTGAATTATATGATGCTGCCGTTACGTGCCCTACCCAGTCTCTCCTTAATTTATTATGTTCCACTTCAGTTAGATGCATTTCCTGCACAAATGCTATATCTATTTTTACTTTTTTCAGTAAATTTAATAGCCTCTTCCTTTTGATTTGGTTATGTATTCCATTAAAATTTATAGTCATATAATTCAACATGGCCATCTCATACCCTGTTTACACCTCATTTCCGCTTCCTCACCACCACCATCCCCCTTTTCCCCATTTTCATCTCTCAGTTTTCCCTTTCTAAACTCAATGTATGACAACACATGTAAAACATAAAATACTTCAACAACTCCCACATCCAATATTCCCTTAGCCCCAAGTGTTCCCCCCCCTCTGAGTTGCCCCTTATCCCTTGCTGGGCAACCACAACACCCCTCTCCATTTGGATTGTGAACATGCTCGCAAGTGTTAACTGATTTCACAGTGACAATTATTCTCTCCCACCCAACCTCCCCAGAAAAGAATGTATTTTTACACAAATAACAAAGCTCACCCTCTTTTTTCCCCTTCCTTCCTTTCTTCCCTTCTTTTTCCCTTCTTTAGTTCTTACATATACATTATTTTTACATCTTTATATGTATTTTATCGCCATTCTTCATTCTTGTTACATCTCTTTATCACTCCTTCTGTCCTGCAGGCATTCTGCAAATTCTCATGCTTCCTCCAGATCTGAGAACAGTCTGTTTTGCTCCCCAGGGATAAATATATTAAGCACGGCTGGATGTCTTAACATAGATTTATAACCTTTTTTCCATAGGATTGATTTTGCTGTATTAAACTCCTTCCTCCTCTTTAAGAGTTCAAAACTTATGTCTGGGTAAAAAAATATTTTTTGACCCTTGTATTTCAATGGTTTATTGTCTTCTCTAATTTTATCCCTTGCCCGTTCCTTTATATTTTCTCTTGTCGTTTATCTCAAAAATGTTACTAAAACGGATCTTGGTTTTTTATATGTCTGTGGTTTTGGGGCTAATGCTCTGTATTCCCTTTCTATTTCCATTCCTCCCTGTCATTCCCAGGACCTTTGGGATCCATTCTTTTATAAATTCTTTCATATTTGTGCCTTCTTCATCTTCCTTTAGGCCCACTATTTTTATGTTGTTTCGCCTACCATAATTTTCCAACCTATTAATTTTCTGAGCGAACAACTCTTGTGACTCTTTAACTTTTTATCACTTTCTTCCAATTTTATTCTTAAGTCATTCACTTCCATTTCTACAGCCATTTCTCGTTCTTCCATATTTTCTAATCCTTTCTCTATTTCTGTCATGACCAGCTCTCATCTATTCACTTTTTTCTTCTGTACTTTTCATTTTTCTTTTAATTTCACTAACTTCTAATGTCAACCATTCTTTTAATGCTCTCATTTGTTCTTGAAAAAAAACTTTATCTATATTCTGTCCATCTGTTTTATCTTCTATTTCTCTGTGAAGATCTTGGTCTTCTTCTTCCTCTTCTTCTGTGTCTGCACCTGTGTTTGTGTCTTCTTCTTTTCTTCCTTTTATCTGTGTCTCTTCTGACTTTCCTGATGAGTTGCTTGTCTCACTTTGCTGGGCTTCTTCTTGCTTGGCTTCTTGCTATTGGTCCTCTTCTTCTGGGCTACTCATCTGTTGGGCCTCCTGCTGCTGCTCTTCTTTCCTTTCACTCCCTTTCCTGTCACTTTCCTCTTCTGGCTGAGCGCCATGGTGTCGAGCAACGCTCAGGTTGTCGCGTTGCGTTTGCCCGCTCCTCAGCTGAGCCCCCCTCCCGTCGGTATTCTCTTTCTCCTTAGTAAGCGCTCTGTGCATGTGCGACTCCTTGTGCAGTTGCACACTTTTGTTTGGCTCAGAGTGCCATTTTTGCAGTCCAGCAGTCGGGGGGTCACAACTCTGCGGGGTTGTCACTAACCTCGGAGAACGAGCTCTCTTCTCCACGACGGCTCCCTGTTTCTTCTTAAAGGTAAGGCCTTCTCCTTTCTCTTCTGGCGTCTTTTCTTCTTTTTTTCCCCGTTGTTTTTACTTTTTCCTTCTTGGGTGCCATTTTCTTTATTTTCTCTACAACTTTATCTTTTATTTGTTATGTTTTGTATTTCTTGAACTTTGTATTTTCTTCACTTTATTTCTTCTTTTCTAAAGAGGGCCGGTATTCCCCTACTGGCCACTATTCCATCACGTGACTCCTCTGATTGAGTTTTTTGAGGAAGAAATGAAGGTAAGGGTAGGGCAGTGTATTTTATCTGGATGGAGCAGTAAAGCATTTGACAAGGTCCCTCATTGTAGGCTGATCCAGAAGATTAAGTCACATGGGATTCACATGAGATGGTAATTTGCATACAAAATTGATTCAGTCCAAGAAGACAGAGGGTAGTGGTAGAAATTTGTTTCCTCACTGTAAAGGTCTGTGACCAGTGCTGGCAACTCCATTTTTAATATATATAAATAACTGAGATTAATATGTCAGCAATCTGATAAGTTTGCAGATGACATGAAAAGTTATGGAGTTGTGGAGCTGACAAAGGATTCGGCAGGAATTAGATCAGTTCCACTGTGGGTAGACGAATAGCAGATGGAGTTTAATCTGAACAAATGTGAAGCATTGCATTTTGTGTGGTCAAATTCAAGGTGAAAGTATAGAGTAAATGGTCGGATCCTTAGGAGTATTGATGTACAGAAGGATCTTGAAGCATCAGTAGTGAGTTCCTTGAAAATGTTAACGCAAATCATAGGATGGTAAAGAGGAGTATGGCATGCTTAGTTTTATGGTTCAAGTTCAAGGCTGTTGTCACATGTTGTTTAGTGAGCAGAGGAATTAGACACTCTAAAAATGCAGAGTGAGATCAGTTGGTAAAGAGCAAAGGCAACACAGGTTCACTATTTTGCCTTTATATAGAAGACTAATAACAGCAAAAAACAAACTGTATGGCGTGTGTGTGTGTGTGTGTGTGTGTGTGTGTGTGTGTGTGTGTGTGTGTGTGTGTGTGTGTGTGTGTGTGTGTGTGTGGACTGAGTCACATTCAGAACCCTCTGCAATTTCGTGCGGTCTTGGTCATTGCAGTTCCTGCCCCACGCAGTGAAGCACCCTGATAAGATGATGTACCTGCAGATGTTGTTAAGGAATGCTGGTGATATCAAAATTCCATCAGGCTTCTGAGGAAGTAGAGGCACTGGTGCATTTCTTCACCATTGCATAGATGTGGTTGGATTGAGGTGGGGCTGGGGAGGGGTGATTGGAAATGTTTACACCGAGGAACTTAAAGCTGTCTACTCTATTCACCTCAGTACCATTAATGTAAACCAGGGAATGAGCTTTGCCCCTCCTCTGCAGGTCTATAACCAGCGCTTTGGTCTTGATGACATTCTGACATTTTGAGGGAGGTTGTTGTCCAAGCCACTAGTCTCTCTCCTTCCATTTAATTGTTAGAGATCCTGCCTATGATGTTGGTGTCATCCATGAATTTATAGATGGACTTGGAGTGCTGTTTGGCCACATAGTGGCGGTACACAGGGACTACAGTGAAGGGAGTGAGTACACAGCCCTGTGGGGCACTAGTGTTGAGGATGATCGTGGAGGAGGTGCTGTTATCAATTGTCAATAATTGCAGTCTGTGGGATGGAAAGTCATTGATGCAATGGGAAGGAGGGGTGCTGAGACCAAGATTACTAATGTGTTGGGGTAGTAATGTGTTGAAGGCAGAGCTATAGTCAATGACCTAGGTGACCTTGTTGTTCAGGTGTTTCAGGGCTGAGTGTGGAACCAGGGAGTTGGCATCAATTGTGGACCTGTTGCAGAAGGTTAATGGGAGTGGGTCAATGGTGCCTTTATGGCTGGAGTTAAAGTAAGCCAGGATCAACCTCTCAATGCACGTCAAGATAATGATACTCATCTAGGCATGTCACTAACTTCTTCTTCAGTGCCGGGTGATAGCGATCACCTGGAGGCAGCTGGGTACTTCAGCCCATTGGACAGAGTGTGAAGATGTCTATCAAATATATATACGATTCTACAGAACTTTGGCTGGGCTATACTTGCAGTTAGAAGGTGTGGAGTCAACAGACATCAACTATTTAGTCTGTTTGGGTGGTCGACCTCATTGGCATGAGGGTGGCACAGTCACAGGGTGTTTCAGGTTGAGGTGCGCCGGCTTTTCACGTTGAGGACGCAAGTGGTTCTATTCTGATGCACCACCTAGTATGAGCCCTCGTAAGGCTGCCTCAGTGGAATCCGGTGCATGCCCCTGCAAGCAAAAACGTAGTAACAGTCCTGGTGGTCAGTAGGGACAATGGAAGGTGTCGGGCTGTGGCACGAGGATGGGACAGGAGCTAGTGTTCCTACCTTCTCTTGGAGTCTTGTGAGCACTGCCGCAGGTGTCTCTTCCCTGCCACGGGCTGCTGGCACAAGCTCACTTGGAACTGTCAATGGGGCGACACATATCAACTCTGCCGAAGATGTAGCTAAGTCTTCTTTGAGAGCCATGTGGATGCCAAGAAGCACCCATGGGAGTTCGTCCACCCAATCTGGGCCCTGGAGGTGCTCCATCAGGGCCAAATTCAGGTGCCAGTGGAAACGGTCTACCAGGCCATTGGACTGCTGATGGTAGGCCGTGGTGTGGTGAAGCTGGGTCCCAAGTAGATGTGCCAGTGCATGAGGGCTCTGGCGTAGGACTCCATGGACATGTCAGGGAGGGGTATGGCTTCTGGCCACCTGGCGAATCTGTGCCCCCTGGGAGACTGGCAGTGGACTAACAATGTCCACATGGACATGGTCAAACCTCTTGTGTGTCAGCTGGAAGAGTTGAAGGGGGGCTTCACGTACCTCTGGACTTTGGACATCTGGCATTATGTGCATATCCTGGTCCAATGCCTGACCTGCTTATGTAGGCTATGCAAAACTAATCTAGATGCCAGCAGTTGGATGGTTGCCTGAATGGACAGGTGGGCCAAACCATGCAGTGCATCCAAGCAGCTGGAACGATGGGCTAGGGTTGGCCGGTGGACATGTCACAGAGGAGCTTGTTGTCTGTTGGACCAATGGGGATGTCCTCAAGTTGCAGACAGTACGCTGGCATTTTTTCGTCCAGCTGCTGTGCCTCAGCGAGCACAGTGTAGTCCAATCCTAGGGATAAGGAATGCACTGAGTGGCTGGAGATGCGAGACAATGCATCTGTGAAGACCATGAACTCTCACCCCTCCAAGAAGTACTGAAAGTGCCAGATGGTGAGGTAGAGGGTAGCAGCTCCCTGCTGAAGGTGCTGTATTCAGCTCTGGGGGTCACAGGTGTCAGATGAAGAACACTAGTGGTTTCCACTGACCTTCAATTCATTGTTCCAGCATGCTGCTGACTTCTGAGTTGGAAGCGTCAACTGTGAGGGCTGTGGGAACATCCTCCTGTGGGTAAACCAGGAGGATGGCATTTGCAAGGGTGTCCTTGGCCTGCTCAAAAGTTGTCGTTGACTTCAGGTGATTTCCTTGGCCTTGATGGACATCAAGGTGAACAGGGGTCACATGATCCAGGCTGCTGATGGTAGAAATCAGTGGTAAAAGTTGATCATGCCCACGAACTCCTGTTGGTCATTGACTGTAGTGGGCCTGGCAAACTGGTGTATGGCCTCAACTTTTGCCGGCAAGGTAACTGTTCCATGCCAGTCAATGTGGTCTCAAGGAAATCAATGGCCGACAGCCTGAACTGGCACTTTGCAGGATTGATGGCCAGGCTGTATTCACTCAGGTGGTAGCAGAGTTGGCGCAGGGGCATCAAGTGCTCTTGTTGCAAGCGGCTGGAGATCAGGATATCATCTAAGTAGATGAAGACAAAATCCAAGCCACACCCCCTGAGTCCATGCTGTTGGAATGTCTGTGGCGTGTTCTTGAGTCTGAAAAGTATCTGCAGGAACTTGAATTAGCCGTACGGGGTGATGAGGGTCAACTTGGGGACATCAATGGAGTGGACAGGAATCTAGTGAAACCCGCGGACCAGGTTGACCTTGGAGAAGATGCATGCCCCATGCAAATTTGCTGTAAAGTCTTGAATGTGGGGCACTGGTCATGTTGGTGTCATTGAGCCTTCTGTCGTCACCACGTGGCCTCCTTCCTCCAGCCAACTTGGACACCATGTGCAGCGGAGAGACTCATCGCCTCCATTTTACTGACTCTTCCTTGGCAAGGTGGAGTTTGTCGGGTGGGTGCCTGTGTGTCCGGGTGTGTAGCAGTGGTCGTTGAGTGGGAATGTGGTGCTGTACACTATGCTCAGGGGCGTCTGTGGAGAACTGTGGCATAATAATGGTCGGGAACTCTGCTAGAACTCTGGCAATAAAGGCTGCGACACTGCTGCCAGCATAAACTACCAGGTGAAATGGCTGGAACTGAACTGTAGTGGGATGGTTTGGGTGCCGTATGTGTAAATACTAGTGTTGTTGGCAGTGCTGAGTGCCGGTCCTGACTTCCCGGCGTGGGTGTTATGGCTTGAGGGGAGCAAGACACTAACCTCCACTCCTATGTCTATGAGGAACTTTTGCCCAAAAGGAGGCTGTAGCCATTAGTCCTGGCCATTAGTCCTGGCCATTAGTCATTGGCCCTGGCTTATCCTGGAAAAGAATAAGATGGGTGGCAACAGTGGGCTCGTGAACCCCACTTTTGGTGGTAAAATCACCAAAGGTCTGAACTGGGGTCACTCCCTGCTCCTGGTGTCACCAGGTTCATTTGTGGTGCAGGGAAGGCCTGGTCCAAAGGGTGTGACTCAGCAACTTAGTCGATAGAGGCCCCGCCATCCTCACTGGCTGCTCCCTCCCCTTTCACTCCTTTTATTGGCCTCTTGACCAATTACCCCCATCACTTTCAGCAAGCTCCTCCTCCTCCTCCGACTCACAGCCCGACTCTCTCCAAGTTCCTCCTCTGACTCCCAGCCGAACCAAGTAGGCCCAAGCCCCGGTAAGGGCATGGAACAGTTACCTTGCCGGTGAAAGTTGAGGCCATACACCAGTTGCCACAGGATATGTGTGGGCCATTACTTTGTGTGGGTCACTGAAATCGTTGTTAGTGATGAGGAGGCTGCTATCTTTTGGCATCTGCTCAAGACTTGTTTGAACAATAAACATGCTTATGGCCATCTGCTAGTGCCAGCATCTCGTTCATTAAAGACAATGGCGCATGGTGCTCACAGTGGAAGAGGCCAAAATTACAGATCAGGAGTGCCTTGTTTCATACCTGTCCACAACCAGTGGCTGGTATGGGAAGTCGATGATGCGGCCTGCTGTTTCCTGCTCGAGTGAACCGACCACATCGTAGTACTTGGTTCGGCTGGGAGTCGGAGGAGGAGCTTGGAGAGAGTCGGGCTGTGAGTTGGAGGAGGAGGAGCTTGCTGAAAGTGAGGAGAAGATAAGCTATTAAAGTCGGGGGCTTACCGGGGATTGGGCCTACTTGGTTCGCCTGGGAGTCGGAGGAGGAGCTTGGAGAGAGTCAGGCTGTGAGTCGGAGGAGGAGGAGGAGGAGCTTGCTGAAAGTGATGGGGTTAATTGGTCAAGGGGCCAATAAAAGGAGTGAAAGGGGAAGGAGCGGCCAGTGAGCTGCGGCTCAGTGAGTGAGTGGTTCGGCGAAAGCAGGCAAGGAGAAAAGGTAAGCTGAGTTATTTGCCTTCGTATTCAGAGTCATGCCAATAGGGTTAGTGCTCTGTACTGGGTGTCAGATGTGGGAACAATGGGTGACCTCCACCCTCCCAAATGGCCACATCTGCACCAAGTGTACTGAGATGCAGTTACTAAGGGACCGAATTAGGGATATGGAGTTGCAGATTGATGTCCTGCGGCTTGTAAGGGAGAGTGAGGAGTTAATCGACTCAACTTTCAGGGTGATAAATTCTCCAGAACCCGTGTCAGGTAAGTGGGAAACCGTCATGGGAGGAAAAAAAAGCGAGAAAAACGGAGAGCACACCAGTGACTATCCCACTCAGCAACAGTTATGTTGTGTTGGATTCTGTTGAGGGAGATGACCGGACAGAAGATGGCCACGGGCACCAGGTCAATGGCAATGAGCCTGGCAGAGTGGTGCAAAAGAAAAGGAAAAGGAGAAATGCAGTAGTTATTGGGGACTCCATTGTCAGGGGTACAGACAGGAGGTTCTGTGAGCCAGATAAGTATACCCGCATGGTGTGCTGCCTCCCTGGTGCAAGGGTACGAGATATCACAAATCGGGTCCAAAATATTCTGAGAGGAGAGGGAGAGCAGCCTGATGTCTTGGTACATGTGGGTACAAATGACATTGACAAGAAAAGGGAGGAGGTAATTGAAAGGGATTACAGTGAGCTGGGACAAAAGCTGAAAGACAGGAATGCTAGGGTGGTGATCTCGGGATTACTACCTGTTCCAAATGCAAGTGATGAAAAGAATGTAAGGATAAGGAAAATGAATGTGTGGCTGAGGTGCTGGTGTACAGGGCAAGGATTTGGCTTCCTGGATCATTGGGATCTCCTTTGGGGAAGGCATGATCTTTACGAGAGGGATGGATTGCTCCTAAATCCAAAAGGTGTCAACATTTTGGCAAGTATGTTTGGTACAACAGTGGGGCAAGGTTTAAACTAATTTGGCAGGGGTATGGGAACCAGAGTGATAGGGAAAAGGGTAGGGAAGAGAAAGTAATGTACAGGAAAAGTAATGTTGGGAGGAGAAAGTTAAAAAATCAGATGGTGCAGTGAGTTTTCGGGTCAATGATAGTGTTAAGAAAATTACAAAGAAAAATAGTGGGCAGAAAAATCAAAAGAAAAGGTTACAGAAGTCACTAGATATTAAAAGGACAAAGAGCATAAGGACACTTTATCTGAATACCCACAGTATTAGAAATAAGGTTAGTGAACTTGAGGCACAAATCGGTACCCATGCCTATGATTTGGTAGCCATCACGGAAACATGGCTACAAGGTGACTCTAAATGAGAATTAAACTTTCAAGGGTAGCAGGTGGTGCAAAGAGATAGACAGGATGGTAAGGGAGGTGGAGTTGCACTCTTAATCAAAGATGAGCTCCAGGCAGTAGTGAGGGATGATATAAGATCTAAAGAGCATAATGTTGAGTCCATTTGGGTAGAGATAAAGAATAACAAAGGGAAAAAATTATTGGTGGGTGTTATCTATCGCCCACCAAATAACAATAGTTTAGTGGCACAAGAAATAAATAGAGAGATAAGTGAGGCATGTAATAATGATACGGCAGTAGTCATGGGGGACTTCAATTTCCACATAGATTGGGAAAATCAAGTTGGTCGTGGGAGTCTGGAAGAGGGCTTCATAGAATGCATTCGCGATAGCTTTCTTGAGCAGCATGTTAAGGAACCCACAAGAGAAAATGCTCTCCTGGATCTAGTGTTGTGCAATGAGATAGGTAGAGTAAATGATGTAATAGTCAGAGACCATCTGGGAAATAGCGATCATAGTATGATTGAATTTCTCATTCAGATGGAAGGGGAAATAGTTAGGTCTAAAACTAATATATTATGCTTAAACAGGGGTGACTACCATAGGATGAGGGAGGAATTGGGCAGAGTGGACTGGGAGCACAGACTAATTGATGAAACAGTTGAGGAACAGTGGAAGATTTTCAAAAAAATATTTTGTAATGCTCAACAAAAATATATTCTGGTCAGGAAAAAGGGCAGCAAAAGAGGGAAAAATCAACCGTGGTTAACAAAGGAAATAAAGGAGAGTAAAAAATTGAAGGCACAGGTGTACAAAGCTGCAAAGAGCAGTGGGAAACTGGAAGATTGGGAAAACTTTAAGAGACAACAAGGGGTTACAAAGCGGGTAATAAGAAATGGGAAAAAGGATTATGAAAGTAAATTGGCACAAAATATAAAAACAGAAAGCAAAAAATTTGATAAATATATAAAACGGAAGAGGGTGGCCAGAGTTAATACAGGTCCCTTGGAGGATGAGAAAGGAAAACTGGTAGCAAAAAATGAGGAAATGGCCGAGGTATTGAACAAATATTTTGTGTCAGTCTTCACGGTGGAAGACACGTCCAGCATGCCCAAGTGCGGAGTTAAGGATGCGAATGTTGGGGAGGGCCTTGATAAAATAGTTGTTACAAAGGAAGTAGTGATGGAAAAACTAATGGGACTAAAGCCAGACAAATCACCTGCTCCTGATGATATGCATGCAAGGGTTCTGAAGGAAATGGCAGAAGTTATAGTTGATGCATTGGTGGTCATATACCAAAATTCCTTGGAATCTGGGCAGGTCCGGCAGACTGGAAGACAGCAAATGTCACGCCACTTTTTAAGAAGGGATGTAGGCAGAAGACTGGAAATTATCGGCCAATTAGCTTGACGTCTGTAGTTGGAAAAATGCTTGAAGCCGTCATTAAAGATGAAATAGTGAAACTTTTGGAACGTAAGGGTTCAATCAGGCAGACACAGCATGTTTTTAGAAAGGGAAGATCTTGTTTGACAAACTTGTTAGGATTCTTTGAGGATATAATGGGTGCGGTGAATAGAGGGGAACAGGTTGATGTTGTATATTTGGATTTCCAGAAAGCGTTTGATAAGGTACCGCACAAGAGACTTATCAGTAAGTTACAGGAAAGTGGAGTCCGGGGAAGTATATTGGCCTGAAAATTGGTTGTCTGACAGGAGGCAGAGAGTCGGGATAAGTGGGAGTTTTTCAGGTTGGCAGAAAGTGGTAAGTGGGGTGCTGTAGGGCTCGGTGCTAGGCCCACAACTGTTCGTCATTTACATTGATGACTTGGAGGAGGGGACAAAATGTGGTGTAGCCAAGTTTGCGGATGACACCAAATTGAGTGGAAGAGCAAATTGTAATGTGGATGTGGAGAGTCTGCAAAGGGATATAGTTAAGCTGGATGAGTGGGCAAAGGTCTGGCAGATGGAGTACAATGTTAGTAAGTATGAGGTTATCCACTTTGGCATAAAAATAAAAGAGCAGAATATTATTTAAAAGGTGAAAAACTACAGCATGCTGTTGTTCAGAGGGACTTAGGAGTGCTTGTGCATGAATCGCAAAATGTTAGGTTGCAGGTGCAGCAGGTTATTAAGAAGAGTAATGGAATGTTGGCCATCGCTAGAGGAATTGAATTCAGGAGTAGGGAGGTAATGTTGCAACTGTATAAGGTACTGGTGAGACCGCACCTGGGGTACTGTGTCCAGTTCTGGTCTCCATATTTGAGGAAGGATATACTGGCTTTGGAGACGGTCCAGAGGAGGTTTACTAGGTTGATCCCTGGGATGAAGGGGTTGACTTATGATGAAAGATTAAATCGTCTAGGATTGTATTCGCTCGAGTTCAGAAGAAAGAGAGATCTTATAGAAACATATAGGATTATGAAGGGTATGGATAGGATAGATGTAGGAAGGTTTTTTGAGCTGGCCGGGGAAACTAAAATGAGAGGACACAGTCTCAAGATTCGGGGGAGTAGATTTAGGACAGAGATGAGGAAAAATAGTTTTTCCCAGAGAGTAGTGAATGTTTGGAATTCTCTAACCAGGGAAGTGGTTGAGGCTGCCTTATTAAACATATTTAAAATTCGGTTAGATAAATTTTTACATGATAGAGGAATTAGGGGATATGGGGAGAAGGCAGGTAGGTGGAGTTAGGTCATAAATTAGATCAGCCATGATCGTATTGAATGGTGGAGCAGGCTCGATGGGCCATTTTTGGCCTACTCCCGTCTCTACTTCCTATGTTCCTACTTTATGGCTTCATTGACAATTTGCTTGACCTGGAAATGGGCTTCAACCTGCTCAAACCAGACCTGTGGCTGCGAAGTCCAGAAAGTCAGCAGTTCTAGTTGGGTGCTTGGGTCAGTTATCATTGGGTCCAAATGCCGTTTGGACCGTCGGGGTCAACAATATAGTCATGCTTGCCATGCGAGCGAAAAACCACGCAGAATTGAAAGTGATTTGAACCAACTTCTTTACTGATTCAAAGGCTGTGTTCTTAAGAACCCTTTCCCAGCAGCTCCTGCGGGGCAGAACTGACATCAGCCACCAGGCTGTGGGCTTGCCGTGCACCTGGAGCTCTCAGTCAGATCTGCCATGGACTTGCCCACGACTCCATGAGCCAGTTAACCTGTTGCATGGGTGAGCCATCAGACTCTTGCTTTTGCACTTCTTGATATTTTTTCTCTCTGTATTGCAGTTTGTTTACATTTATACATTAAGTCAGGGATTTTTTGCACTGCCAATAAATGGTAATTCTGCCACACGTGCAGGAAAAATGAATCTCAAGTTTATATGTGATGCCATGTATGTACTCTGACAATAAATCTGAAATCTGCATTGACCTGGTGAAAACTTTCACCACGTTTGTCATTGCAGGGAAGAAGTTCAAGTGCAAATACAGAAAATGCATTTCCAATGACATGTTGCACCATGGTTTTGTATGAAACTGATGCAAAATATGACAGAAAAATCACAAAAATAAGTTACATCTAAAATGTTTTTTTTTAAACTTTATTTAAAATTTTACGACATGAATAAAATAAAAATTACATTTAAAGAAATAATAAAAAATAAGATAATAAAAATTAGAATACTACATCATTAAGCTACACAAATTAACCCCCCCAATAATTATAACACAACATTAATCATCTAATTTAAAATTAATCCAACCCTCCCCCAAAATAAAGAGTGAAGAATTAATTAGCAATGTTGTAAATAAAATAGAAAAAACCCCACTTACGAAAAAAGGATAAAACTTAACAACAAAAAAATTACTAACAACAAAAAAAATATCAATACTAAAATAATACCCTTAAACATATATTTAAATCAAACATAATTCATGTATTTAACAAATGAAATCCACTTTAAAACTAAATTCAAATATTAAAATCATATATCAACCACATATCTGTTGTACAAAAAATCATAATTAATAATACATAAATACAGAATTTCCATTAGTACCAAATTTCCTTTATAATTCATCGAGAGAACAAAAACATCCCTTAGAAAAACAATCAGATAAACCTTTTATTCCCTTCCCCTCCCCTTATATAAAAAAAAAGTTCAAACTCTTATAAAATTCTCCATATTCTTCATTTATAACATCTTCAAAAGTCTCTATCAAAATTAACTTAATTTTATTAAACTCTTCTCCCTCAATGTATTTGTACTTAATTTTCTTCTTCTTCTTATCACCTTTCCCCTCATCTTCCTCTTCATCTAATTCAACATCCTCAATTTTTGACTTATTATCTTCTGTGACATCATCCTCTTAAAAAAGAAAAAAGAGAAAAAAACCCCAAAAAAGAGAAAAAAGAGAAAAAAACCCCCCTAATTCCCTCTCAATTACAATCAAAACAAAAAGAGTAAAAAAAATAATTATTTATTTAAAAAAATAATTAAAAAAAACCTTCACTTCTTAACCCAAAAATTAAAAAGAAAAAAAAAAACAGGTCGGAGGTCACAACTACCTCCTCCTGTTTAAACCGTCCAAAGTGATAACTTCCCCAAAATATTGGGTGTGAGATAACTCACAGGTAGCTGATGACTTCTGGAAACTAGTGCACACCCAGTTCCCTCTCCCAACTCCCATTTCATTAAACTATCATCATTATTTAAACTATTTAAACTCTTTTCAAAAAAAAGATAGAAGATTTATATTTTTAAATCAACGTTACCACTTCGATCACCATTGCTTCCATTTCTTTTAAAAATCTGGATACCACCTTACATCTCTACTCTCTTTGGAGACCTTGAAGGACTATATCGTTCCTGAAACTGCATGATTGGTAGAGACTAAGCAAAGTCCATAACCTCTTTAGGATTGTTAAAGAATTTTGGCTAATTTCCATACCAAAAAATCTTCAGTACCGCAGAATACCCGAATGTTGCCCTATGTCTTTTTTTCCACAACCGTTCTTTCACAGAATTAAATTCGCATCGTAATAGCATAGTATTAAATCTCCATCTTGAAGCTTTCTGAACTCAAATATTCTAATAATAATAATGAATGATCCAAAACCAATCTAGCCTTATACTCCACAGATGTAACCCTATCCTGCAAATGTGCTGATATTAAAAAATAATCAATTCTAGAAAATGAATTATGTCGCGAGGAATAAAAAGAAAAATCTTTCTCTGTAGGATTAACTCTTCGCCAAATATCAATTAAATTCAAATCTGCCATCATATTAATCACTTGGATTGCCATCTTAGACTTCTTAATTACTCTTGAGTACTTATCCAATAAAGGCTCCAACACCACATTCAAATCTCCCCCAACATCACATTAGAGTTCGATTGTCCAAGTAATAAAGACATATCCACAACAAAAGCTGTATCCTCAACATTAGGAGCATAAACATCAAGCAAAGTCCATGCCTCATTAAAGATTGTACAATTTAATTTTAATAATCTTCCACCATTTTTCTCTTCACTCTGTAACTAAAATGGTAGATTCTTATGTACCAAAATTGCCACACCTTTTGCCTTAGAATTAAACGAAAAATAAAAAAACGTGCCCAACCCATTCATGTTTGAGTTTCAAATGTTCCTTATCTATTAAATGAGTTTCCTTTGCCATTGCGACCACCGTTTCTTCCATTTCTTCCAGAAATCAAATTCCCTTCTTGCAGCTCTGCCCTCTTTGGAGACCGTGGAGGACTACGTCGTTCCTGGAATTGCGTAATTGGTAAAGACTGAGCAAAATCCATAGCTTCTTTAGGATTATCAAAGAACTTGGGTTGATATCCATCCTGAAAAATCTTCAGTACCGCAGGGTATCTAAATGTTGCCTTATATCCTTTTTCCACAATAATTCTTTCACAGAATTAAATTCACGTCGTTGAAACATAATTTCCTGACTCAAATCCAGATAGAAGAAAACACGATTACTCTGAACCATCAAAGGAGATTTGTTTTCCTGTGCATTTCTAATAGCCATACGTAAAATAGTCTCTCTATCACAGTAATTTAAACAGCGAACCAGAACAGGTCTTGGATTCTGTCCTGAAAAAGGTCTCCTTCTCAAAGCTCTATGAGCCCGTTCCAATATTAAACCTTCAGAAAACTTATCTTGTCCCAACACTTGTGGAATCCATTCAGTGAAAAATTTTCTTGGATCTGGCCCTTCTATGCCTTCTGGCAAGCCGACAATTTTCACATTATTCCATCTGGATTGGTTCTCCAAATAATCAACCTTTTTTGCTAAATTTTTATTTTGAATCTGTAACGTTTCAATTGTTTTATTCACATCTTGCAATTGATCTTGTACATCAGATAATCCTTGATCACACATCTCAAGTCTTTCAATAGTTTCAACTTTAAAAGCTCCATAATCAGCCATCTGTTGAGTATTGACATCCACCAATGCATTAATCTTAGAAGTAAGATTATTCATAGAATCACCTAAATGCATCATTGAAGAAAATATCTTATGTTCAAGACTCTTGAAAAGTATATCAACATCAATAGATCCAGACGTGGTGGGATTCTGCTGTTCTTGTGGAATCAGAAGACCTTCTATCCCTTCTTTTAATTTAGTAGCTTTTCTTGCAGTTTGACTCCGTGTAAGAGCCCCTGCCACAGACCCCCCAGAAGTATCAGGAGGCTGATGATCAGGGTTATCTTTGATCCAAACCTCCTTTAAAAGCTTCGTTACATCAGTATCTGGAAAGAGCTGATATAACTGGTGGTATAGCAGTCAAATAACAACTCTTCAACTCTCCAACTGGTGGCGCCCCAGCTAATTCAGCAGTCAAAGTCTCAGTAGACGTTGTTTGAAATACTGGCATCCGGCCAGCCCTTTGTTCTAAAGGCAGCTGAAAACGACCTTCAGAAAGACTTACGGAATCAGAACGGAGCTCCAAGGCCGAATTCTTCGCTTGTTTTCCTGGATCCATTTCACGCTGAGTCGTGGCTTTTTGTAAACAAGCAGGCTCAGATAATTTCGGAAAATATAATTTTTTAACAATCTGTTGATGTTTCCTTTTACTTTTTTTTAACAAATGTACCATTAGGTATTAATTCAACATCTCATACTATTTATAAACTTTTTTAAAAAGTTTTAACGGGCACTTAAAGACAAAACAATAAGTTAGAGTCAGGAGAGGACTGGAAGGCACGTCTGTTCCTTACGCCATCTTGCCACGCCCACATCTAAAATGTTAAAGTGACTTTTGTGACCAGCAGTCCAAAATCCATAAAATACACCCAAAAGTGTTCAGGAAGCAAAATCTTCATCTGTTTAAGGTGAGGAAAGTTCAGAGGTAGATTTCTTTAACAGGAGAGTGGTGGGTGCCTGGAATACATGCATTGCCGTGGGTGATAGTGGACGTTTGAACAATGGAGACATTCAAAAGACTCTTGGACCGGCACATGGATGTCAGAGAAACAAGTTACAGGCTGTGAGGGTAGGGTTAAATTGATGATGGAGAAGGTAGGTCTGTATACTTTGTGGGCCAAAGGGATTGTATTGTAATGTTCGATGTTCTGTCATGTGCATAAATACATAAAATTGATCAACTTTTGCTTGCCTTATCAGCACACAAAGAGGCACCACCGATGTCTCAGGTTGTTGATATTTCCAATTTATTTCAGAACTGGGGAGTGATGTTAAAAGAACATTAATACCTGACAGCAGTTACAGCACTTGAAAAAAATCCAAAAACACCAAAATGTACCATTGGAAGATTTGAATTTATAAGCTATTATTAGTTCTCAGGCAATGTCCCAGGGACAAGGCTGATTCATCTCCAATTCTCCTTTGTGGGTTCTGAGGTGGGTGAAGAGAAGTAGGTGTGACCTACAGTGGTTGGGGGGGAATGGCCTGGCATGTGTCCAGCCATTTTCCTTCTCTTTATAAATGATGTTCACATGTTCTCAAGATGCTCAGCTCCTTCCTGAATGTTCCACTTCCCAGGGACCCTCAAGGAATCTTTTGATGAGCCAGTTCTTGGAGTTGCTGTTTGAGAGGTCAGACATCGGGCATTTAGATGTGACTTGCCCATGGAACAGGTTGAGCCTGGGAGAGAATGCTATCATTGGCAGGATAGGTGAAGCAATGGGCTTGGAGCCCATTGTGGACAGTGTTGGTGAATACTTCTCCACTCAGCATGATAACATGCCCTTCCTGCCCAGAAGCCATGTGACCAATAAACCTACTAACCTCATAATATTTGAAAGGTACATGGTCACAGGA
Organism: Narcine bancroftii; assembly: GCF_036971445.1. NCBI lineage: Eukaryota > Metazoa > Chordata > Chondrichthyes > Torpediniformes > Narcinidae > Narcine > Narcine bancroftii. The sequence continues at coordinate 81,695,164 of NC_091475.1, forward strand.
AGAATGTATCATCTCCTTACACAGTGGCATATTGGAATCTAAACATACAGATGGGACAGGAATCATTGTGCTCAGCAGGCTGTGAGGTTGGTGTTAGGCTTGAGACTTGGTCTTCAAAAACCTTTCATCTGTCAGCCAAAGGTTGTGGTGGAGCAATGGGAGTGAATAGATTTGCACCGTGTGTTTTACGATTCCAAGGCAGCCGGGAACTGTTTCTGCAGCAAGCACGAGTATCGAATTGTTGATGTTATACAGGAAATTCTGTGAATAGCTTCATCCGTTCTTTCACTTCACCAAGGTTGCTGGCCTCAGCTGTGTTCAGATACAAAATGCTGGCTTCCAGTGAGGGAGTACTGATCAGGAGCACTGACCCAACAGAAGACAGCTGGGAGCATTTCACCGTTTTTACCATCTGCAGGAGGTATGTGACTTGGAGAGAACAAAATGGTGACCCAGAGATGCACTAATCAATGGAGGAGATAACAAGCTGCTATGGTGTTTTTTTTGTTTAAAAGTGCACAAAATGTTCAACATGGGATTAAAATGTCCTAATTTTCTGAGGTACTTTTCCCCAATTGAAATGATCGGAATAAAGAGAACAGTTAGGGATAATCACAAAGTCAGAACACAGCTGTTGGAAACAAGAGCCAAAACATGCCCATAAATTCAAGATGGAATTCAAGCCAGAAAATCAAGATGTAAGAGTAGGGAGAATGTGGAGTTAGACAATGCTACAGAGCATTGAGGCAACCACTAGAGGGAGCAAAGAATAGGGTGAAAGGTGGTTCATGTGAAGGATGGACGTCATTTAGGTCAATGTGAGCTGAATGGTCTGTCTCTTAGCTGGGCATTCTATGTATTGCTACAAAAAGAAAATGTTTGCGACAAAATGCTAATTCTTGTTCTCTCCTCCTCCTCACTTTGCATACTCAAAACTTATAAAATCAAGCATTCACTTCATTAACTTTCTGCTGTATCAATTAACGCAGCTTTATAGTAAAATGTTTACATTTGCTGGAGTAAAAAGCATTACGTTGATAGGGCTGATGGAAAATATGAGCTTGTTAACCTGAAGGGGTGTGACATGCAAAAGACTCAACACAAACTCTTCTTTAAGCTGAATTTTAAGAAATAGCAAAGCAATTTAAATTTGTGATTTCAGTGAAGATTAAATGTAACACAATTTTCAGCAAAAAAAATTAGTGTGGCACACAAAGACAAGACCAAATGGGCCCCAGTTGTTCAATTTTCAATTTTGTACAATTAAACCAAATGACCTCATTTTCTGTGATTTTTTTTACAAAGTTTATTCAATAAGAGATTGTACATTGGAAAACAGAATGATTCAGTGTAAGTGCTAATGTCATCCCAAATCATTAAAAATATAAATATACCATATTCAACAATGAAATCATTAAAAATGTACCATGAACAAAAATAACATTCTTCAATCATATTTAAGTTATTCTTCATAAATCAAATCATCATGGGTTTGTCATAGAAAACATTTACACTAGAAAATATTCCCAAATAAAATATTCAAATAACCATGAAAAAAAATTACCAGAATCATAGTCTTTGCCACCAAACAGAACCAATACCAAAAAATAAAATTAATTTTCTCAATTTATTTCCATGGTATTAAGCATGTGGAAGATGAACAAGGAAACCAATCAGGAGTGTGACAGAAATGCCGGATTCTTCTCACAGTTCTACTTTCTCCACTGTGCTTAGGACTTCCATCTCCATAATGTTACACTCCTTCACATCTTGCAGAAAAAAATGTATTATTTGCCTTTAAACAAAATCTTTACATCTTCTTTCAGCAATCTCAAGATTGCAAATCGGAAAAACAGCTTCAAAGTGAGATCAGAATTTGGAAAAACAATTTAAACAATATTACTAGAAATTGGAAAGACAAATTTTAGAAAAATATATGTTTCATTAATGGAGACACTCAGCAGGTCAAACAGCAAAGATAAAGATACATGACCAACATTTCGGTCTTGATCCCTTCATCAGGATATGAGCAAAATGTAGGCAGGGACGTAAATAAAATGGTGGGGGTGGGGGGGGGGGAGAGGGACTGGGGGAAGAGCACAGGCCCTTGATGAAGGGCTCAAGCCCAAAATGTTGGTTATATAGGATATCTTTATTTTTGCAATATAAATATGCTTCTTAATCTGCTGAGCTTTTCCATTAATACGTCTGCAGACTTGAGTGTTTTACTCTATATTTTTAATTGACCTGGGGGTAGTAAAAAATTGATTTATTGGAAAATAGGTACCACTGAGAAAGATGGAATGCACAGTAATTGATGAAGTCAGGAAATAATGGGACTTCAAATTGTTCAACAATTCATTCTTGGTTAAATTCTCTACAAATAAATTACTGGACACCCAGGTATTTCTTGTTTTTATCCCATGGTGATCAATCCACTCTTATGGTGACACAGCCAGAAATCAAGAGATAGCATTGTTAGTATCAATAGCAATAAATTATAAAAAAGCTCTGTAAATAATGACACTGAAATCATACCCTGGGGAATGGTGCATTAATCAGTAACATGCTTAACTGAATCCCTTTCTCTGCAATGTTAAACAAAAAATCTCTGCGCCTCATAGTACTAAAGAGAAAGAAAAAAAATCACACAGAATTAATTGCCCACACATTTAAATGTGTGATACTCCAAACCAATTCATCTAAAAGTGGGGAGAATGACAAAATGATTTGTACTTAAATAATTAGAAACCAGACTTCCAGTTTATTGTTCTTAGCTTTTGCTTTCTTAAATGCTAACAATTCTCCATTCCAGATTGAAAGAGGTGTACAATTTATTGAAGCATTATTATGTCACATGAATCTCTAAGTCACTGCACAAATGGAAGTTTAACATATAAACAGAAAGGCAACATACTCAAATTTAATTCAACATATAAATTGAACTGGAGTGATTTCTCTCCAAACCAAATACAAGTCCATTTATTTCAAAATGATTTTTAGCTTACCAAGTTTAGAATATGAAATATAAATGCTGTGTCAGTATTCTGTACAACAGTTCTTCTGAGTCAACCAGATTCATCCATCTGTCATTATCAAATCAATTTGGTAAACACAAGTTCAGTTAATTGTATACACTTCCTCAAAAAGGCAATTCTTTTAATCGACTTTGACAACACTGTAGATCTTGGTCATAAACCAGAAACATGCAAAAAACCCAATCGCTCCTGAAAGAAAATGCAGCAGAAATAAGCTGTTTGGAGACATTGGCACTGAGATGCACAAAATGCTGTATTTTATTATAAATCTCAGTTTTTTCCTCCAGTCACACAAACTAAGAAATAAATGATATCATTTCCATATTGTTCAGGAGCACTGATGTTTTTACCATCATGTTGCTTGTGATACCTTGCCACAATCCAGCTGTGAATCAGAGATCTATCTTGCAGCTAGTGGCATTCTGCCTGCTGAGGCTGACCATTGACCTGGAATGCAACAGGAATGCCAGTGCCCACAGCAAGTAAGTCACTGACTTAACAGCAGGACACCTCCACAAGGCACAGCACTGAGCAGTTTCAGAGCCTGTCTTTTTCTCTTAACTGAGCAAACATATGTAGAGTATTTGTGATACAGGCTTGTGCACTGTCAGTTCTGAGAGTGGAATTACAGATGCACTCTCATCAGATTTTATGTCCCTGAATCATTATGCCAGGCAGCACTAAGGATCTTGAATGGAAGACCTTCCCTTAATAATTCCAATAAAGTCTGTCCCATCCACTGAAGTAGCTGGACAGACTTTTTTTTTAACAATTCTGCAGCTTCCTCAAAACGAAACAAGTAAATTATTCTTAAATGTTTCACATTATAATTGTGTGTACATATGCAGTTAATATGTGCTATGTATTTTGTGTGTATATGCGTGCTTTGTCTTGCTGTATTTGTAGTGAGGGGATAATAAATGAACTTTAAAGGATTGAAGGATAGGGGCTCAAGGAGCTGTTCAACCCATTCTTATTCCTATTTTTCTGCAACCCACAATCAGGACAACTGCATTGAGTGAAAACCTCTCCCCTTTAAAGACAGGTGACAAGACTCACAATCCTTTTCAGTTAATGGGGTCTTTTTGGAATTCTGTTGGGAGTCCTCAGTAAAGACAGCTGCAGAAACATTTGAACAATCCATCCTAATCTCTGAGACTGTTCAGTGGAGTAAAGGAATGGACATTAGATTCCTCATTCTATAAATCCAATGTGAGCCATTAACACAATAGCTGCTCCCAACTGGTCTACATTCCGCAGGAAAGTGTCTTTGCAACCGTCAGCAAAGTTGGGACTTCACCACTAACAAAGTTCCCAAGGAGTTGAATTGCTCACTTATTCCCCCACCCCTACCCCAACTGTGCTCGACCTCTGGAACAATTCCTAGATACATTTGGGAAACTACTCATTAGATGAGTAATGAGAGTTTAATTGTCATATGCACAGAACAGTGCAGCAGAAGAAGAGGGCCCTTTGGCCCATGTGTTGCCAATCTCAGAATCAACTTAAAACTCTGCTGCTTGCACCTGACAAATATCCCTCCACCCCCTTTTGTATTCATGAGTTTATCCAGAAGCCTATTAAACACTTATTATATCTGCTTCCGTCATTCTTCCTGATCACAGGCATCCAGCCAAAATAACAGCCTTCCTCCACTACTCACTGTCTTCAATAGGCCAACCAATTTCATAACCAAACTACCAGTTCACCCTGCATCTGCACTTTCTGAATCAGCCTCCTTGTCAAACCCTTTTCTAAAGTCCATGTAGACAACATCCACTTCCCTATTCTTATTAACCATCTTTATCACCCCCAAAAACTCAATCAAAATCTTACTTTACAACCCAACCATCTTTGTCACCCCCAAAAACTCAATCAAATTGGTATGACATGCCCCTGACAAAGCCATGTTGACTGATTTTCATCTGACTAAACATTCATAAACCTATCCTGAAGTATCCTTTCTGATAGTTTCCCGACCACTGATGTGAGGTTTACTGGCCTTCCCCCCCCCCCAATCCCCACCCTTCTTAAACAAATTAATTGCTTTCTGGTCTTCTGAGTCCTCTCCATTGCTAGAGAAGATGCAAAGATTTTTGGCAAGGTCCCAGCAATCTTTTCATTTGCTTCTTTCAATAACCGGTGACATATCTCACCAGTCCCAAGGAACTTGTCCACTTTAATGCTCTTCAAAAGAACCAATACCACCTCTTTCTTGATCTCCATATGCCCTAACAAATGAATATTCTTCACAAGTACAATGCAAGTACAATGCACAGAGTACCAAACTCAGTGAAGTAGCTAAAGGCACTAGAGGAGAGGACAGGAAAAATTTTAAAAATGCACCATTTAAATAAAGATAACTCATACCAACTTGCACAGAAATATTCTGAACAACTTACCTGTGAAAAGGAAGAATATCAATGCCATTATCATTGTATATCCGAAGTACAAAATGACACTGGCAGTTCCGGTTATCTGAAGTTTTGTATAGAAATAATGGATTGCATAGATCAAAAAATACATAGCTGTAAATCCACTGGTTAGGAATGATCGCCACTGCCAGTGATAATTCTGAAATTACAGAGAATAAATATATCAGCAAAAGGATATCCAACTACCTGGTCGGTGCTTCCTTCACAGCCCAGCTCCTACGTGTTTGAAGAGTATAGTTTACTACAACAGGATATGCTTTAAAAATATCTACTTTACACCAATTAATCGGACAGCATGTCACAGACGTAGTCATCATGTGGACAGCCATGATGTGGTATGTGGAAAGCATGGCACAGATGGGTCATTATCTGGACAATGTGGCAGAGAAGCAGCCATTATGTGGAAAGCGTGGCAGAAATGGAGCATTATGTGGACAAGATAGAAAGACAATATGAGGAAAGCCTGGCAGAGATGGAGCATTATGTGGACAGCGTGGAAGAGACAATATGTGGAAAATGTGGCAGAGACAGACGTTATGTGGAAAGCGTGGCACAGACAGGTTATATGGACAGCATGGCAGAGACATGGTCATCATGTGGACAGTGCACCACATATTGTCAACCATGGAACACTTGGCAAAGACACGGGTCATTTGTGGTTCATCTCATTGCCTCCTCTTGTTCCTGTGCTTCAGCATCAGCATGTTTGTCTACTGCTTTCTCAGCTCTACCGCAGCACACCTTGGGTAAGAGCACAACACATGCTGTTTTACCTTCTATGTTACCCAATCATCTATACTTCTGCAGTGTAATGAGCATATTTACACCAATGAAGCCACAACCTCAAGATATTTTACAACCAATTAAAGGATAACAAAGCACAATTTAATAAACGTACAATTGACAATTTTGGATATCAATTCCACGTCACTTAATCTGTTTTGTGTTATGTAAAACTGTTGATGTCTCAAGAAAGTCACTTGAAACAAGGTCATCACAGTCACTGCTAATAAAACATAAGTAACTGTTACATTAATTTAGAAACTCACCATGAAATCTTTTCAACTTTCCTCAAAATTGTGTTGTAATTTAATTAGAATAAGAAAACATGTACATCTCAAAAGAACACATCTTAGTATCATAATACACAACAAAATACCACCAACTGAAGTTTACCTTGGCAGCATTAATCCTGGAGTCCTATAGCACAGAAAATGGCCCTTCACCCACTGAGTCGATGGTGACCATTTACACATTATGTTAATCTTTTCACATTGTTTTCATGTTCTCATCCACACCCCTAGATTCTACCATTCACCAATGCACTAGGAGAAAAATCACAGCAGCCATTTAACCTATGAACTCACATGCCATTGGAATGTGGGAAGAAACCAGAGCTATGGGCGGGGGTGGGGTGAGGAAACCGACCCACTGACACAGGTATAACGTGCAGAGAGCACCAGAGGACACTAGGATGTGAGTCACTAGGCTCTTTTAAATTACAGCACTTGGGTAGCCCTCCTGGGACCCAGGTGCAATTAATGGGGAAAAGGTGCTTCCAGCACCTTTCAAGCTGCAGGGGGAATTGACTCATTAAATCGCCAACCCAGCAATTTAAGGGGGATCCCAGCCCCGCGATGATGTGGTAAGTGATACGCCACGTACTAAAGAGAACTATCAGTGTCTCCCCCCTGCACAGGCCATCAGTTGCCCCCCCCACCGTTAGTCATGTCCCACCTCAGTCAGCCACCCTTACTGTCAATCAACACCCACTCTGTCAATTGCACCCCCCTAGCAATGTCCCGCTGCCGTGAACTTTGAACTGTCACTGTAAACCGGAGTGGCATTTGCAGCAGCAGCAGTTTGTGGCCCACCACCATGGCAGCGACCTCTCTCCCACCCCCATGGCAGTGACCTCGCCTCTCCCCCCCCCACCCCCCCCCCAGCAGCAGCGACCTCACTCCCCCGATTGTGAGCTCCCCTCTCTTCACCACCCCCAAGCCCAGATCCCGCGGCAGTGACCCTCCTCTCTCCTCGATCGCGGCAGGCACTTCAGCCCAGTTAACCCTATTTTACACGGCAGCTTGAAAGGGCCTACTGATACTATTAACTTTGGCACTGTGCTGACCTGAAAATGCAATTGCCCCTTTTGCCTCTATTCAATAAAGAATTGTTTTTTTTTAAATAACATAACATAAACATAACATAACAATTACAGCACGGAAACAGGCCATTAGGCCCTTCTAGTCCGCACCGAACCAAACACCCCTTTCTAACCCTCCATCTTCTTCTCATCCATATACCTGTCCAACCTTTTCTTAAATAATACAATTGACTCCGCCGCCACTATTTCTCCCGGAAGATCATTCCACACAGCTACCACTCTCTGAGTAAAGAAGTTCCCCCTCATGTTACCTCTAAACCTCTGCCCCTTAATTCTTAACTCATGTCCTCTTGTTTTAAACTTTCCTCCTCTTAACGGAAATAGTCTATCCACATCCATTCTGTCTATCCCTTTCATAATCTTAAATACTTCTATCAAATCCCCTCTCAACCTTCTACGCTCCAAAGAATAAAGACCCAATCTGTCCAATCTCTCTCCATACTCCAGATGCTTAAACCCAGGCAACATTCTGGTAAACCTTCTCTGCACTCTCTCCACTCTGTTTATATCCTTTATATGTGAACATGGAAAGTTGAAATTAATTATATTGATTATTCATCAGGTTTAAACTGTGCCCTTGATGTGACTGACAAAATATTCACATCCTTTTGATGCAAGCAACGTTTAAACCAGTTCGGCTTTGTCTATATCAATGTCTCTAGTCTCTGCCTATAATTTGGATGATAATGTGGGAAATTGGATCAGCAAGTTTGCTGATGCCATGAAGATTGGAGGCGTTGTGGACAGTGAGGAAGGCTTTTAAAGTTTGCAGAGGAATTGAGACCAACTGGAAAAATGGGCCAGAAAATGGCAGATGGAATTTAATACAGACAAGAGTGAGGTGTTGCATTTTGGAAGGACAAACCAAGGTAGGACATACATAGTAAATGGTAGGGCATTGAGGAGTGCAGAGGAACAAAGGGATCTGGGAATACAGATACATAATTCCCTGAAAGTGGTGTAACAGGTAGACAGGGTTGTAAAGTAAAATTTTGGCATCTTGGCCTTCATAAATCAAAGTATTGATTATAGAAGTTGGGATGTTATGATGAGGTTGTGTAAGACATTGGTGAGGCCAAATTTGGAGTATTGTGTGCAGTTCTGGTTGCCAAACTACAGGAAGGATATCAGTAAGATTGAAAGAGTATAGAGGAGATTTATTTTGAAGTTGCCAGGTCTTCAGGAATTGAGTTATAGGGAAAGATTAAAGAGGTTAGGACTTTATTCCTTGGAACATAGAAGAATAAGGGGAGATTTGATTGAGGTTTACAAAATTATGAGGGGTATAGACAGAGAAAATGTGAGCAGGCTCTTTCCACAGATTAGGAGAGATAAATATGAGGACATGGCTTTTGAGTGAAAGGGGAAAGGTTTAAGGGAAATTTCTTCATTAAAAAGTGGAGGGAGTGTGGAATGAACTGACATCTGACGTGGTAAGTGCGGGCTCATTCATATGTTTTAAAAATAAATTGGATAGATATGTGGATGGGAGAGATACAGAGGGTTATGGAATGGGTGAAGGTCAATGTGACTAGTGGAATGATGTTTTGGCACAGACTAGAAGGGGTGAATAGCCTGTTTTCTGTGCTGTAGTGTTCTATGTATAAAATTTCTTAAAATTAGTCACAGGATGTGGGAAACTCAGAAAAGTTAAAACACAGAAATGTTGGAAGAACACAGTAAGTCTCGCAGTGTCCATAGGAGTTAAAGATGTATAACTGAGATTTCTTTCTTTAAGGAATTCCTCCTATGGATGCTGCAAGACGGGGTGAGTTCGTCCAGCATTTCTGTGTTTTTACTACAATCACAGCATCTGCAGACTTTCGTGTTTCACAAGACTCTGAAAATGCAAATATGAAATAAATCAGAAATATGTTAACTGTCCTGACTCAGTGGAGTGAGTCACTGTCTTAAAACAGTTCTGTCCTTCTGGTGAATGTATGTCGTTGCTGGTTAGGGAGTTCTTTGATTCTATTCCAGTGTTAATGAAAACCAGCAATGTACTTATAAGTCAGGAAGATATGTAATCTGTAATATGCAACTGCAGCCCTTGTCTTCTGAGATGGTCAGTCTCTCTAGTTTGGGAGGTAATAATGATCTAGCTAAAGTGGGTTGCTGTTACACAATTTCCTGATGATATATTCCATGTTGCCTCAAAGATACAAAACTTTGGTAATTCAGATTAGGAGAACATCAAAATAAAAGTACAACATTCAATAAAAATAACATGACTTTCTTGTGAACCTACCTCAGCACAGATATGGAAGTAACAGAGAAGGACAGTTGCCTCAGAGCAGGTGATAATAAGAATAATGAACACCAAAAATAGAAAACCAAACATGTAATACATCTGGTGAGACCTGCAATGATACTGAAATTAGCGGCAGGAAAAGAAAATGGATTTTCATCAAAAAGTAAATTTTCATGAATTGAACTAAACAAATAATTTCAACCAACAATGAGAAGCTGGAGGGCTTCAGTAGGTCAGGCAGTATCTATGGAGAGGAATGATCAATCAATGTTTCAGGTCGAGACCCTTTCTTGGTAGAGCATCACAAACCAAAATGCTGACTGACTATTTCTATCCCTGAATGCTGCCTGACTCATTGAGTCCTTATAGCTTCTCAAGGTTTGCTCACTTCCAACAACTACCGGTACACTTTTAGAGTCTCTGTAAGTGATTTCAGCTGCTGAGTTGTGATGGAGAAGTTACATTGATTCTACAATATAACATACTTATCATAAATATTCGTGTGTAATGCGTTCCGTGTATAATGCGACCCCCCCCCCCCCTTCACCTGCCTTGGTCATGCTGCCGACTCTCCGGATGCTCGCCCGCCTGCCCGAGTCGAGCTGTCGTCTCTCACGACCCCCCTCCCTTCACCCCACTGAGTCGCGCTGGCATCTCTCGTGACCCCCCCTCCCCTCACCCGCCCGATTCGTGATGTCGTCTCTCACGACACCCCTCCCCGCGGCTGCCTAAGTCATGCTGCCATCTACCGCTCACCCGCTCGCCTGATCGAGTCGCACTGCTATCTACCGCTCACCCGCCCGAGTCGCGCTGCCGCTCGCTGGCAGAATTTAAAAAAAATTTTTACTCTTGAGTATAATGCGACCCCCCTATTTTTGAGGGGGGAAATTTTTTCCCGCATTATACTCGAATATTTACGGTAAATGTGAAATGCTATTTTCAGGAGTTCCAATGCTGCACTGTAATTTTCACTTTAAAGACTCAGGTTTAAAAATCTGAGATGTCTCAAAAAATGCACATAACACGGGAATTAAACTTCTGATATTACTGATTTACCCAACAATTGGACTCACCATATACTATTGAGAATGAAGAACAGCTGTATGAAGATGCACCCAAATGGCAGTATGCCACCCATAACAATTCCAGGCACAGACTTTGTATAGAATGACTGCTCAGGGATCTGGCGTGGGATCTGATTAACACGAACAGGATGCTCTATTGTCTGCAAGAGGAAGTGCATTCAATGCTTTTGAACATCAAACAAAATCAAAACACAGCCATATCGAACTCTTAAGTAGCAGGATGCTAGAGTGGATGCTATAATGTTGTGACACGAGCTATTTTGCAAGCAATATGTAGATTGTCCAACAGAAAGTGGGCATCACTGGATGTCCTGGAAAATGAGGAAGGGCTTGTCACTGAGTGTAGCAGGGAAGCATTTTTGAACAAAAAACACAATTTTATTAGTTTTAAAAGTCAAGATCTTAATTTTGACAGAAACTTGAAAACGTCGATTGGGAAAGGCTGTTTTTAGTTAAAAATAGTCTTAAAACACATAAACATGAATAAACTCCGAGGGCCTAACCAAGTCTTTCTTTGGACATTTCGAGAAGCAAGAGAAGAAACTGTGTGGGGTGCTGGCAGGCACATATGTATTTTCATTAACCATGGGTGATGCACCAGAAGACTGGAATTGGCCAATGTTGTGGTTTTATTTAAGAGGGGCTACAAGGACAAACAAGGCAAGCACATGCCGGTGAGCTTACCATAATTGTTGGGAAAGTTACTGGTGGGGATTCTCAGAGATAGGATTTTATATGTATTGGAAAGGCACAGACTGATGAGGGATAGTCAGCATGGCTTTGATCATGTTTTACGAATTTAACTGAGGTTTGTTTGAAGAAGTGATCAAGAAAGTTGATGAGACCTGGGAAGGTGAATTCTGTCTGACTTGAGTTTAGCAAGACCTTTGACAAGGTCCTGCATTATCCAGAAAATTGGATTGCATGAGATCCAGGTAAGCTAATTGAATACAAAATGGGCTTGTCAGTAGGGTCACACAGCAGATTGGAGGCCTGCAACCAATGGTGTGCCACTGGGATCAGTACTGGTTCCACTGTTGTTTGTCATCCTTTTCTTTGGCTTGGCTTCACGGACGAAGATTTACGGAGGGGTATGTCCACGTCTGTTGCAGGCTCGTTGGTGATTGACAAATCCGATGCGGGACAGGCAGACACGGTTGCAGCGGTTGCAAGGGAAAATTGGTGGGTTGGGGTTGGGTGTTGGGTTTTTCCTCCTTTGTCTTTTATCAGTGAGGCGGGCTTTGCAGTCTTCTTCAAAGGAGGTTGCAGCCCGGCGAACTGTGAGGCGCCAAGATGCACGGTTGGAGTCATCCATATGAACAACAAACGGTGTGGCTGGGAAGTTTGCAGAGGACACCAAGATTGGTGGGAAGTGAAAAAGGTTATCTAAGATTTCAACAGGATCTAGATCAACTGGGAAAGTGGGCCATGAAATGGTAGGTGAAATTTAACTTGGACAAATGCATTGTGTTGCATTTTGGGAAGTTAAACAAGGGCAGCACTAGCACAGTAAATGGCTGGGCCGAAAACAGTCTGATCGCATGCCAAGTAAACAGATTAAAAACTTGTTCAATAATGTTTGTGAATTTTGATAGTGACGATTTTAATTTTATCATTAAAAAAAAACTTTCCACAAAGAATCAAAACAAGGAAACTTACACGCTTCTTGAAGCCAAAATAGGCACCAATAAAAGTCAGAGGTACTGAAATACCAAACCACAATGCCAGAACAGCAACCAGTGTTCCAAAAGGAATGGCAGCAGAAGATCCTTCTCCCCACAGGATTAAATTCATGAGAAAGAAATCAGCAAAGACGATTCTGAAGGGGGAAATATATGCCTGTCATTAAACCACAATAAAAGCAGGAAATCCAGGTGGTTGTGTGGGCTGAACGATAACATTTCTTTTGAGCTACAACACAATACCTTTTTAATACTTGAATGGATATTTTATTCACCATCATACATAAATTAAAGTCTGCTTTGAAAAACATGAAAATAACTTTAAGAATTTTCCTTTATTTAAAATAAACCTGGGAGTGGGAAGGAAATGAGCAAACTACCAGAGTTGCTCTTCATAATTTCCTACCCCCATTCTGTAAGACCATAAGACACAGGATCAGAACTAGGACATTCAGCCATTGAATCTGCCCCACCATTTAATCATGAGCTGATCCATTTTCCCACATCCCCATTGCCTCGCCTTTTCCCTATAACCTTTGATGTCCTGGCTAATCAAGAACCTATCAATCTCTGCCTCAAATACACCCAATGACCTGGCCCACAACCACCTGTGGCAACAAATTCCACAGATTTACTATCCTCTGGCTGAAGAAATACTTCCACTAATTTCTCTGTTCTAAGCAGACACCCTTATATCCTGAGGTTGTGCCCTCTTGCTGAAAATCTCTGACGAAGGGAAACAACCATTCTCTATCTACTTTGTCCATGCCTTTCAACATTCAAAATGTTTCAATGAGAGCCCCCTCATTCTCCTAAATTCCAATGAATATAGGCCAAGAGCTGTCAAATGCTCTTCATATGATATCCTACTTCATTCCCTTGAGCCCTCTCCAACCTCAGCACATCTTTTCTTAAATGAGAGCCCAGGACTTCTCACAATTCAAGTGATGTACCAGTGGCTTATAAAGCCTCAACATTACAACCCTCCTCTTATACTCTCCTCTTGAAATGAACGCCAGCATTGCATTTGCCTTCTTCACCTCTGTCTCAACATGCAAGTTTACCTTCAAACAATCCTGCACAAGGACTCCCACGACCCTTTGCATCGGGGTACTTTCAATCCTCTCCCCATTTAAAATGTAGACTGCTCGTTTATTTTGTCTACAAAAGTGCATGACTGTACATTTTCTGACAGTAAATTTCATTTGCCACTTCTCTGCCCATTCTCCTCATCTGTCGAAGTCCTTCTGCAGCCTCTGTGCTTCCTCTATGCTATCTGCTCTTTCGCCTACTTCATATCATTCTAGGTGAGATGCAACGCAGAAGGTGTCCATCGGTTGGCTCACATTTCTGCTCCTCCATGCTCACTTTAGCACCATTCAATGTGCAATTCTAACCTAATAAAGTTCTTTTGATTAGATCAGCAAGTTCTCCTGCTTATCCATCTCCATCAACCACCTTTGTCTCTTCTCATGAGGGATTAATCTTAATACCCAGGTTGTTACACACATCTGTTTGCCTTTCACACCACTGCAACCTTGTAAATCTATCCAATTTACTAGCTAAACAATATGAGACAGCAGACTTCCCTCCTTGCAGTGCATAAATATGCTGGAGAAATTCAGCAGGTCACGCAGCGGCCACAGGAAGTAAAAGGCAACTGACATTTTGGTCTTGGGCCTTTCGTCAGCCTTTGCTCCTTCCTTTTTAATCTGACACGATCAAATTCCTCAAATCGCTCCCAATTGTGCATTTTTTCTGTTGTTCGGCATTCAGTATTTTCCACCTATTCCCTTCCCGTGCCTCTCTTCCTCAACTGTGGATATGTAACACTAAAAGACAAATAAATATTTAAACTTACCCTGGGCAAAGAAAAGAAGTCAATAATACATTTGTTTTCCATTTCTCACCACCAAATGCTGTTAAGAAACAAAATTAAATGTAATTACTTTAATAGTTTTGCAATAGGCAGATTGGAGATAATTGAAGTTCTGTAGTGGATATAGACATTAAAACTAATGGCGTGGAAATGGTAAAAAGTAGGAGCAAACTATTACTACCCATCTCATCATCTCCTATAGTTTAATAAAATGTGCTGAAGGCTGCTGAAGCTTCATCCAATTAAGATACAGACAGTCCCTGTAAAGGTTAAAACCTTGTGTTTTTGATTTGTAGTTAATTTTATGACTATCCCTTTAAGGAAAATTGTTGTTTGTAGTGTTACCATAGTTACTATGACATCATATGTTGTAATATCCGAGCGGATCAGAGCTTGCTTTCTCATTCTTTGAAGAATCAAGAGAGATATAAGCTCGAGATACTTTTCGTTGAATTCATCACAATTTCATCTTATTTTATTTATTTCTTTTATATCTGTTTAAAGTTGAATATCATTATCATTATACAGTATGCTTTGTTTACTCATCGATATGGAAATCTCAATGCAAATTTATGCAAAATATTTATCTGGTATATCAACAAATTAAAGCTACTTACAGCTGCAACTACAGAGTTTTATTTATTAAGTAAGATGGTAATTTGGAATATCATTGCTTATGTTTCTGTGAAGATGACATGCTTTGAAATTGGGAAATACTAGAAGTTGGAAAGTGTTGTCTATAGCCCCTAGGTTACAAAGGAGTTCCACTCCTTAGAACTATTTGTAGGTTTATTATTCCAAATCAGAAAAAAACATCTGTTTTCTATAGTTATCCATATTGTATTGCTCTGTGTGCATTGGCTATAATTCTTTAATTCCATTGAATATTCACCATAATTACCAATAATTAAACTGATGAAATGTACTGTACCCAGTCATTAATAAATATCACAAAACATTTTATGACCATGATGAAAAATGCTTTAAAAATGCATGGGAGATTTTGTGTACAGTCGGATTTCTGTCAGATCATCCATTAGCTGGGGAGACTCTGTATTTGGATTTATAGTCATTTTATTATTGAAATACTGCAAAAGTCAAGCAGGGAATAAAAAATACTGAAGCATAATGAGGGGCCAAATGGCAGGAGGACATTAGGTGTTTTTAGAACCATCATCCTCCACATGTCAAATGTCTGATCTGAGCTATTCTGCTTCAACATACCCACCCAAGTCAAGACTACAGGGATGGACAATATTTGTGGGTTTGCAGGGGGAGGGGTAGGAATGTTTGACCAGATTGATCCTGCATACAAATCAATAACACAGTTGAAGGTCTGGAAACAGTCAGTTGGGCTCTTGGTATGAAAGAAAACAGCGATCAAGTTAAAATACACAATCTCAAGAAAAATGTATGTGAGCCTTTGAATTATTATTGATGAGCATATTGGGCTTATTTTACAATTTCACTAAGTGTCAAAGGGTGATGATAATTGAAACTAATTAATAGAAATCTTGTCAACTTAAATTTATTTTACTCACACTTGTAAAACCTGGCAGCTACATAGCCTGCTGGGGTCCCAAGCAGCACCCACAAGACAACAGCACAAGTCATCAAGGATCCTCTATTTGCAGGAGATAAAAATCCAAGACACGCAAAAACTGGAGATCGAAAGAACAAATTAAAAATAACCCATATGTAATAGAAAGCTTATGCTTACTTTATTCGGGGTAACTGATGCATCGAGAAACATTCTGCCCTCAGTCAACAACACATTCTAAATTTGCATGAAGATGTGAAAAGTTAAGGCTATTGTATAAACTGATCGAAGTGAACTGTACTCAATTAAATTGCAATAACATACTGGCTTCAGATTTCTCATTTAATTTCATCATCTGGAAATAAAAATTACAACTTGAATTTCAGTTGCTATATATTTTTTGAAAATATAATGAAATACCTACACAGAGTGACAAACATCATGATAAAGATTTGAACACCAGAACCCAGAAAGACAGACAGTATCATTCCCTTCCGAGGGGGCCTGAAGACGTCACCATGGACCAATTTCCACCCAAATTCCTCCTGAGCCTCTTCCTGGAGAAAATTAAACAAAGAATTGAGGTCCGTTGTTGTTTACATAACATAAAAATCCAAATAATGCATATTTAATGTTCAAACACAATTTCTACATTGCTTTACAGAGGAGGAAATGGGTGATTCAGATGAGGAGCAGTAACATCCCATGATTTTAGAACCTCTGTAGTCAAATGAAAATGGCCAGTGTTTTATACACCACATCCTCCACTCACAACACAGTAATTCAAACTTTCTGCTTAGCTTACCTTGTCTAACAGCATGGGAGAGAAAGACAGAAAGAAAAGGACTTAAAACAGATAAATTCAGCTCAGTACTCAAAAGTACTGGAGAAGCTTGGCAGGTCACCCAGCATCCTTTGGAAGTAAAAGGCAGTTGATGTTGAGGAAGGGCACAGGCCCAGAACGTCAACTGCGTGTAGTAGTGATAAACAATATAGTTTGCAGGATAACATAGATTGGTTATCGATTGTAATGGCTGGCATGTTGCACAGGACCACAGGGCAGTAAGAAGCAGTAATGGTGGAATAAAGACTGAGCCTATTTGAACTCCACCTCAGAGTGTTGACTTTATTTGACCTCAGGATTCGACACTGCCCTTTTTCTTTTTATGGATCTATATGACCTGCTGAGTTTCACCAGCACTTTTGTGCACTGCACAAGATCTTACCATCTGCAGATTTTCTTGTTTAACTAAATTAATGGCAACCATTTGCATTCATTTGAGGTTAGAAGGCTGAAGGACATAAGGTATTGAAAATGCTTAAGGAGAGTGAATATAGAAAAATTCTATCCCACGAGGTATAAATATTGATGATTTAAGTGTCAAAGTAGGAAGCATCCTTTCAAAGGTACAGTAGAATTCTGTAGCTTTAGCTTATCAAATCAGTTTTATTCATTCACAGTATGTTGGTATCTTTGACAGTGCTATCCATAATCAACGGTTCTTAATTAGATATGGATGAAACTCCTCCTCGAATCACTTATGTTGATGTGACCACGGTACTTCCAAGTACTGAAATATTTGCGGTTAAAGATCAAGCAATGAGGAAAGTCATGCCATTCTAAGACCTGCTGAAGGGAAAGTGCTGGCACTTCCTTGTCAATCTGAACAGAGCAGCTCATCCCCCCAAATCTCTGCCAATGCCTCATGTATGAACATCAACTAGTGACTGGTGCATTTCCAACATTTTTGTGAAAGCCCTCACTTTTAAGTCATTGTAAACGAATCAGAAAACATCAAATGGGGCACTCACAGTTGAATCCATCTGATTGTATCTTGCTATGTCCTTGTGCAAAGTACGGAGCAGGATCATGGCAACCATACCAGAAAGGAATAGGACAATTACCAAAGAATTCATAATGCTGAAAAAAATGATAAAAATCATTAATTGTTCATAGGAAGCAACAATGGAAATCTTTCTCAAATGTCAAACTATTACATGCATATACTTTAACAGAATCTCTGAATTTTGGAGTTAGGAAAGATACGAAAAGTAGGACTTCAAGGTTGGTCACCTCAGGATTATTCCCGGTGCCACATGGTTGAGAGATTAGGACAGATGAATGCTTGGCTGAGGCAAGGATTCAGGTTATTGGATCATCAGGATCTCTTCTAGGACAGATGTGAACTGTTCAACAGGGATGGGTTGTACCTGCCCTGGAGGAGAACCAATAATCTGGCGGAGAGATGTTCTAGAATTTTGGAAAGGTGTAAACTAGATTGACAAAGAGCTTGGGCCCTGAACGGAAATTAGATAGATGAAAAGTTGGGTGCTAATACAATAATCAAAATGAGCAAGTTTAACAGGATAGATAGGAGTATGGCAGACAGGAAAGACCCATGGTTTAAACTGCAATTATTTCAATGCAAAAGGCCCAACAGGTAAGGCAGACAAACTTGGGGTGTAAAACACAAAAGTTTGCTGATGCTGTGATTGTGGTAAAAACACTATAGGAACTCAGCAGATCTTGCAGTGTCCATAGGAGGTAAAGATATATGACTGATATTTCAGGTCTGAGTCCTTCCTCAAGGTTGGGAGAATGGCACATTAAAGATACAAAAGAAATCTGGCTGAGAGAAGGGCAAGACAGGCAGCTCATTGTTCTAGGATACATGAGCTACAGGTGTTATAAGAGGGGCAGGTAAGAGGAGGCAGGTTGATAAAAGAATTGATGGAACTACATTAGACCTTAATCTCTATGAGAAACAAGTTATAGAATTAATCTATGAAAACCATGTTAAAAACCAACTTCCAAATAAAAATTGATAAAAAGAAAAAAAAATTAAAATGAAATCTAATCTACCCTCCCTCAAATCAAGGTAACGTTTTTAAAAAAAGGTTTAGAAGGCTTTCAATTAGGTGTAATGCAAAAGACTCCTGTATAAGATGAGGACACATGGAATACAGATATGGATAGAGGATTGGTTCATTAAGAGAAGGGAGAGTTAGGAAAAATGGGTGTTCATCTGGTTGGCAGGGTACCATATGGATCAGCAACTGTTCACAAAATAGACAATGATTTGGAGGAGGTGACCAGTGCCGATGACACAAAACTTTGGAAAAGGTAGTCTGTGGAGAGATACTGAGTGGGCAAGAGTCTGGCAGATGGAGTATAATGTTGGTAAATGTGAAATCATTCACTTTGGGGAAAAAAAACTGTTGACATTTAAATGGTGAAAAATTGCAAAATGCTGTGGTGCAGAGACCTGCATGTGCTCGTATATGAATCACAAAAGCTTGGTTTGCAGGTGCAGCAGGTAATCAAGGATGTTGGTCTTCTTTGCTGGAGGGATTGATTTTAAAGTTCTGCACCAAATGTACATAGTACTGATTTCAGATTTATTGTCAAGATGACGTCACATATAACCCTGGGATTCTTTTTCCTGGAAGCGAGGCAGAATTGCCACTTATTGGCAGTGCAATAAAAAACCTAACTCAATATACACATGTAAACAAATAAAGAAATGTAAACAAACTGACTATGCAGAGAGGAAAAAAGTGCAAAAGTAAGTCCTTAAAGCAAGTCTCTGATTGAGTTTGCTTTGAGGATCTGATGGTGGAGGGGTAGCAGCTATTCCTAAACCTGGTGGTGTGAGTCTTGTGGCACCAATACCTCTTTCCTGATGGTAGCAGTGAGAATAGAGTGTGTGCTGGGTGGTGTGGATCCTTGATGATTGCTGCTGCTCTCTGGTGGCAGCGTTCCCTGTAGACGTTCTTAATAGTGGCGAAGGTTTTACCTATAATGTACTGGGCTGTGTCCACTACCTTTCGCAGAGGTTTATGTTCAGGGATATTGATGTCCCCATACCAGACTGTGATGCAGCCAGTCAGTACACTTTCCATCACACCTCTGTAGAAATTTGCCAGGGTTTCTGGTATCATACTGTACCTCCGCAAACTCCTGATGAAGTCGAGGCACTGACATGCTTTCTTCACGATGCCATTAGCGTGTTTGGTCCAGGAAAGATCCTCCAAGATAGTGATTCCCAAGAACATAAATTTGCTCACCCTCTCCACCTCAGATCCACAATAATCATTGGATCTTACACCTCTGGTTTTCCCTTCCTGAAATCAACAATCATCCTTGGTTTTGGTGCATAATTCAGTCATCTGCCACTTGTCTCATCCCTTCTTTTTACACAACCCACTACTGAGGTATCGTTAGTGAATTTGTTGTTGTACCAAGTCACACAGTCATAGGTGTATGGTGAGTAGTGAAGAACACAATCCTGTGGTGCTCTGGTACTGATGAAGATTGTGTAGCAGATGCTCTTACCAATCTTCACTGATTGTGGTTTGGAGGTGAGGAAATCCAGGATCCAATTACACAGTTGGGTGTTGAGTCCCAGGTCTTGGAGTTTTGATCAATTTTGAGAGGATGATAGTGTGAACTGCCAAACTGTAGTCAATAAGGACCATCCTGATGGATGCATCTTTACTGACCAGGTGTTCCTGGGCTTTGTGCAGAGACAATTGGATGGCATCCGCCGCAGACCTGTTGATACGATAAGCGAATTGGAATTGATCCACGTTGCTGCTCAGACAGGAGCTGATATGCTTCATCAGGCTGCACCTGGAGTACTTGGGCAATTCTGTTCTCCTTATTTAAGGATACACTGGCTTTGAAGGTAGTACATTGGAGGTTCATCAGGCTGATTTCAGAAATGAATGAATTATTTTATGATGAGATGTTGAGTTGCCTAGACTATATTCATTGAAGTTTCGAAGGATGAGGAGGGAATCTTATGGAAATATACAAAATTATGAAAGGAATAGATAAAAGCAAGGAGATTGTTTCCACTGGGAGATAAGATGAGAACTCAGGACATTGTCTCAGTCAATAAGATTTAAGACAAAGATAAGGAAGAACTTCCAGAGAGCAATGAATCTGTGAAATATACTGCCAAAAGATGAAGAAAAGGCTGCCTCATTAAATATATTCAAGATACAGACAGACCTTTGAAGAAAAAGGGAATTCCAGGGGAGGTGGGTGGTTAAATGAAGCTGAGTCATAGCCAAATCAGCCTTGATCACTGAATAGTGGAGCAGGCTAGATGAGCCAGATGACAGACTCCTACTCATATTTATTACATTTCTATGAAGAGAATTAATGAGGCAGGGCAGTGTCTATATGAATTTAGCAAGGCTTTTGACATGGGTCATTCATGGCAGGTTTGTCTGGAAAGTTAGATCACTGGGGAACCCAAGGGGCGCAAGCCCATTGGATTCAAAATTGACAATGGAAGTGGAGGGATGTTTTTATGAGTGGAGGCCTGTGACCAGTGGTGTGCTGCAGAGGTTGGTACTGGGTCCACTGTCATTTGTCATCTATATTAATGATTTGGATGCCAATGTAGTGAACATAATTAGTAAATTTTCAGCTGACAGCAAAGTCGGTGGACAATGAGGAAGGATATCGAAGTTTACAAATGGATAAGACCATTTGAGAATGTAGGACAAGGAATGGCAAATAGAATTTAATTCTGACAAATGTGAGATGTTATACTTCGGTAAGTCAAGCCATAAGGTCATAAGGCCTGGGCTATTCTGCCCATTGAATCTACCCACCATTCAAATCATGGCTGATATATTTTTCCTTTCTACACCATGCTCCTGCCTTCTTCCCATAACCTTTAACACCATTACTAATCAAGATCCTATCAACCTCTGCTTAAATTATGCCTAACAATGGCCTCGACAGCCATCTGTGGTAAGAATTCCACAGATTCACCACTGAAGAAACTTTTACTTATCTCTGTTCTAAAGGAACATTCTTTTATTCTGAGGCATTGTCCTCTGGCCTTGGGATCTCCCACTGCTGGAAACATCTTCTCCACATCCACTCTATCCAGCCCTTTCAATATTTGGAAGGTTTTAATGAGCTCCCAAGTCCCTTTGAACCTTCACTTTCTAAATTTTCTCCCCAGGTAGAAAATAGTCTACACCATTATTCATTTTACTAAAGTGCATGACCTTACAATTCCCTACACTGTATTCCACCTGCCACTTCTTTGCCCATTCTCCCAATCTATCCTTGACCCTCTTCAGTATCCCTATTTCCTGAACACAACCCAGGTCTCCATCTATCTTTGTATCATCAATAAACATGGCCCAAAGCCATCAATTCAGTCATCTAAATCATAACATACAGCATGAAAAATAGCAGACCCAACACCAACCCCTGAAGAACACCACTAGTCACTGGCAGCCA
The DNA here is from genome assembly GCF_036971445.1 of Narcine bancroftii. Lineage (NCBI taxonomy): Eukaryota > Metazoa > Chordata > Chondrichthyes > Torpediniformes > Narcinidae > Narcine > Narcine bancroftii. Next base: position 81,717,509 of record NC_091475.1, read on the forward strand.
GCCAGAAAAGATTCCCTTTATTCCCACTCTTTGCCTTCTGACAGTCAGCCAATCTTATATCCATAATGGTACCTTTTCCATAATACCATAGACTCCTATCTTACTTGTCAGCATCATGTGTGGCACCTTGTCAAAGGCCTTCTGAATATCCAAGTGAACAATGTCAAGTAACTCTCCTCTACCTGTCCCGCTTGTTACACCCTGAAATAACTCCAACAGATTTGTTGGGCAATATTTCCTCTGAAGGAAACCATGCTGACTTTGTCCTATTTTACCTAGTGCTTTCAGTACCCAGAACCCTCATCCTTAAAAATTGACTCTAGAATCAGGTTAACCATTCGATTATTTCCTGACCCTTTGCTTCTCTCCCTACTTGAAGAGTGGATATTTTCCGTCCTCTGGAATCATTCTCGACTCTACCAAATCTTGATAGATCTCTACCATTCCGTTTATAATCTTTTCAAACTCTTTCAGAACCTAGGGGTGTAGCCCATCTGGATAGGACTTGCACAGTGAATGGCACGGCCCTGGAGAATGTCACAGAACAGAGAAGCCTCGGGGTATAGGCAGAAAGTAGGTAGGGTATAGAGTACAAAAGATAGGACCTCAAGGTGTGTGTGAGATGACTTTTAAGAGTTCTGGTTGCCACATAAGGAAGGACATCAATAAATTGGAAGGGGACAGAGAAGATCCACCAGCATGTTGTCAGGACTGGATGGCTTGAGTTATCGAGACAGTTTGTATAGGCTACATCTTTATTCCCGAGTGTAAGAGGCTGAGGTATGATCTTATAGAGGTCGACAAAATCATGGGAGGGCATGGATAAAGTGAGTGCTAACCTTCCCAGCATAGCTGATTCTCGAATGAGAAGGCATGAGTTTAAGGTGAGTGGGGAGAGATTTAAAAAGCAAATAGAGGAGCAACTTTTTCCACTCAGGGAATGGACTATATCAAGAACAAGCTGCCGGAAGAAACTGTAGAAGCAGGCACAATTCTGACATTCAGAAGGTATTTGGACAGATTTGTGGATTTGAGAGGTTTAGATGGACTCAATGCAGACAAATGGGACAAGCCCAGAATGTCAACTTGGTTGACATGGACGGATTGGGCCAAATAAACATTTCATGCTCTTTAACTCTCAAGACTCCTTTGTAATATAACTTTTAAAACTCTTTAGCAAACTCGCAATAAATGACAAGATGGATCTCATTACAGCTACATTTCTGACAAAAGTGATGTGCAATAAAAAGTTATTGATTTATGATCATACAATTAAAAGGTTTCAACACATCATTTAAATTGTATGGATAACATATTTAAGATCTAAACGGTCAGGAAGTGCCAAAGTAACTTATTTGCCATCTAACATTTACAGTGAATAATAAAAGGGCCTTTATGTCATTCTTCAAACAAGGCCTTTCAAGTACACCCAGCTTCAAATTACCCTCTGAATAGAAAGGCCATTCATATAAAATTATCAGGAACACACTGATTCTGTGATCAGTCTACTTGCTGGATGAACTCATTTCCACCCCTGTCCCCCACCATCCAAGACAGATCACAGAGAAACAAGACATGCTCACAGGCACAGATGCATGGTAACCTGTTCAATCGGCTGCCCAGCATTCTTTTTTACTCTTCCCCACCTTCTCTCCTTCTCAAGTCACCAGTGGATAACAAATAAGTTCTTTAAAAAAATGCCAATAGCAAGACCAGGCATAAGTACAACCTGAAGAGAGTTAAACAGGAAAATCTGCAGATGCTGTGATTTGGAGTGCAATACACAGAAGTGTTGGAGAAACCCAGAAGGTCATACAGTATTTATTGCAAATAAAAGGTGACCAGCAATTCGGGCCCAAGTCCTTCTTCGAGGTATTAGCAAAAAGACAAGTTCCCAAATAAAGAAGTGGGATGAGAAGGCAGGAAGAGACAGGGGGATGAATTATAAGCCACAGATAAGAGGTCACAAGTGGATATGAGTGGAAGTATAAAAGAGATAGAAGCTGAGGTGATGGAGAAAGTAGCTCTCTGAATGGAGAAGGAAGAGATGGGGTGTGGAGCTGCAGTAAAGGGCATATGGATAGGGAAAGAGATAAACTCGGTGGAGGGGTTTAACGGAAGTTGGAGAAGTCAACGTTAATGCCATCTGGTTGAAGAGTGCACATATGGAATATTAGGTGTTGTTCCTCCAGTTTGTGGATAGTCTCAGTGCATGAGGCCATGAATAATAGACATATCAGCGTGGGAATGGTGTGCAGAGTTGGAATGGTTGGCCGTTGGGAGGTCCCTCTTATTGCAATGAAGAGAGTAAAGATGCTCAATGAAATGATCTCCTAGTCTGCTTCCAGTTTCACAAAGTAGAGGAAGCCAGAATAGGAGCACTGGATGCAGAAGACAACCCTTGCAGAGTTGTTGGAAGGACTATTTGGACCCCAAATGGTGGTAAAAGACGATGTGTGGGTGCAAGATCCCTACCCCTGACCTTCCTTCTCCATTCAGAGAGCTATCCACTTTCACTATCATTTCTCAGCGTTATTCTCCTCTTCCTTCCCACCCACATTCACCTCTTACCCTGTACTTCTCTGTTACAAAGTTCTGTGTTGCGTCTTGGCCTATGTGTTGTGTAGTTTTATGTTAAAAAGTGACAGTTTGCCTTAGAGAGCCAAGGTGAAGGTGGACTGCTGAGGGAGTGGGAGACGGACTGAGCAGGTGCAGCAAATGGAAAAAATTTCTGGACTTGGACGATAAACGGTGGTGTGGTGTGGAAGGAGGCCCATAGCAGGAGTCATGGTCTGAAGGACAGTTTAGAATGTTGGGATTTCAAAAAGGATGAACATTCCAAAGGCAGCCAGAAGGATCCGGACCAAGCCAGTTGTTCCTCTCTCTGCAAGCAACACAAGACAACTTCGAATTTTGTGCTCTCTCTCAAAGATCTTTTGGCTTCAGTTTACCAAACAAACTGAATTTTGTTTATGATCTTTGCTTCAGTTGAGATTGAAGTTTTGTGAGTCTTGTGTGTTTTGTGTCTAAGTTTTTCGTGGGCTGGTTGGAAATATAACAGACTTTAATTATATATGTTATATTTAGGTCGGGGAATTTATTAGTTTTACACTGTTATAGAAATTTGCATAGTAACCAGTGGGCATTTTTATAAAAGGGGGGGGGGGGGATTTTGAATTAAAGTTTGAAGGTAAATTTTTGTTAATACACTAATTGTTCATCTTTACCCCTGTGTGATATGCCTTCTTTGCGGTTGCTGGTTTGATCCTGTAACACCTCCACCTCCCCCTTGCTCCCTCTTCCCACCCACAAATTTATTCAGGTGCCTGCCAGCTTTTTGCTCATAACTTGAAGGGCCCAGGCCCAGAATATTGGTTACTCTTTATTTCCTCTGGATGCTGTGTGACCTGCTGAGTTTCTCCTGTGCGTTTGTATACCGTGCAAGTACATTTCCTGCCATTTTTAATACAAATATCTTGTACCAGCCACACTGGAAAACCAGCTGTATTTGCACAGATTGCTCATTAAATGTGCTGGACCAAAGTCTGCCAATCACCCACAAATAGCTTAATTGTATAATAAGAAAAAGCAAATTAATCCCTCTGGTCCAGAAATGGAACAAGTTAAATTCAGAAGTTTCAGCCATTCAGATATTAATTAAAAAAAAGTTTTTCTTTCTCTTAATTCAAACTTTTTTTCCCTTTAATCATCAGATGTTCCAGTGTTTCTTTGTCATTCATTATACTCCATTGTCCAAGGTAGCAACAAAGTAATATACAGTTAAATTCTGATCTGAACAATTACTATCTCAGCTCACGAAAGAAAAATGTCAAAAATATGCAGATTATCAAAGTGAAACATATTCCAAAAATAATTATTTCATTTCTGGGAAAGAGAAAAGATGATAAGTGGAAAGAGTAAAGGAGATAAGAAAAATATCCATTCGCCTCTCGAGTGATACAAACCTGTTAAACAAAGTTCCAAGAAAATAAATATTCAAAGAAGTAGCAGGGGTATAGTCATGGATGATCTACCCCAGGGCTCATCTCCTCTTCTGTACACTCCCACATTCTTTCAAAAATGCATCTACATCCTCATTAAACAGGCAAATGATTTAACCATCTGCACCTCTTTGTGGTAGAGAATGCCAGACATTCACCACTCTGAAAAGTTCCTGCACATTTCAAATTTAAATGACTGTCTTGTAACTATGTCCTCTCTTAGCTACAAAATCTAATTTAAATTGGTGCAGTCTTCCTGGAAAATACAATACACCAGTGTTGATAAATGGACATTTCTGCCGTTTTGGCAGGAGACACCTCTCTCGACTGTATGCAACTGATACAACCTTGCCCCTACATATGTTAATCTTAGTCAGGGCTCTTAAGTCCGTTAAAGGGGATCAGAATATGGCTAATAATTTATACAGGTTCAATGCACAGCAATAAAATTATAATGGAAGCAAATGTGAAGAGTAGATCAAAGACAAAAGAGACTGGAGAGGTTGGATTCTAAAACAAAGAATAGTGAGAGAACTCAGGTGGTCAGGCAGCATCTGTGGAGGAAAAAGATGCGTCGACATTTCAGATCAAGACTACATTTCCCTATCAGATAATTGAACCCTAGTTTTCTGCATAATACACTGTAAAATTCTTCTGATGTTCCCTACAGCTTATAAATCAAATCTGTTAGCCAACTCAACAAGCTGGGAATTTCCTGGTACTTTCAATTCTTTCAGGGACAGGGTCACTTAACCTGCAGGTTGAGTACCATAGAAAACCAGAAGTCCTCACCTGCTAAAGGACACAAAGAAGTTTGTGGATGGTTGATAGCACAAACTCAAAGGACCAAAGGGCCTATTTCTATACTGTGTTGATATCTTGAACAAGAATGTTACCATTGCTAAAGGAATAATGTAAGAGTGGCCCTTTGGCCCACCATGTTCCTGATTACCCTTTTACCCTCTCATATTAATCTCATTCTCCATCCACTGAAAATTAAATTTTTCTGTTTTTTTTTGTTCTTTTTGACTATTTTGTAATTTTATGACCATTCAAACAAAATTCTTCTCGGGTGGCAAGAAAGTAGGAATACAGATTGAACCAATTTAATTAAATTCCTTATGCAAGATCACTTCTATTGCAGCTGGGATTGGCACAACACACTGAGACAATTGGGACCCTTTTTGGGACAACAATGCAATCAAAAGAACTTGGGTATTATTATATTGTAGTGGCTTCATTGACTCTGGCTCAGTTCTTGCTTTATATTTAACACAACTACAGGAAGCAGCCCACAGTGATAATATTCTTCTGCACAGGTAATTACTACCAAGTACCTGTGCAGAGAAGGATGTGGGTGCCAACAGCCAATAATGTACTAAAAGCCAAATACTCTTATTTAATTGTGATCCAGGACCTTAAAGAGATAAAATCACATGCAATTTCTTTGTAAAATAGTTCTAGAATAGAATTCTAGAACAGTTCTAGTTCCAGACCCAAATTTACTCAAGGCAGGTGGTTTAATCATAGAGAGATATTTTTCAAACATTCCTCTTCTGTTCACATCCCACCAAGCTCAACAAGATAGCACAATGAAAATGATACAATTAACAATGTTTTCATTCCACAACTCTGCCAACAAAAGCTGTAAAAACGTACTTCATCCACATTGACTATGAGCAGAGATAGCCTCGTTACATTATGTTTGTAACACCTGTTTTACTATTGGGACTCACACATTTCACAAAGTACAATAAACCTTAAAATGACTTCTTACCTAAACCACTGAATGTTTGTATGATGCATAGATTCTAAAATGTAATCCCATCTTGATGCCCATTTAATTGGTGATTTCTGTAAGGAATAAAAGACAAAGGAGAATAAAATACAAGATGGCAGAATTGCTGTGTATACTTTCGAAACAAATTCAATTATCAACACAGGGAATTTACATCTTTTTCAGAAGTTAATTGTTGGTAACATTTGGCATTATTCCTTCGCAAGTCATAGCATTAACCATTAACATTATGACTTGAAAAGATAATGCTTTGAACACTTGAAAAGGATCCCTTTCAAAATAGAAAATCCTGAATTGGAGAGAACTTAAATATGCCTATTAAAAATATTGCAGTTTCTACTTCTTTAATATACTTTGTTCTTTATATATGTTTAGTGGAAGAGATATCCAGACAGTGGTGTAGTAACCACATGGGTGCATCCAGACTCAGTATGGAACTGATACATAGCAGAGCCTGGCACAGTCTTCAAAGCATTGTGAAAGTAATGACACATGTTCTGTGAAACCCGAATGAATAATATTTGCTTAACTTCATATAGTGCCAGAGGTTTAGCTGGCAGCATATTCCTGTCACCAAGCAAAGATTTCAAGACTCACTCCAGAGACTCAAAAATGTCGGCTAATGTTTAAGTACAGAACTGAAAGCTTGTCCCTACATTAGAGCAGCATTTTTTTCAGATGAAATATGAAACTAATACTCTGTAAGGGTAATATCCTGTAAAAAGCCATTTTGAAAGCTCAATGGGCATCACAAAAACCAATTACTTGGCTGTTGGTTTGTGTAGAATTGACTGCTGCACTTTCTACATAAATGAAGTGACAAAAACTCAAAACTGACTGAGAAAGAAATGGTATCTGAAAGACTACAAAATAAAACTGATGAAGTCAATATTCAAAGTACTTCATCACCTATTGATTCTCACATAAAATGTCGATCATGGGAATAAATCTTATTATCTGGTATTTCATCAATGAAAGGGTCAGATATTACAAACTTGGAGAATGCCCTGATATTACACTATTCCCTTGTGGTCACTTTAATATCTAAATGATCTGAATTATACCAAGAAAAGAAATATAGTGCACATTACAGTTGCAGTAACACCACAGATATTCCAACAGCTACAAGTTAAAATGCATCAGAACATCTCTGTTCTGGTTACATGACTGAAAAGCTATACTAACATTCACCGTGTACTCAAGTCTCCTGGATTCGTACACGAAGAAGCAGTTCAAATAACATTTAAATAAAGTTTGGTCCTTAAAAAAAAAGAAAGTGAAAAATTTGGAGAAATCTCAAAAGGCCCATTACCATTTACAGGAAGTCTGACAATTCAGCATCCTTGGGACTTCAGTGTTGGCAGGTCAGATGTTCTGAATTATTGGATATTATTCCTTTTACTACCCCAGTATTCTTTGCTTCTAATTTATTTGTCTCAAAATGGAGTGAAACACAAAAGTCTGCAGATGCTGTGATTGTAGTAAAATGTCTGAAAATACCTAGTTCAGTGAGAAGGGTTAACAGACCAGCAAATTTTTAATCAATGCTCTATCTAACATTACATATGGCAGTATATTGAGCACAATTTACACAGAATACTGGCATTATAAATTCTCCTTGAACCGGGTGACGTTAAGGGGAGCAGGGGACCTGACTGGTTGCAAATCTACCTACATTCCTGATTCCTAGCATTCTGGACCGACCCCCAGCTCCCGCCATACACCCAAACCCCTTGGGTAGATGTCACTTGCACTTTGGAACTCCCTGATCACACTAGCAAGAAAATCAGAAGCAACAAGTCTTTCTAAACAAGCGTGTGCTGGATACAAGATCCTCATTGTACAATATTATCTGCTAAGAAAAGCTCTAAAGTGCATTCATTGGCCTTTAACTTGACAGTTTTGCTACTTTTAGTTTTTAGACTACTTTATTACTGGGCTCAGTAAAACTTTGCTCCACATTTCAAATCTTGTTCACTAACCTGCTCACCCTCCTTCCAATTTTTGTGGAAGGAAAACTGGGCTGGAGTGGGAAATCTTCTCCTTTCTAAAAATATCTTGTTTCTTGTCCCCATGTACTTTGCCAATCTGCACTTCAGCTAAATTGTAACACAAATGTACTAACTGTCCCTACTCCCCCAATTCAAATCAAAACTCAGCTTAATTACCTGCTTAATCTATATTTTTATGGGAATCAACAAGTTGACAACAAAGATTTACTTACGACATATTTAACAGAATAGGTATAGGGAATAGTAACTTTCACATTAAATTTATCAGGGATGCCCAGGGGTGGTCCTGAACAGTCAGGCATAGCCGTATGTGTATGTTTGAAGCTGTTGAGACATAAATTAAAGCTCTATAATTAAAAATGAAAGCAATTTCTTCCATAATATCAAGATCAAAAGGTAAAGTATAACATCAAAATAATTAGCATAATGATTTACTTTCCATTAAATGACATTAAATTAAAAAAATGGAAATTTTCAATAGACAATGCACAAAGAAGTATAATTTCTAACATGTTCAAAGTGGCTTGATAACTTAACATTGTGCTTACCTTTTTGGTTCTAATTTAGCAGCCACAAGTCTTGCACCAGTTTTCTCAATTTCACTGTGGTAATATATTGTGATATCCACATGATTGAAGATGTAGTAAGTGTCCTTCTCATTGAAGGAAGTCTGTACAAGGGATGGTAAAAAAAAATGTTAGTAATACCTGATGGTAAGATTTGTTTAACTTTGTATGTTATAAATTTTCTTGCTGGAATGAAGATATTCTTGAAGAATATTAAATTTACATGCTTCCAAATAATTTACCTCCATTGTTTAGAGTAAATCAGCATGGAACAGGCCCTTCAGCCTTAATTTGTCCATGTTGACCAAGTTAGTATACTGGACTAGCCCTATTGGCCAGCATTCGATCCATATCCTTCCTATCCATGTATCTGTCCAGATATATTTTGAACATTTCAAAAGCAAGGCAATGACTAATTATATTGAGTAGCACAATTGTGCAAAATGCACTGCTGCTTCCTCCCTGCTCCAGGTTCAATCCTTACATCGGGCACTGTATAGTTTACACAATCTCCCCCATGACCGATGGTTTTCCTCCCTTCTCCCAAAGACACATCAACAACAAGGTAGTTTACCTCTTAATACAGGTAAATGGCAAAAGGATCAAAGGGGAAATTGATGGTTATATAAGATACCAAGTTTCAGAGCTTTAGGGAAATAAAGCAAGGGTGAAAGGGACAGCAAGCATAGACCTAATGGGTCACATGGCCTTCTCCTGTGTCAAAATACATAAACAAATTTAAAGATCACACTATATAAGAGACATCTTAAAAAATAAAAAAAAATTTATTTGGGAAAGAATGTACATTTCTTTCTTGGATAAACTCTATATACCATTGCACACAAAATGTCGACTGCCAACTTTAACAAAGGCCCTTCGATGATTCAGCGTGACTCAGACTTTGTGCACTTATGACAAAGAGAAAATCTTACTCCTGTTGCTCAAATGGAGCCACAACCGAAAGTGGACCAAAGGCAAAGACGTGGTCAACATTATGTGCAGTTCAGAGAATAGAAATTGAAAATGACAGAGGAAAACCCTCAATTGCACATGAAATAGTCTAATCTATAGCAGCTGGGACACAAAATGTAGCTTTGTGCTCCTCCATCACGATTGGCAATCCTTGTTCACTGCCCAGTGATCCCCAACTATGTAGATTGCAGAAACAAGATTGGACAGAGGTCTCTTTCACATTGTGCTTTCCCCCCCCTCAACAAGAGACAAATATAGGATGTGCCTAACCTGGAATGGAATTTAAGGAAACTTTTAGGAGATGACCAACAACACAGGAGTATCTCTGCTCTATTCCTTGAACATTCATGATGGTGTTGTCAGTTCTGCTCCAATGCAATCTATAAATTCAGTGATGATGTCTCATTGTTGGAGAAATCATAAATCAGAATGTAGGATTGAGGTTGAGAATCTAGATGTGTAGTGCCAAAACAATTGTTTTTTCAACCTCAGCGAGACCAAGGAGTTTATTGTGGACATCAGGAAGGGGAAGGTGAAGGACCAAGCACCTGTCTTCATTGATGGGATGGCAGTGGAGAGATTTGTTCGAGGCTCTGATAGCTCAGTGGTTATAGTACTAGTGATGTAAACTGGGGTAGTGAGTTCGATCTTCCCTGGACAAAGTGGCGACTCTCTGTCTTCCTTACGGTAGACAAATTTAAAAGAATTTCATGTATGTTACATTCTAAATGTAGTATTACATGACAATAATGGAACCTTTACCTTTTTTTCAAGTGCCTGAGAGTTCTCATATCATAGAACCTCTCTTGGAATCAGCATATTGAGGAAATCATGAAAGTGAATCATCAATGGCCCCATTTCTAAGTCTGAGGGGATTTGGAATATCATTGAATAATCTATTAAACCTCTGCAGGTGTTCTGCAGAATGTAATACAGACTGGTAACTCAAGTGCCCAGGAATGCAGAAGGCTGCAGAAAGTGGCAAACCAAGCCAAGTCCATCATGAGCACTGACCACCCATCCACTGAAAACATTTTTTATGCAAAAATTTTAATTAAAAATTTTTCATACATGTAATCATAGCCAAATGCATAATACAGTAGTCAAATACAATAAAACTTCGTTAGAACACAGTAGTTGGGGTACAAGATTTCATACCGCATTACAGCCAAGTAGCGGAACATATATGTCATATATGTCATGATTCAGGAAGCAGGAAAACAGAATACTGTGACTCAAACCCTATAATAAGACTTTTAAGACCTTTAAACTCCACATATTAACATTCACATATTAACATACACATCTTGTAAATGAGTCATAAGAATCAATTTTTGAGTTTGTGGCTGTTAGCTACTGGCATCCTAAAACAATGTTTGGGGTCCACAGACACCCGCGCTATAAGCGATTCCACAGATTAACGAATCACGTTCTAATGAAGTTTCACTGTATTAGTATCAAATCCATTATAAATGATAGTATAAAATCCCAACACCTCCCCTAATCAAAACCCCAAGAAAGGAAAAAAGAATTAATAAAAAAGTATTAAAAAAAAGAATGATAAGGAAAATTAAAAAAAAAACAATAGAAACCTGGTTACCAGAGGACACCCCTCATCACACAGCTGACCATCTGTATCTTTTAATACTGCCAAGGATGTTAACGAGGTTCGAAGTTTAGTGAAAACATCTATAAATTAATTCCCACAATTTGTAAATACAGGTGCCAAATTTTCAAAAAAATACATCATATTTATTTTTAAGATTATAAACAATCTTCTCAAGAGGAACGCAGCTATGCATTTCTAGTGTTCCATCGCTCCATACCTCAATGGGTGTTCGATTTCCATGTTACTGCCATACAGTTTCTTGCTACTGCCAAGGCAATCTTTACAAATTATTTTTGATATATAGATAATTTTAATATTTTATCCATTCAATATTACTTAATAAAAATAACATTGGTTTCTGTGGGAATTTAGTTCTTGTAACTGGTTCTAAAAAAGTTGCCAAATTTGACCAAAAGGGTCTCCCTTAATCCTACTTCCTGGCCACATTTAAAACACTGGCCTGTTAAGTCTGATTTTAATCTACTTGACTTCTGTGGGGTGAGATAGAATTTCAGTAAAAAATTATGTTGAACTAATCTGTATCTAACATTTATTGTATTTGTCATACTATCTCGACCTAAGTCTGACCAATTTTGTTCATCAATGTTAATATTTAAATCAGTCTCACATCGGGCTTTACATGACCGATACCAGTAACTGTTTACACTCACACACAGAGTACAACCCACTTCACCACATTTTGGTAATAACATTGTTGGACCCAATTTATCTCATAAATATGCCCTTAATTGGTAATAACGAAAAAGTCTATTATTTTGTATGCCATATTTACTTTTTAATTGTTCAAATGACATTAAATTTCTTTCTTCATAACAATCTTCTATATATCTAATTCCTTTCCGAGACCAAATGTTTAAAAATTGATTATCCATTATAAATGGAATAAATCAATTTTGTACTAAAGGCATCTTCGGCAGGACAACCCCACTCGTTCCAATTGTAATGTTTATCTTATTCCATATATTAATCAAATGTTCCAACAAAGATGCTTTCCTCTCCTCAGCTAATAATTTTGATTCCCATTTATATATATTTTAAGTCTTCTGATATTCTCTCTTCAATTTTATCAATTTTGTATTTTAATCCATGCTGGCTTTTCTCCCCATGAAAAAATGAAGCACGAAACATCATTGGAGCTGCCTTATAGTAATTTTAAAAATTTGGTAGCTGTAAACCTCCTCTCTCCAACTTCCATGTCAGTTTATCTAAAGAAACTCCTGACATCATATCCTTCGAAAGAAAGTTTCTTATATTTTTTATTTAATTCTTGAAAAAACTTTTGTGGTGTCATTATTGGTAATGTTTGAAATAGGTTTTGTACTCTAGGAAATATATTCATTTTAACACAATTAACCCTACCCAATAATGTTATTGGCATTATCTTCCTCTTGTTCAATTCTTGTCCAATTTTCTTAAGTAAAAGTAATTTAATTTATATAAATGATCTAATTTATTATTTACCCGTATCCCTAAATATTTTATTCCATTTGTCAATCATTTAAAGTGAGTATCACATTGACACTAAGTGCAATCCCCTATAGTAAGGAGCATAATTTCACTTTTATCTCAATTTACTTGATAATCCAACACTTTCCAATATTCTTCCAGTCTTAAGTATAATTTATGTAACAAAACTGTTGGTTCTATCAAGTAGATCAAAAGATGGCCAGCAAATAAATTAATTTTATATTCCTCTTGATTAACTTTAAATCCTTTAATATCAGGATCAGGTCAAATCAATTCTGCAAGTAGTTCTATCGCTAAAATAAATAGAGCAGGTGATAATGGCCATCTTTGTCTACTAAATCTGGTTAATGGAAATGGTGCTGAAACCTCCCTACTTAACCTCCAACTTTAGCCTTAGGTTAATTATATAAGGCTCTAACCCAATTTGCAAATACCTGTCCCATTCCAAATCTTTCAAACAACTTAAACAAAAAGTTTCATTCTAATCTATCTACCTTTTCTGCATGATCTCCCCTCTTTTGTGCACTAAGTAATCTAGTTACATTATCTGCAGATTCTCTTTTTCATAAACCCTGTCTGATCCATATTTACCAACTTTGGTAAAAATGTTGTCAATCTATGAGCTAAAATTTTTGCAATTATCTTGTAATCTACATTTAATAGTGAAATAGGTCTATATGACGACAGTTTTAAAGGGTCTCTGTTTTTGGTATTACTGTTATTATCACACTAGAAAAATATTCCGGGAGAGTGTGGGTTATAACTGCCTGATCTAATATTTCTATAAAAGGAAAAATCATCAAATCTTTATAAAATTCAAGCAGGAAACAATCTTCTCCTGGAGATTTATTAGTTTGTAATGAGCTCAATGCTTCCCTCACCTCCATTGGGGTGAAAGGGGCATCCAGCTACGCTTGCTATTGTAAAGTTAACCTTGCTAGCCTTATTTGTGACAAAAAAATCTTCTATTTTATTACCTTCTCTCTGCGACTCTGATTTATATAACTTCGAATAAAATTGCTTAAAAGCATTATTGATTTCTTGAGGTTAATAGGTAGTCGTATCTGACTCGAATTTAATTGCATTAATTGTTCTTGAAACATTCTATTTTCAATTGCCAAGCAAGGACCTTATGGGCTCTTTCACCTAACTCATAATATCTCTACTTAGTTCTCATTATCACTTTCTCTGTTCTATATGTTTGTAATGCATTATACTGAAGTTTCTTATTTAAAATCTTCTGTCTTTCATTGGAGGTCCATCTTTGCAGAACTTTTTCTAAACATGTTATCTCACCAACCCTCTTTTCAATCTTCTTCAGCATGATGCTGAACCAAGCCATGAAAGACCCCAACAATGAAGACGCTGTTTACATCCGGTACCGCACGGATGGCAGTCTCTTCAATCTGAGGCGCCTGCAAGCTCACACCAAGACACAAGAGCAACTTGTCCGTGAACTACTCTTTGCAGACGATGCCGCTTTAGTTGCCCATTCAGAGCCAGCTCTTCAGCGCTTGACGTCCTGCTTTGCGGAAACTGCCAAAATGTTTGGCCTGGAAGTCAGCCTGAAGAAAACTGAGGTCCTCCATCAGCCAGCTCCCCACCATGACTACCAGCCCCCCCACATCTCCATCGGGCACACAAAACTCAAAACGGTCAACCAGTTTACCTATCTCAGATGCACCATTTCATCAGATGCAAGGATCGACAATGAGATAGACAACAGACTCGCCAAGGCAAATAGCGCCTTTGGAAGACTACACAAAAGAGTCTGGAAAAACAACCAACTGAAAAACCTCACAAAGATAAGCGTATACAGAGCCGTTGTCATACCCACACTCCTGTTCGGCTCCGAATCATGGGTCCTCTACCGGCACCACCTACGGCTCCTAGAACGCTTCCACCAGCGTTGTCTCCGCTCCATCCTCAACATCCATTGGAGCGCTTTCATCCCTAACGTCGAAGTACTCGAGATGGCAGAGGTCGACAGCATCAAGTCCACGCTGCTGAAGATCCAGCTGCGCTGGATGGGTCACGTCTCCAGAATGGAGGACCATCGCCTTCCCAAGATCGTGTTATATGGCGAGCTCTCCACTGGCCACCGTGACAGAGGTGCACCAAAGAAAAGGTACAAGGACTTCCTAAAGAAATCTCTTGGTGCCTGCCACATTGACCACCGCCAGTGGGCTGATAACGCCTCAAACCGTGCATCTTGGCGCCTCACAGTTTGGCGGGCAGCAACCTCCTTTGAAGAAGACCGCAGAGCCCACCTCACTGACAAAAGGCAAAGGAGGAAAAACCCAACACCCAACCCCAACCAACCAATTTTCCCCTGCAACCGCTGCAACTGTGTCTGCCTGTCCCGCATCGGACTTGTCAGCCACAAACGAGCCTGCAGCTGACGTGGACTTTTACCCCCTCCATAAATCTTCGTCCGCGAAGCCAAGCCAAAGAGAGAAGAAGATACTGAAGTTTCTTATTTAAAATCTTCTGTCTTTCATTGGAGGTCCATCTTTGCAGAACTTTTTCTAAACATGTTATCTCTTTTTCCAATATGTCTAATCCTTTCATATAGTCTTTCTTAATTTTAGAAATATAACTTATAATTTGTCCTCTGAAATAGGCTTTCATCATGTCCCATCAAATAAATTTATTATTAATTGAATTTATCTTTTGGCAAAAAAAAATCACAAAAATCTGGCCTTTTTAATAAGATTGAATTAAATCTCCATCTATAAATTGATTCTTCTTTATCTAACATTGTGCCATTCATAATGGTGAATGATCCGATAATATTCTTGCTTTGTAATCAACTTGATTAATTCTATCTTGGAGATGTGCCGATATTAAAAATAAATCTATCCTTGAATAAGAATCGTATCTATTTGAATAAAAAGAATAATCTCGCTTTCTTGGGCAAATTCTTCTCCATATGTCTATTAAATTCAGGTCCTTCATTAATGTCAAGGTATAATGAAAAGACCTATGTGAGATACTGGCTTTAGAAGGCAGCCATGATCAGAAAAGATCCCCATCACTTTGGTCACATCCTCTTCTTCAAGCAGAAGGTACAGAAACCTAAAGTCCATCACCTCTAAGTTTAAGAACAGTTTTTTTCCCACCCAATTAGCTATCAGGCTTTTCAATCTCCCTGTACCACCCTACACCCTAACCATAAAACACTCCTGGACTACCCAAACATCTGTGCACTATTGAAATGCCACTTTTTTTCTTGCACTAACTGCTACTGTGAATATTTAACCATTCTTCTGTATTTGTTATCTCTTTCTTTGTCTTGGCATAGTGTGGTAATTTAATGTATACTATTTTCATTGGTGTATCTGTGTGGCTGCAGCACGTAAGAATTTCAGTGCCATAGTACATTGTGCTTATGTATATGACAATAAACTCCCATCATCATGATATCAAATCATTGAAGTAGTACAATCTGCATTGAAGATAGATTTGAGAAGTTAATTTTAGATGAAAGCAATGCTTATAATTTGTTTCAGAATTACAAATATAGATGACGAACAACTTCAACCTCTACACATGCCTACCAGGTGACGTTGAGTTTGAATCTTTTGTTTCAAGAATTGGCTCTAGAATGATATTATGGTCTACATTCAAATACACATAAAATGCAGAAACTTACGCTAATAACACAAGCATCTTTTGGGTGGCCAGCTTTTGTTATGTAGCAGCCAATGGGAAATCCTGGATTGCAGAACTTCAGGCCCTCTTCCACATCATAGCACCATGTGACAGGCATATTATCAATGATCCTGCAAGTTAAGTTATACACATTGATAAAGTGCATAAATGATCAAGTTAATTTAATGAAGTGCCCAACACTTCCTTTCATATACATTCACCTGTATTACTAAAACAGATCATTAAATAGCTTGACCATTCTGTCATTATGCACTCATACATTTCTATGTTCCTGAGCATTAAAGGGCCTGCTTGTTCAGTGTTGAAAGAACTGATTTTAATTTCTTCCCTGAATCCCATCGTTTCCCTTGTTGACATTTCCTGCACAGGGATGTGCAATCTTCTGGTTCTGGAGCAGTCCGTGGGCTGCTTATCTTCCTTGGTTTTGAGTCTAATGTGGTAATTGCATTTAAACAATGGCTTTTGGTTGAGAAAAAAGTTATCATCTAAAAATGTATTTTCATTCATGATATTTGCATTTTCTATGATTTTCTGTTTAGTAATTTCTCAACTACTCACCAATGATGTTGATAGTTTAATTGTATGCCATTTTTTAAAAACATCAGCTTTGATTTGTCATTGGTTTTTCCAATGTTATATTCTTTTGTACATACATGCTTACACACCTCTTCTTTCTTGAAGTGGAACTGCAATTTAAAAACCATATTTCAGTTTAAAATAACAAACATGAAGCACTCCTCAAATTAATTATAAACAGTTTAAAATGTCCAATGAAGGTGCAACTGATCATTTCACATTATATTGCCTTCTCCAACTTTACCTTGGTTTTTGGGACTTCTGTGGTAAATTTTGGCAAGTTTGCCACTAAGCAGGGAAACATTTATGACTCAACAAGTGCAACATTACAACAGCAAAGATCACAACATTCACAATTTTTATTGCAACAGTTATTTAATCTCATAATACAATGCAGCACAATAAAAGGGGTTTGAAAGCATATCATCAACATTAGAGGAAAAATTCTGATCTCCATATGGCCAGTTTACGACTATCCACCATAGATTTTAAACACTTAAAAGCAAAATCAATGACTAAGATTAAAATCACCTGTTCAAACATCTCCTGTTTTGCTTGAAAATTTATGTTTGATTACACTATTCTGATCTAATTCAGATGTTTTCTTACGCTAAAAACCACCAAATAAATGTAGCTGGTGATATATTGCATAGATTCAAGAAAGAATGAGGAAATTAGTGGGAACTGGGGAGAAATAAAGAAAGTAGAAGTGAAATGGTGAATAAAATCGAGAACAAGATTACTGAAATAAAATCAATATATTAATCCATGCGACAAGCATGGATTAAACCTTACACAAGCAAACCTCAAGTTTTCCTTTGCTACGTTGATGACTGCAATAGAGATGCCTCCTGCATGCACGATGAGCTTGTCAACTTTGTTGCCAACTTTCACCCTGACATCAAATTCACTTGGTCTGTGCATGGAACACACTATCTCTCTATCTCTACAAACATCTTCTTTAAACTACTGACTCCCACCGTTAGCTCGATTACACCTCTTCCCACCATCTCCTGAAAAGATTCTATTCCTTTCTCTCAATTCCTCTGTCTTTGTTGTATCTGCTTCCAGGATGGGACCTACCATTCCAGAACATCCAAGTTGACCTCCTTCTTCAAATAAAAATGTGGCTTCCCCTCTACTGCCATTAATGTAGCCTTTACCCACATCTACAACATTTCTCACACATAATTTCTAGCTCCTTCTGCTCCAAGATTCAACGACAGGATTTCCCTTGTGCTCACCTGCCACACCACCAGACTCTGCATTCAATATATTATCCTTCACAATTTCCGCCACATCCTCCTATCTCCATAGAGACTGCTCCCTCTGGGACTTCTTTGTCCACTCATCCCTACTAATTATTCCCCTTGGTATCTACCTCGTGACCACAGGAAATGCTACAATTGCATCCACACCTCCTCCCTCACCACCAATCAGGGCTCCAATCAGCCCTTCGCTTGTGAATCTGCAGAGGTTCTTTATTGTATCTGGAGCGCCTGATGTGGCATCCTCTACGTAGTGAGACTGGACACAAGTGGGGAGATTGTTTTGTTGAGCACCTTGCTCCATCAGTAGCAACTGCAAAAACCTCCCAGTAGCCAACCATTTCAATTCTGTCTTATGGCCTCATGTACTGCCAAATGAAGGTCACCTGCAAATTGGAGACGCAACACATATTCTGTTTGAGCACTCTCCAACCAGATGGCCTTAATGTTGACCACTAATTTCCGTTAACCCCCTCCCCGAGTCTCTTTCTTTTCCTATCCCTTGATTCTTCTTTCTTCCAGCTCCCACCCCTTTCCCATCCCTCTTTTATCACCTCAACTTTTTATTCTTCTACCCTCCCACCTGCTTCCACCTATGACCTTACCTGTTAGTCTTTGCTTCTCCCCCTGCCCCTTCTTCCCTCCTCTCCTTATCACCTCTCTGCCACCTTTGTATTCGGACGCCTGCCTGTTTTTGCTTATACCTGATGAAGGGCCCAGGCCCAAAAGGTTGCCTTTTACTTCCTATGGATGTTGCATGACCTGTCGAGTTTCTGCAGTCTGCTTATATATTGTACTTGACCCCAGCATCTGCACTTCCTTTCTTAGCTCCAAGAGTGATATGACAATTTAAAAGGATTTGAAGAGCAATAAACTCCAGATGTTGGAACAGATCATTGACCTGTAATTCCGTTTTTTTCTCCTCTCCAATGTCATCCTGATCATTTCTGGCATTTTCTGTTTTTATAACAACTTTTAGTTGATGTCACAACTATCTTCTTTTATAGTCGTTTGGAGACTGGAATGTCCTTGTTTAAGACTCCTTCAAGAGATCTCTGTATTGAAGTTGCAGTTGAAATTTTCACAGTTTATTAAACTTTATCATTTATTACACACTTTCGGACAGTTTTGGTATTGATAAGAACTCTTTGTTTCTTTATTATTAAATTCGATCTTTGGTAAAACATATGTTTGGTAGAGATATGATTTTACCTGAAATTACTAAATTTGAGACTTCTCTTATGAAGGTACCAGAGAAGGGTTATATTTCATCTATGTATCAAATATTACAGGATGGTACGGATAAAAAGGATTGGGATAGATTTAAAAGTAAATGGGAAGCGGATACTGGTTTTATTTTTTCCGAGGATGATTGGTTAGATATCTGTTATGATAGTGTAACTAGATTGTTAAATGCACGTTATGCAATGATTAACTATAATTTTTTACATCAATTATATTTAACACCTGAAAAATTTAAAAAGTATGGTTTTCATGAATCAGATTTGTGTTTTAGATGTGGTAATACAGTTGGAACTTTTTTTCATGCTGTTTAGTCATGTATACATATACAATCTTTTTGGATGAAAATTCAATTGTTTTTAGAATACCTGTCCGAATCATGGGTCCTCTACCGGCATCACCTACGGCTCCTAGAACGGTTCCACCAGCGTTGTCTCCGCTCCATCCTCAACATTCATTGGAATGACTTCATCCTTAACATCGAAGTACTCGAGATGGCAGAGGCCGACAGCATCGAATCCATGCTGTTGAAGATCCAACTGCACTGGGTAGGTCACATCTCCAGAATGGAGGACCATCGCCTTCCCAAGATTGTGTTATATGGTGAGCTCTCCAATGGCCATCGTGTCAGAGGTGCACCAAAGAAGAGGTACAAGGACTGCATAAAGAAATCTCTTGGTGCCTGCCACATTGACCACCGCCAGTGGGCTGATATTGCCTCAAACCGTGCATCTTGGCGCCTCACAGTTCGGCAGGCAGCAACCTCCTTTGAAGAAGACTGCAGAGCCCACCTCACTGACAAAAGACAAAGGAGGAAAAACCCAACACCCAACCCCAACCAACAAATTTTCCCCTGCAACCGCTGCAACCGTGTCTGCCTGTCCCGCATCGGACTTGTCAGCCACAAACAAGCCTGCAGCTGACGTGGACATTTACCCCTCCATAAATCTTCGTTCGCGAAGCCAAGCCAAAGAAAGATAAGATTAAAATACTTTTAGATCCGATAGTATTTTTATTGGGTAGTTTGCAACCTCTGAAAGGCTTGGGATTAGATAATTTTCAGCTTGCTTTTGTATATTTAGCTTTATCTGCAGCGAAAAAATGTATTGCTAGTACGTGGAAAGATACAAATATGATTGATATTAATAGATGGCATAATGAGATGAGATATTGTTTAATGATGGAAAAAAATTATGGAAGTTTCGCATGATAATTATAGTTTTTTTTATTATTAAGTGATTGTTATACTCAGAATATTTACATTTCAATTTATATTGATTAGATCTAAATATGTATATTTAATTTTTCTTTAATATTTTTTCTTTCTTTATGGCTCTCCTTAGGAGAGTTGGCTGAAGGGGGGGGGTTCTTTCTTTTCTTTTTTTTTCCTATATATAAAAAATTACTTTCATGTTTATGGTTAATTGTTGTATATGTTATGTACTATTTGTTTTTTGAATGAATAAATAAAGTTTAAAAAAATTATTACACACTTTCTTATATGATGCTTAAAGCGATCAATAAAGTTTTTGGTCTATCCCAAGACCCTTCATCTTCGCAGAACAAAGAAAATTCAAAACTGACTGCCTTATCTCAAATGCGCAGAGAGAGTTAGCTGTCCTTGAAGCAGGTTGTTACTAGGAAACGGCATGATTTATGTCAACATCTACTGGCAAGGAACATAGGAAGTAGGAACAGGAGTAGGAAAAAAATGGCCCATCGAGCCTGCTCCGCCATTCAATACGATCATGGCTGATCTAATTTATGATCTAACTCCACCTACCTGCCTTCTCCCCATATCCCCTAATTCCTCTATCATGTAAAAATTTATCTAACCGAATTTTAAATATGTTTAATGAGGCAGCCTCAACCACTTCCCTGGTTAGAGAATTCCAAACATTCACTACTCTCTGGGAAAAACTATTTTTCCTCATCTCTGTCCTAAATCTACTCCCCAGAATCTTGAGACTGTGTCCTCTCGTTTTAGTTTCCCCAGCCAGCTCAAAAAACCTTCCTACATCTATCCTATCCATACCCTTCATAATCCTATATGTTTCTATAAGATCTCCTCTCATTCTTCTGAACTCGAGTGAATACAATCCTAGACAATTTAATCTTTCATCATGTCAACCCCTTCATCCCAGGGATCAACCTAGTAAACCTCCTCTGGATCGTCTCCAAAGCCAGTATATCCTTCCTCAAATATGGAGACCAGAACTGGACACAGTACTCCAGATGCGGTCTCACCAGTATCTTATTCAGTTGCAACATTACCTCCCTACTCCTGAATTCAATTCCTCTGGCGATGAAGGCCAACATTCCATTTGCCTTCTTAATAACCTGCTGCACCTGCAACCTAACTTTTTGCGATTCATGCACAAGCACTCCCAAGTCCCTCTGCACAACAGCATGCTGTAGTTTTTCACCCTTTAAATAATATTTAGTTCTTTTATTTTTCTTGCCAAAGTAGATAACCTCACACTTACTAACATTGTACTCCATCTGCCAGACCTTTGCCCACTCATCCAGCTTAACTATAGCCCTCTGCAGACTCTCCACATCCTCATTACAATTTGCCTTCCACTCAATTTGGTGTCATCCGCAAACTTGGCTACACCACATTTTGTCCCCTCCTCCAAGTCATCAATGTAAATGATGAACAGTTGTGGGCCTAACACTGACTCCTGCGGCACCCCACTTACCACTCTCTGCTAACCTGAAAAACTCCCATTTATCCCGACTCTCTGCCTCCTGTCAGACAACCAATTTCAATCCAGGCCAAAATACTTCCCCGGACTCCACTTTCCTGTAACTTACTGAGAAGTCTCTTGTGCGGCACCTTATCAAACGCTTTCTAGAAATCCAAATATACAACATCAGCCTGTTCTCCTCTATCCACCGCACCCATTATATCCTCAAAGAATCCTAACAAGTTTGTCAAACAAGATCTTCCCTTTCTAAAACCATGCTGCGTCTGCCTGTTGAACCCTTACGTTCCAAAAATTTCACTATTTCATCTTTAATGACAGCTTCAAGCATTTTTCCAACTACAGA
Organism: Narcine bancroftii; assembly: GCF_036971445.1. Taxonomy (NCBI): domain Eukaryota; kingdom Metazoa; phylum Chordata; class Chondrichthyes; order Torpediniformes; family Narcinidae; genus Narcine; species Narcine bancroftii. The sequence continues at coordinate 81,739,770 of NC_091475.1, forward strand.
CGTCAAGCTAATTGGCCGATAATTTCCAGTCTTCTGCCTACATCCCTTCTTAAAAAGTGGCGTGACATTTGCTGTCTTCCAGTCTGCCGGGACCTGCCCAGAATACAAGGAATTTTGGTATATGACCACCAATGCATCAACTATAACTTCTGCCATTTCCTTCAGAACCCTTGCATGCATATCATCAGGACCAGGTGATTTGTCTGGCTTTAGTCCCATTAGTTTCTCCATCACTACTTCCTTTGTAACAACTATTTTATCAAGGCCCTCCCCAACATTCGCATCCTTAACTCCGCACTTGGGCACGCTGGACGTGTCTTCCACCGTGAAGACTGACACAAAATATTTGTTTAATGCCTCGGCCATTTCCTCATTTTTTGCTACCAGTTTTCCTTTCTCATCCTCAAAGGGTCCTATGTTAACTCTGTCCACCCTCTTCTGTTTTATATATTTATAAAATTTTTTGCTTTCTGTTTTTATATTTTGTGCCAATTTACTTTCATAATCCTTTTTCCCATTTCTTATTACCTGCTTTGTAACCCCTTGTTGTCTCTTAAAGTTTTCCCAATCTTCCAGTTTCCCACTGCTCTTTGCAGCTTTGTACACCTGCGCCTTCAATTTTATACTCTCCTTTATTTCCTTTGTTAACCACGGTTGATTTTTCCCTCTTTTTCTGCCCTTTTTCCTGACCAGAATATATTTTTGTTGAGCATTACAAAATATTTCTTTGAAAATCTTCCACTGTTCCTCAACTGTTTCATCAATTAGTCTGTGCTCCCAGTCCACTCTGCCCAATTCCTCCCTCATCCTATGGTAGTCACCCCTGTTTAAGCATAATATATTAGTTTTAGATCTAACTATTTCCCCTTCCATCTGAATGAGAAATTCAATCATACTATGATCGCTATTTCCCAGATGGTCTCTGACTAATTCATCATTTACTCTACCTATCTCATTGCACAACACTAGATCCAGGAGAGCATTTTCTCTTGTGGGTTCCTTAACATGCTGCTCAAGAAAGCTATCGCGGATGCATTCTATGAAGCCCTCTTCCAGACTCCCACGACCAACTTGATTTTCCCAATCTATGTGGAAATTGAAGTCCCCCATGACTACTGCCGTATCATTATTACATGCCTCACTTATCTCTCTATTTATTTCCTGTGCCACTAAACTATTGTTATTTGGTGGGCGATAGATAACACCCACCAATAATTTTTTCCCTTTGTTATTCTTTATCTCTACCCAAATGGACTCAACATTATGCTCTTTAGATCTTATATCATTCCTCACTACTGCCTGGAGCTCATCTTTGATTAAGAGTGCAACTCCACCTCCCTTACCATCAGGATTGTCTATCTCTTTGCACCACCTGATACCCTTGAAAGTTTAATTCCCATTTAGGGTCACCTTGTAGCCATGTTGCAAATGCTGGCTCCTCATTGATTATCAACACAGGTGTACCCCAAGGATGCGTGCTTAAGTCCACTGTTCTACTCATTATACATGCATGACTGTGTGGCCAGGCACAATTCCAATGTTATCTATGAGATTACTGATGACACCACAGTTGTTGGCAGAATCACAAACGACAATGAGAAAGCATAGAGGAGGGAGTCAAATTAGCTCATTGAATGGTGACAACAACCTTGCGCTCAACGTCAGCAAAACCAAGGAGACGATTGTGGACTTCAGGGGGAAGTCGGGGAATATGACCCAATCCTCATCGAGGACTCAATAGGGGAGAAGGTCAAGAACTACAAATTCCTGGGTGTGCACATCTCCGAGGATCTGTACTGGAGCCTCCACACTGATGTAATCACAAAGAAGGCTCACCAGAGGCTATACTTTGTGAGGTGGCTGAGGAGATTCGGTATGTCACCTAAGACTCTCATAAACGTCTACAGGTGACTGTGGAGGGCATTCTGGCTGGTTGTATCGCTGTCTGGTATAGAGGTATGAACTCTCAGGACAAGAATAAACTCCAGAGGGTTGTTAACTCGGCTTTCAACATCACAGGCACCAGACTTCACTCCATTGAGGACATCTATATGAAGCAGTGTCTTAAAAAAGCAGCTTCTATCCTCAAAGACCTCCACCACCCAGGCCATGTCCTCTTCACTCTGCTACTATCAGGAAAAGGAACAGGAGTCTAAAGTCGAGCACTCGGTTGCCCAAGGACAGCTTCTTCCCCCACTGCCATCAGATTCCTGAATAATCAATAAACCAAAAACACTGCCTTACTTCTTTTTGTGCACTATTATTTTTATATTTTATATAGTAATACTGAAAGATGGTTATAATATGAAGGTTTGCACTAAGATGCTACTGAAAATGACCGAATTTCATGACTTCTTCATAACAATAAATTTTGATTTTCCTTGCATCTTGCATTTTAACCCTTACAATAGTGGTCCCTAATTATTATATCTAAAAAAGTTATAATTACCATTACAAAGAAAAAAATCAAACATAGTAATATAAATATTCAAAAGAAAGTGAGTCGATTATCAAAGATTTTTGCTTCTTGTAAAATAGAGATTTTGGTAATTATTCTGATCATGAAGCCATTTTTAGTCTTAATTCAATTGTACGTTTGCCCCAGCCCTATCCAGTGAATGAACACGATTCTTAATTTCCTAGGTATTCACTTTCTTGAGGGCACAAGATGGGCTTTTTCCTTCTTTTTCTGAAGCTTTATATATGATTTATTACCTCTTGCACAGCTTCTTCATCTAACATTGGTTAGTCAAGTGTGATATCTGATACTTTTGATTCCAAAGGAAATCTCTCTTTAACCTTCATAATAATAGGCTTGTTCATCTTTTTCTTTCTCTTCTGCAGTTGGTTAAAGAAAAGGGAGGACTCAAACGAAATTTGGTTCTCTAACTCATCAAGTCTCTATGGCTTTTATCGTCTTTTCCTGTAATTCCAGTCCCAATCTTGCATCTTCCAATTGTCTTTTTCTGACAATCTAACTGGAAGTCTTTAACTAGATTCTCTCTCTGCATTTAATTCTTTCAATAGGAAAGTAATTTTCCCATCATCTTCTGAGAAGTTAATAACTTGACTTGGAGGAAAAAGGTTATTTGAAACATCGGTACCTCTGTTTTCAGTCCTGCTGTAGTATACTCGAGATGTTTGAATTTTTTCCACCTTACTTCTTACATTGCTGAAATGTATTATTTCTTTCTTTCTACATCGTTATTAACTGGGTCTTCAAGGTACATTCTTGATTGATTTCCATAGTCAGTTATTTTGTATCATTAAACAATGACTTGTTCTCTTTCAAAAAATGAATCATCTCTTCCAACTGTATGCATTTTGATAAGGCTAAATCCCTTTCTTTAAGAAATGCATTCATTTATTTAGCAGTTATTCTTTTCTTCCACTTGGTTTTATGAATTTTATTTACAATTAATTCTCCATTCTTGTCAACTGCTCTCCTGGTTACTTTCAAAAATGAGGAATCATTAAGATTCGTTCTTATTTTTCTGAAAATCAGTTTTGTTTCCAAGTACAAAGTTAAAACCCTTTTGGTCATTGTTTTATGGAATATCCAATATTTCCAAGTCCTTTTTCAACATTTTATACTCTGAAGGCAGTTGCACCATATTGTCAAAGCATTGCTCCTTTATACCATGAGTACAATTTTCTGTGTTCGCCCATTTTAAACATGCTGCAAGATTTCTTCATTGATCTTGTTTGCTGGCACATCTTGACTATGAAAAGCTTCTTTTAGATTTGTTCCCAGATATTGGTTTCATTCCTGCCCAGATTTAGATTCGCAAGAATAACCACCAGCAGTATTTGCAACATCTTCTAATACTTCATTTTCATTCATTTTTGATGAAAACAATTTCTTCTTTATTGATTTAGCTGCTCGAGATTTTCTAAGCACTGTTTGTAATCTTTTGAAGGTTTTTGCTTGTTATCAAGGTGTTCAGGAAAGTCTGTCTTGAATGGTTGTTTCAATGGTTTGTTGAGTTTCACAACAAATTGACATTTGTTGACTGCTTCTGAGCAATATCATTCTTTCTCATGACCCACTGATTGTCCATCCAAGCATTGTTTTGATAGTGTAAGGTCCATCTCTCATGCTCGGTATTACTTTTATTGGTTCCAGATCCTATGGTACATCGAAACCAATTAGCATCTCTATCTCAGAGCTATCTTCCAGTATATAAACCTTCCTCAGATATGACCACCAATCTACATAATTTTGATGTGGGATGTTTCCTTTATGCACAGGCATAATCGTCTGTGTGCATATGCCTGCAAGATCACAAAAATCATTGTTGGGTATTCCAGCAATATCTCACCCTGAAACGATGCATGTGTGCATACCGTTGCATTCCTGTTCTTGGCCTTAATTTGTACAGGCACTACAGAGAGTTTGCAGTTATCTGCAAAGGCCCCAGAAAAACTACTTGTCAATACTGAGACTTCAGCACTTTCACCTGCCTCTTTCCTTGTTGTTTGTTCATTTTCTGTATTCTTCCTGGGATTTTGGGAGTTTTTTTTGACTATATATGTCACAGCTGAGTTGCTTTTTGCAGCCTTTGCTTCTGTGTCATTTACACAGACAGCCAAAACATACTCCATTTTCCTTCAAAAAAAGTGAATTCCTCATGATGCATCTTCTTTTTTATTTGTGGACATTTTTCCAAATCATGCTTATTATTAGTGTGACGTGTCTCAAGGTTATAGCTCAGAAATAAGACACACATAAGGAGTGCAGTTGACACTGATTATTGAACTGGCTGTTCTCTTTTATATAATCAGGCAGACCCTGGCTCCCATGTGAATGATGGGCGTGACCCATGTTCCTTCAGGCTGATTGGTGTCCTCACAACCCGCCGTCGGCGATTGGCTGGATCTGTCCATTTTGCTGCAGCGTCATTGATGGGTGTGGTTTGTGCTGTCCTGGGCACCAATTGGCCCTTTTGTGATCCGTCGCCGGTGATTGGCTGGCAGAGCCCGTTTTGCAGCGGCCTATGGGAACAGGCCACTGAAGCCTCATGTAGCCCGCTTGAATACCGTGTTCGAATGGCGACTTCTGTGTCACCCTGCGGCGACAGCCACGGGCCACTACATGATCCCTCCCCTCAGGACTCGTGATCAGAGAGGTATTATAACCTTTGGAAGGCCTACCCCTGCGGCAAGGGATTGGGAATGTAATTGGTTGACTGCTGTCCAAATGTGGCAATTTGAGCTGCAATTGTGAAAGTCTCTTCCCTGCCACTGATGTCCAGAACATAGGTGGACCCATTGTGATGAAGGATGAGATATGGCCCCTCACACGGTCTTTGGAGCAGTAGCCGGTAATTGCCACACCTCACAAAAACATATTTACAGTTCTTGAGGTCTTTGGGACTATAGATTGCGGATGGCCATGCACTTTGGGAAGTGTTGGGGCTTGCATTCCCACAGTCTGGCTCGGGCAGTGTCTGGTGAGTTTTCCAGGGCACTAGCCAAGAATTTGCCTGGGATGACTAAGGGCTGCAGGTGTATTGAAATCCTCCTTTGGTGCAGTTCGAATGGCCAGGAGAACCCATGACAGTTCATCTGTCCAGATGGGCCCTGAGAGTCTGGCCATGAGGGCTGATTTGAGGTGCCTATGGAACCTCTCCACCAATCCATTGGCTTGTGGGTGATATGCCATTGTCTGGTGGAGTTGGGCTCCTGGGTATTGGCCATAGACTGGAGGTAAATTGGGCTCCTCTATTGGAAGTGAGATGTTCTGGGACCCCAAAGTGTGACACCCATTTGTTTAGCAGGGTCCTAGTATGTCTTAGTGGATATCTCAGGTAATGGGACTGCTTCGGGCCACCTGGTTGAATGGTCTACAATAGTGAGCAGGTATCGGGTACTCCGTGACACCAGTAGTGGGCCAACAACGTCCATGTGTTTGTGGCAGAACCTTCACCATGGTGGTTCCAAAGTCTGGAGAGAGGCCTTAAAGTGTGTCTGGATCTTAGCAGACTGACGTTGTGTGCAAGTCTTTGCCCACTAACTGATCTCTTTTCAGAGGCCATGCAAGATGAATCGGTCAGCTACCATTGTGACAGTAGTCCTAATGGAGGGTGTGCCAGATTGTGGACCATGTTAAAAATTTCTCTTTTCCAATTGGCCAGGATGATTGGATGTGACACAACTGGTAGCTGTGTCACACAAAAGAGTCATTTTACCTGGGCCAATTGGGACATCCTCCAGGTGCAGGCCAGTTACTGCAGTCTGAAAAGCAGGGATGATGGAATCCGCTTGTTGTGCTTTCACTGGGGCCATGTAGTTGATGCCTGGGGTGGGGGAATTTCTGGAGGAAATAGCAGGTCAGGACAATGTATCAGCCACCATATTGGATTTTCCCGCGATGTGACTAATGTCGGTGAAGAAATCTGAAATATAAGAAAGGTGTCTCTGTTGCCTGGCTGACCATGGATCTGAAGCTTTGCTGAAAGCAAAGATAAATGGTTTATGGTCGGTGAAGATCTGGAATTTCCTGCCCTCTAGGAAATATCGAAAATGCCTCACTGCCAGGTACAGAGCCAACTGTTTGCGGTCGAATGCACTGTATTTCAGTTCCAGTGGCTGGAGGTGCTTGCTTAAAAGAAAGCTAATGGCTGCCATTGCCCATACACCTGCTGCTTAAGCACATCCCCGACTGCTGTATTAGAGGCATACACTGAGAGGGCTATTGAGGTATCAGGCCTAGGGTGCACTAGTAGTATTATGTTGACCAGAGCGTCTTTGGCAGATCAGAAAGCCTCAGCTGCCACATTCGTCCATATAATGTTGTTCTTGTGACTGGAAATAAGGGAGAATAATGGCCTCATTTTTAATTTAAAAAAAAATTTTTCACGCTAAGAACCACATTAACCAAAATATACAAACATTTCCTTCTTGAATATACACAGTCATTTTCTCCCCTTCCCCCCCCTCCCTTTCCTCCCTCCTTTCCACCCCCTCCAAACCCATTAAACATTCAACATAGACAATACAATAAACCCAGAATAATGGCCTCATGATGTGAGCTGCTGCCGGTAATGAATTGGTGGTAAAAATGAATCATACCGGCAAATTCTTGTAGGCCCTTGACTGTATTTGGCCTAGCAAATGACTGAATGGTCTTTATCTTCTTGGGCAGTGGCCTGGCCCCATCTTTATTAATCAGGTGCTCGAAGAAGTCAATAGTCTCATGGCCAGGTTAATAGTCAACCCATACTCACTCAGAGGAGTGCACAAAAGTCTTAAGTGAGTAGCATGCTCGGCATGGACATGGCTAGTTATCAGAATATCATCAAAATGGATGGAAAACAAATTTGAGATCCCAGCCCACTGCGTCCATTAACCTCTGGAAGGTTTGAGCTGCATTTTTTAATCTGAAAGGGATCCAGAGGAACTAAAAAAGTCCAACGGGGTGATAATGGCGGTCTTGGGGATATCATCCAGGTGGACTGGGATTTGATGATAGCCCCAGATTAAGTCAACTTTTGAGAATATTTGGGCCTCCTGAAGGTTAGCAGGGGACCAGATACTTGTGGTCATGGTGACATCATTGAGGTGTCGGTAGTCTCCACATGGCCTCCACCCTCCAGATGCTTTTGGCACTATGTGGAGCGGTGAGCCCCATGGACTGTCAGATTGTTGAACAACATCAAGCTCCTCCATTTTACGTAATTCCTCCCTTGCCAGGTTATGTTTCTCAGATGGCAGTCGGCACGCCCTGGCGTGGAGGGGAAGTCCCATAGTGAGGAGCTGGTGCCACATTCCATGTTTGTGTGTTGTATAGATGAAATGCTGTGTTGTAATGGAAGGAAATTCAGCAATAATGCGTGCAAATGCATTGTCAGCAACAGTCACAGAATGTAGGTGCGAGGCCGTGAGCCTAATGCCACTGAGTGGAAAGTGAGCCTAATGCCACTGACTGGAAAGTCTTTGAGTGGACCAGCCTCCATCCCTTAATGTCCACCAGTGGAGAGTTGGCTTGGAGGAGGTCAGTCCCCAGGAATGGCTGTCAAACGGATGCCAAAGTGAACCTCCAGGTAAAATGGCAGTTACCGAAACGAAGGGGAATGGTGTGGGTGCCGAAGGTGTGTATGTTTGAGTTATTGGCAGCCCTTGGCTCTCAGTCCATCTTTCGGCTGCGGGCGTCGGAAGTTGTGGGGGGTGGTAGGACACTGACTTCAGCTCCAGTGTTGACCAGGAACTGACGGCCTGATAAGGAGTCTCGTATAAGAAGCAGGCTTTGACTTTTGCTGGCCATGGCAGACATCAACGATGGCCGGCTCTGGCATTTCCCAGAAACATGCAGGGGGAGTAGCATCAACAGGCCTCTGAACCCCAGCATTGGTGATCAAAACAGTTTGGCTCACTGGGGGGGTCCAACACTCAGGTGGTTGGTCAGTCGGTCGATTAGCGGACTTCCTGGCTGGTCACTGTTTTCGAGGCTTCATTACCTGTTCCAGCGTAGAGCAGGCATCTCTCTTCACCATCCATAGTATGTCTGCTCGGGCAGCTAACTTTTTGGGGTCGTTGAAATCTTCTTCTGCGATGAGCAGCTGGATGTCTTCAGGCAGCCGCTCCAGAAAGATCTGGTGAAACAGTTGGCAAGAGGTGTGGACATGGTTGAAAGTGAGCATGTCGCTCATGAGGGCGGAAGGGATCCTGTTCCCCAAACTGTCCATATCCAACAGTTGGGTTGCGTGTTTGTGAGTCCGTAAGGGCAGGTTAGTAGCTCCTTGATGGCCACATACTTCCCTCAGTCCAAGGACTGTTGAATGGTACCTTGGTCGAGGGCGCCTACTATGTGGTCCTTTCGCAATCTGTCACCAGCGATCGGATGGAAGAGCCCATTTTGCAGAGCCCTTTGGAAACAGGCTGCTGACACCTCATGCAGCCCACTAGATTGCCGTGTTCAAATGGCATCTTCTCTGCAGCAACAACCGCAGGCTACTATAACAGAGCAAACATTTTTTCATAACAGGCAAACTTTTATTTTCCTTATCTGTAACTAATACATTGATAGCAAAGGAACTTCCCTTTATCTTTGGACTTCTCAACTTTTTTATTTACTGTTTGAGTACCTTTCATTATTCCATACACTGCATGTGTAACAACACCCACTTGCCCTCCACCAAATCCTTCAAAGAAGCCATTTAAACACATCTTTTCTGGTATTTAACAGCTTGACCTCCATAATTCTCTATCTGGAAGGGTAATTTATTTACGATGATTACCATATTATTAGCTACGTCAAGCTCTCGAAGATGGCTGATTGCTGTCATGACGTGGCAACATCTTCTTAGAAAGAGAATGTTAGCTTGCAAATTCTTTTTTTTTTTTTTTTTAAATTTTTTATTTTTCACACCATAAATCACAATAGCCATGATATACACTTTTTCTTTTCCACACATTTACAGTGACTTTTTCTCCCTCCCCCCTCCCTCCTCCCAAGCCACCCCCCCATCCCCCCCCCCTCTCATCCATTTTAGTTATACAATCTAGGTTGCATTAATTCAGTTAGACAATGTTGTCATTCAACAAAAATACACCAGAAATTCTACTGAGTCCATTCTTTTCTTCTCTTCTCCTTCCATCAACTTAGGTAATGTTTGTTCCCGGTAGGTTTTCGCTATTGTATTTAATGTAAGGCTCCCATACTTGTTCGAATATTTCAATATTATTTCTTAAACTATATGTTATTTTTTCTAATGGAATACATTTATTCATTTCTATATACCATTGTTGTATTTTCAAATTATCTTCCAATTTCCAGGTTGACATAATACATTTTTTTGCTACAGCTAGGGCTATCTTAACAAATCTTTTTTGTGCATCCTCCAAGTCAATTCCAAATTCTTTATTTTTTATGTTACTTAGGAGAAAGATCTCTGGATTCTTTGGTATATTGTTTTCTGTTATTTTATTTAATATCTGATTGAGATCATCCCAAAATTTTTCTACTCTCTCACATGTCCAGATTGCATGAATTGTTGTTCCCCTTTCTTTTTTACATCGAAAACATCTATCAGATACTGTTGGGTCCCATTTATTTAACTTTTGCGGTGTAATGTATAGTCTGTGTAACCAATTATATTGTATCATACGCAGCCTCGTATTTATTGTATTTCTCATCGTTCCAGAGCATAACTTCTCCCATGTTTCCTTTTTTATCTTTATATTTAAATCTTGTTCCCATTTTTGTTTAGTTTTACCATTTGTTTCCTCATTTTCCTTTTCTTGCAGTTTAATATACATATTTTTTATAAATCTTTTGATTAACATTGTATCTGTAATCACATATTCAAGGTTACTTCCCTCTGGTAAACTCAAGTTGCTTCCTAATTTATCTTTCAAGTAGGATCTCAGTTGGTAATATGCCAGCGCTGTATCTCCCGTTATATTGTATTTATCTCTCATTTGTTCAAAGGATAAGAATCTACTTCCTGAAAAACAATTTTCTATTCTTTTAATCCCTTTTTTTTCCCATTTTCTAAAGGCAAGGTTGTCTATTGTAAAAGGGAGTAGCTTATTTTGCGTCAATATTAGTTTTGGTATTTGGTAATTTATTTTATTTCTTTCTACATGAATCTTCTTCCATATATTGAGGAGATGGTGTAATACTGGAGAAGTTCTATGTTGTACCAATTTTTCGTCCCATTTATATAATATGTGTTCAGGTATCTTTTCCCCTATTTTATCTAATTCTAGTCTCGTCCAGTCTGGTTTTTCCCTTGTTTGATAAAAATCTGATAGGTACCTTAATTGTGCGGCTCTATAATAATTTTTGAAGTTTGGCAATTGTAAGCCTCCTTGTTTATACCATTCTGTTAATTTGTCTAGTGCTATCCTCGGTTTCCCCCCTCTCCATAAAAATCTCCTTATTATTTTCTTTAACTCTTTGAAGAATTTTTCTGTCAGTTGTATTGGCAATGCCTGAAATAAGTATAGTATCCTTGGAAAAATGTTCATTTTAATACAGTTTATCCTTCCTATCAGTGTTAGTGGTAGCTCTTTCCAATGCTCTAAATCGTCCTGTAATTTTTTCATTAGTGGATTGTAATTGAGTTTATATAATTGGCCTAGATTTTTGTTTATTTGCACACCTAGGTATCTTATTGCCTGCGTTTGCCATCTGAATGGGGATTCCTCCTTAAATTTTGAGAAATCCGCGTTATTCATAGGCATTGCTTCACTTTTATTTACGTTTATCTTGTATCCCGACACTTCTCCATATTCCTTCAATTTCTTATATAGTTCTTTTATTGATAGTTCTGGTTCTGTTAAGTACACTATCACATCATCCGCAAACAGACTGATTTTATATTCCCTGTCTTTTATTTTTATTCCTTTTATATTATTATCTCTTCTTATCGCTTCTGCTAGTGGTTCTATAGCTAGCGCAAACAATAATGGTGATAGTGGGCATCCCTGCCGCGTTGACCTGCTTAAGTTAAATTGCTTTGATACATGTCCATTTACTGTCACTTTCGCTAACGGTCCCTTATATAATGCTTTAATCCAATTAATATACTTCTCCGGTAAACTGAATTTTTGCAATACTTTGAACAAGTAATTCCATTCTACTCTGTCGAAGGCCTTCTCTGCGTCTAAAGCAATTGCTACTGCCGGTGCTTTATTTCCTTCTACTGCATGAATTAAGTTAATAAATTTACAAATATTGTCTGTTGTGCGTCTTTTTTTGATAAATCCAGTTTGGTCTAAATTTACCATTTTCGGTACCTGTTCTGCTAATCTGTTCGCTAATAGTTTAGCTATTATCTTATAATCTGTGTTTAGCAAAGATATTGGTCTATATGACGCTGGTGAGAGTGGATCTTTCCCTTGTTTTAGTATCACTGTAATTATTGCTGTTTTACATGAATCTGGTAAGTTTTGTGTCTCATCAATCTGGTTGATTACATCCAGGAGGGGCGGTATTATTAGGTCTTTAAATGTTTTGTAGAATTCTATTGGGAGTCCATCCTCTCCTGGTGTCTTATTATTTGGTAAATTTTTTATTATCTCTTGTATTTCTACTGTTCCAAATGGTTCTGTTAATTTATTTTGTTCCTCTATTTGTAGTTTTGGTAGTTCAATTTTAGTCAAAAATTCATCTATTTTCCCTTCTTTCCCTTCGTTTTCGGTTCGGTATAATTGTTCATAGAATTCTCTGAAGTTTTCCTTAATTTCTTTTGGATTATATGTAATTTGTTTGTCTTTTTTCCTTGTTGCCAATACCATTTTCTTAGTTTGCTCTGTCTTAAGCTGCCATGCTAGGATTTTGTGTGTTTTTTCCCCTAGTTCATAATATTTCTGTTTTGTCTTCATTATATTCTTCTCCACCTTATATGTTTGTAATGTTTCATATTTTATTTTTTTATCCGCCAATTCTCTTCTTTTGGTTGTATCTTCCTTTATTGCTAATTTTTTTTCTATGTTTATTATTTCCCTTTCCAACTGCTCTGTTTCCTGATTATAGTCCTTCTTCATCTTGGTTGCATAACTTATTATTTGCCCTCTAATGAATGCTTTCATTGTGTCCCATAGTATAAACTTATCTTCCACTGATTCCGTATTTACTTCAAAGTACATTTTTAATTGTTTTTCAATAAATTCTCTAAAATCCTGTCTTTTAAGTAGCATGGGGTTTAATCTCCATCTATACATTCTTGGAGGGATGTCTTCTAGCTCTATTGCCAATAACAGGGGTGAGTGGTCCGATAATAGTCTAGCTTTATATTCCGTTTTCCTAACTCTCCCTTGTATGTGGGCTGATAACAGGAATAGGTCTATCCTTGAGTATGTTTTATGTCTAGTCGAGTAGTATGAGTATTCCTTTTCTTTTGGGTTTTGTTTCCTCCATATGTCCACAAGTTTCATTTCTTGCATTGATTTAATTATAAATTTGGTTACTTTGTTCTTCCTGTTAATTTTTTTCCCCGTTTTATCCATATTTGGATCCAAATTCAGATTGAAATCCCCTCCTATTAGTATGTTCCCTTGCGTATTAGCTACCTTCAAAAAGATATCTTGCATAAACTTTTGATCTTCTTCGTTAGGTGAATATATATTAAGTAGATTCCAAAGCTCTGAATATATCTGACATTTTATCATAACATATCTCCCTGCTGGATCTATTATTTCCTCTTCTATTTTAAATGGCACATTTTTGCTAATTAATATAGCCACTCCTCTTGCTTTTGAATTATACGATGCTGCTGTTACATGTCCTACCCAATCTCTCTTTAATTTCTTGTGCTCCAATTCAGTTAAATGTGTTTCTTGGACAAATGCTATATCTATTTTTTCCTTTTTCAGTAAATTTAGTAGTTTCTTCCTTTTAATTTGGTTATGTATTCCATTAATATTTAGAGTCATATAGTTCAGCGTAGCCATTTTATATTTTGTTTATCTTCTCTTTCCGTTTTTCCATCATTACCTTTCCTCCTTTTCCATTTCTGTTTTCTTATTTTCAACTCTTTATAAGACAACATTCCTACAACATCCAACATTTTCCTTATTCTCCTATTTCTATCTTATTTATTCCCAATCTCCCATTCACCTCCTGAGTTGTCCTTTATCCCTTGTCGGACAACCACATCTCCCCTCTCCATTTGGATTTGCGAATCCACTCGCAAGCGTCAACTGATTTTGCAGTGACCGCTCTTTTCCCCCCACCCAGCACCCCCCAGAAAAGATTTCGTTTTTTATATGTCACAAAGGTCACTCTTTTAGTTCCCTCCTTATTCTCTCTATTCCATTACCTTCCCTTATTAATTCTTGTCTATACTTTCTATGTTTTCCTCTAATTACAGATACTTTCACATATGCCCATTGTCTCTATTCACTCTTATACCTCTTTACCCGCATACATATCAATCGTGGTCATTTTTACCCTCCTTACCCGTCTTCATCCCTCAGTCTATTTTTGTCTTTACCCACATACATATCAATCGTGATAATTTTTGCTCTCATTACCCGTCTTCATCCCTCAGTCTATTTTTGTAATTGTTCTGCAAATTTTCGTGCTTCTTCTGGATCCGAGAATAGTCTGTTTTGTTGTCCTGGAATAAATATTTTCAATACCGCAGGATGCTTCAGTGTAAATTTATATCCTTTCTTCCATAAAATCGCTTTTGCTGCATTGAACTCTTTTCTCTTCTTTAGGAGTTCAAAGCTTATATCTGGATAAATGAAGATTTTTTGCCCTTTATACTCCAGTGGTTTGTTGCCCTCTCTTACTTTTTCCATTGTCTTCTCCAGTACCTTTTCTCTTGTAGTATATCTTAGGAATTTTACTACAATAGATCTTGGTTTTTGTTGTGGTTGTGGTTTAGGGGCCAATGCTCTATGTGCCCTTTCTATTTCCATTTCTTGCTGTAGTTCTGGACATCCTAGGGCCTTAGGGATCCATTCTTTTATAAACTCCCTCATATTCTTGCCTTCTACATCTTCCTTGAGGCCCACTATCTTTATGTTATTTCTTCTGTTATAATTTTCCATTATATCTATTTTTTGGGCTAGTAATTCTTGTGTCTCTTTAGTTTTTTTATTAGATTCCTCCAATTTCTTTTTTAAGTCTTCTACCTCCATTTCTGCTGCTATTGCCCGTTCTTCCATCTTGTCCATTTTTTTCCCCATTTCTGTTAAGGTCATATCCATTTTATTTATTTTCTTTTCTGTGTTGTTTATTCTTCTTCTTAAATCATTGAATTCCTGTGTTTGCCATTCTTTAAATGACTCCATGTATCCTCTAACAAGAGCAAGTACCTCCTTTACCTTGCCTATCTTTTCTTCTTCTATTTCCCTGTACTCTTCCTCTTCCTCTTCTTCTTCCTCTAGGTTGACCATCTGTTGTTTCTTTGCTGCCCTTTCCTCCTCTTCTTTCTTGTTTCTATTGTCTTCTGTGGTCTCTTCTTGCTGCAGGTGTTCTGCAGCTGTCGTTGCCGGCTGTGGAGATCGACTCCCCAGCTGGTCCCCCCTCCCGTCGGTGTGTTTTTTTGTATGCGCATCGCGCATGCGCGAGGAGTCGCGCATGCGCGGTTGCGCACTTTTACTCGGCTCTGTGAGCCATTGTTGTAGTTCTCTTTCTACCGACCTGAGGTAGTGGGGTCTTCTCTCCACAGCGGGCCTCTTCGGACAGGTAAGGCCTTCACCTTTTTCCTCCGTTGTCTTCTCTTCCTCTCTTCTTTCCGTTGATTTTGTTTTTTCTCCTTTTGTCTCCATCTTCTTTCCACCTTTATACTCACTTTTCTTTAACTTGTATTTCTGTGCCTTTGTATTTTCTCTTGTTTTTCCCGACTTTTCTGGAGAGGGCTGGAGTTCACCGTCCGGCCACTACTCCATCACGTGACTCCTCAGCTTGCAAATTCTTAATGTCACCCGGTCTTATATTGGGCCATGAAAGAACCTTCTGTACATAAGCTGTAGAGATTCTATACTTGTCGCCAAAATGCTTCTTTAGTAACAACTTAGCCAGTTTGAATCCTTCACTTGGAGCTATATGTTGGCAGCTCTTTACAAGGTCAGGTCTAGTTGTGAACTGCTGCAAATATTATAAACAATTTTCTAAGTTTTGACACTTAATTTCAATACTGTGTTCAAAACTTTTCATAAATGATTGGAATTCAAGTGGGTCACCATCTCTTGGGAAGAGAAGAGGGAGTTTGTAACTGCATTAACGATGCAGTTATCTCATCTTGTCCTGTCGTGCCTGGGCGAAAATTACTTTGTTCATCCAGATTTCTAATACCTGCCAGGTATCCAGTTTCACCTGATTGCATTAGACTCACATCTCTGTCTAATAGGGTCATTATTGGGGTTTGAGATCTGGCTCCATGCCTTAACCTGATTAGTTCATGACCAAGTCCTGAACTTCTTATTGTGGTTGTAGCACTGCTCAGCCTTGGTATTCAATATTTTCTTTTTCTGTTGTTCCTCCTCAAAGTTTGATCCTTTAGATAATTTGGGCACCAGATACCATTGAGCCTCCTTGTGCCTTTAACCTGACTTGCTTAACAGCAATTTCTGTTTCCAGTTCCAGTCGCTCCTGTTGCCTTCTTAACTGTCCTTTTGCTGTTCAAAGGCATATCTCTCTTAAAGCAATTGTTGCTCCCTTTGCCTTTTTAACTGCCTCTTCCATTCTTCTAAGTCGAATTTAATATGAAGGAATTATTTTTCTTGCTTCAAGAGCTGCCACATCAGCCTTAATCTTTACACATGTAGATGTAGTACTTGTAACACTGGAACTTGATCTAGAACTCCACTTATTTCTCTTGCTTCCAGCATTTGACACACTATCCTTAGGTCCTATTATGTCCTGTATGTCAGATGTTGCCTAATATCTGACCCTGTCTCCATTTTGATTGCCCATCCTCCTCACCACCATCTTGTGGTACATCTTCAGTTATTTTCTGTGGCTGATCTTAGTTTCTATTAATGTTTTTTTGCTGTATCCCCAGCAGCTGTAATCTTCTTATCTATATCTTCACTAAGTCTTGCTTGAAGAGTCATTTTGTTTCCATTCGTCTCTAATTGCCAACTTTGCAATTCTTGACCTTTATCCTTTCAATACATAGGACCTTAGGTGCAGCAGCTACCATCTCTTCCATCCAAATGATCATTGTGCTCAGACATCAAACATGCACAACAATTGCTCCAAAAACAAAAAAGTTCTCAAACAACAGCAGTTTCTTCAAACTGTGTTCTAACTTGCAATTAACACACAGAAGGAACCTTTACTAAGGTTTACTGCTTCTTCAATGGTCTTGGTGCTGTTGATATTTGTGCCTCCTTCTTCGATATGCTCTAAAGAGAGCCCAATGGATCCAGTCTAAATTCCAAATCCAATTTCCAACTTTGTATGTCTTAAATTCCATCTTTTATTTCTAACAAGTCAATAACTCTATTTTTACTGACTAATTGTTGCAACAATCTTTATAGTCACTTGGAGACCAGAATGTCCTTGTTTATGACTTTTTCAAAAGTCCATACTTTTGCAGTTGACTTTTTCATGGATTATTAAATCTCATCAGTTACTACATTACTACTACTTATACAATTAATGATGCTTAAAAGATATTAAAACAATACTTAAATGGTCAATAAAAGTTTCTGTCTATCCCCAAACCCTCGATCTTTGCAGAGCAAAGAAAATTCAAAAATGCAGAGAGAGAGAGAGAGAGAGAGAGAGAAAGAGAGAGAGAGAGAGAGATCTTTGAAGCAAGGTGTTACTAGGAGATGTCAACATCTCTTGCAACTTGAATATTAACCCTTATAGTTGAGATTAATCATTCAGAACAATCATATGTGGCAACGAGTAATGTGAATAATAAAACTTTTCACCATTACTAAAATAAAGAAAAACTTGGGCAAAATTACCAATGGTTTAAAGTTTTAAGTTATAATCTTGAAGGGAGGACTATACCTGATCTCATCTTTTCCCCAGACACTCAAAATGCAGACCTTTCTTAAATCGGGACTGACTTCATTATAAAATTCCATGATGCAAACAGGAAAAATAGTCCAATTAATTATATGGATTATGCTGAGGCCTATACACATTTGGTTTTTTTTTGTCATTGGTATGCTCAATTTGTCTAATGCTGTCTATCCAGCTGAATCAATTTGACAAAATACTCAATAACCTCATAAATTAATGGGTAACACTAGATGGTCATGGAGAATACGTCTCAACAATCATTTTTTTGTTAATGTAATGGGTTGATTAAAAAGTCACTGAACTTTATGAGGCAACATGGTTTCAATGTAACATTGTCTGTAAGGAGTTTGTATTTACTCCCTGTGATCTGCATGGGCTTCCTCCCACTTTGTCAAGATGAACAGCGTCAGTAGGTCAATTGGTCTGATGGGTGGATTTTGGGTGGGGTGGGGGCATGGACTCACAAACTGTGCCTCATTTAAAATAATGTAAAAAGCAATGGCAAGCAGAATACGTATCCACTTTGGTTGATCTTGCCTTCACTCATCTGGCAAAATACAGTTTTTACAGTGGTGTGAAATCACTGAAGTTGACAGAGAAGATGTTAAACTTAAGGCTTCCGAACTTTACACTCTATCTGGCGTGGACCCGCAGAGAGTGGTAAGCAGAGATGCAGAGCTCCTCTGCAGGGCTCTACCACCCACTCCAACTACTGATGGCTCTGTACAGACTTTAAATGACCAGTTAAAGGAGCCAATGGTGGTTTATTTTAAAATCCTGTGATTGTGGGGTCTGGTCAAAGATGGCCTGTGTTTGGCAGGGCCTTGAGGAGTTATAGACTCCAGGGAAGCAAAAGATGAGCGAGGACACTAGAAAAAAAAGGAGACCACTCCTTTGTTGAGAAGGAGAAGCAGAGAAGATGACCCTTTGGGACAGTGACCATGGTGGCTGTCCAGTAAGGGGCTCTGGGGCTGAAGAACAGACAGGAAGTAGGCTGTTGGTGACTCGAGGTGAGGAACTCGTGCAGACTGTGGACTGATTTAGACTAGCACAAGACTGGCTGAAAGGGAACCAGGTCTCTGAACCAGGATGTGAGAGGGTGCCAAGGGCACAGAAGGTTTCTTAATCATGTCACAGGTTTGGATATGGAGTTCGAGATGTCAATGTAGTCTGTGTGGCTGCAAACGATGCAAGAACACTGGAGGCAAGTCCACGGATATTCACTGTCTGAGGACACTCTCTTTTGCTTCTCTTTCTTTGACTAAGGAACACTGGGCAATTTCTGCCAATGGCAAATTTTGTCTGCCTTTTGCTAGATTAAAAGCAATTTTGTGTAATATTACATGCTTTATTACATGACATTAAAAGAATCTTGAATTGATACTTTGTACAGTACTTGAATAACTTTCAATGAAAAGCAACTCATTTTGAACAAATCTTACTTTTGCACTAACAAAAATAACACAATTTCTCTATTATAAAAATAATGACAAAAAGCCAAATTCTTACCTTATATGGAGATGGTTCAATCCTCTCACCAAACAGTACTTGGCCAAGGTTTTCAGAAGGACGTTTTTCCTCTTCTAACTGACAGAAATCAAACCTTTAACAGGAAGAACCACTTTTACAATTTTATATGCCAGAATATTTTTGATTTAGATGCAAGTTGTTAATACAATTTGAACTTATAGATAAATGCCAGAACATATCTTCAGATAATCAATAAATATTCCACCTAGATTCTAAAAGGCTTCAAATTTAAAATAATTACTTACGCAGCATACTCATATGGTAGCACAGATTCCACAGAATCAAGCCGGTTGACAAATAATTCAATGACACTCTGAAAGGGAGAAAAAGAAAAAAAAGCTGTCACAATTACTCCTGGCTAAGTCAACCTCAAATTCTTATGGTAATTATACAGGACCCTGGGGAGACCTAGATAGTGTGTACAGGTCTGGTTTACTATACAAGGAACGCTATACTTGCAATAAAGTGAGTGCAAGGTTTCAACTGATTGATTCCTGGAATGGAACATTTGTCCTGAGAAATTATGATTAGATCCATACACTTGAGTTTAGAAAAATAAATGATAATCTCATTTAAATAATCAATGGGAGATGAGACAATTAATGTGGAGCTGATGGTTCATGTAGATGTCAGGAACTTTCTACATTTTTAAAACAAAAATGTGAAGAAATGTTTTCACCAAGAAGTAATGAATTTCTGGAATTCTCTACTAAATAGGGTTCAGATTCAGTCATTTAGTACATGCAGGTCAGAGATTGAGAAATTGTTGGATACTAGGTGAATTGAGGGAAATGAGTGAGTGCAATAAAGTAGTTAAAGACCAATCATTACCTTAGTGTATGGTAGAGCACAATAAAAACCTAAGAAATAGGAGCAAGTATAGGGCCATTCAGCCATTGAGTCTCCTCCACCATTCAATTGATCATGGCTGATCTCCACCAACATGCCATATTCCTTAATTCTCCTACTTTGTAAAAATCTATCCAACCTTGTCTTTAATATATACACTGTTATAGCCTCCATTGTTTCAATGAGCAGCAAATTCACCACCCTCTGGGAAAAGCAGTTCCTCCTCATCTCCATCATAAATCTACTACCCTGGATCTTGAGGATATGTTGAGGTATGATAATATCTTGAGGATATTATTTATATTCATGTGTTTGAATATACTTTTAGGGTTGGTGGGACAGTCTTGCCAGTGTATTCCTGATAAGTTGAACAGCTGAAGCAAATCTAGAATTGTTTTCATAGTGCATTACATTTACGTTTAGCAGCAATGCACCTCATGATTTACATTGCCACACATTTTGTTTAATACCCAGTAATCATAGCAAGACCCTGAAATAATGCAAACCTCCTTTTTCACAAAAATCCATTTTTGAGGTTGACTGGAAAAAAACCACAAGCTGCTGAAGGAAGGCAGTTTGATACTGAAAAGGTGATTCATAAATCAATATAAAGATTTTGCACAATATCACTTAATTTTCAGCATTCATGTAAACAGGGTAATTCCATCAGTTATCTCATGTAAATCAAAACATGGGTAAGATAGTGGTGCAGAACTTAAATTACAGGATTATGTAATTCAGAAATCGGAACTAATGATCTAAAAATCAGAGTTTAAATCCCAAGGAAACTGAAAGATTTAAATTCTGTGAACACTCTGTCATTGGTGACTGTTGCTTAATTCTGTAGTTTTAATGCCCTATCTTTACAAGACCATCTGTTACATTGTCTGGTTTCGATCGCCATCTGCTCAACAATGAAGAAAAGCCAATTAATTATATGCATGATTTGGGTAGAAGATGAGGATCAAATTCCAGCAGGGAACCAATGCTCGAGATTTCATTCCCAAAACATCTTTCAAGCCCAATTTTTCTTTTATGCCTTTCTTATTGTCTATCCCCATCGGCCCATGAGAAGGTGGTGGTGAGATGCTTTCTTGAACCTCTGCAACTTATGAAAGTTCTCCCAATGTGCAGTAGAGGTAATAAAAGACCCAGAATTTAGACAAAACAAAGAACATTACAGCACAGGAGAGGCCCTTCAGCCTAGGATGTTGTGCCAACCCATTTAAACCTATTCCACAACAATTTTCCCTACCTCACATCAATAACCCTCTATTGAAATAACAGTGATACGGTTCCAAGTCAGATGGTGTGAATGAAACGAGGGGAACAAAAATTTGTAAACTTACAATCGATGTTTAAAATATAGAGCTGAGTAAACCAAGCCCACGAAACAAATGCAAACCTATCAATTTAATTCCATTCTCTGCTTCAGTGATGTGGACTTACTCTTCCCCATACCACCTTTCATTTTTATTAAATTTAGGTACTTCTTCCAAATTGTTTTGCATTCAGTGAGCAACTCTTGCATGATCCAAGTAAGACCATTCTTCATACGCTAATCATTCTCCAAAAGCCAGCCAGGCAATCCTCCAGCAACACAAGAAATAGTAGTTTTAGATATCATTGGCCTCCACCATTCATCAACATCATGGCTGTCATATTTTTAAAAAATCCCAGTCAAATCTGGCGCTGTCTGTGAGGAGTTTGTACGTTCTCTGTGTGTTTGTATGGGTTTCCTTCTGGTTCTCCGATTTCCTCCTACCCTCCAAAAATAAATGGGGTTTGTAGCTTAATCAGTGCATTTGGGCAGCCCAGACTGTAGGCCGGAAGGACCTGTTACCATGCTATATCTCTACAAAAAAATTAACTGAACCTTCACAGCCCTCTTGAAAAAAATTCCAAAAGTTCACAGTGCTGATTCCCATCCCAGTCCTAAATTACCTGAATAATTACCTGTCCTAAATAATTGTGATATAATTTGCAGGCACATTATCGATTATCTTCACCAAACACCAACAAACAACTAGTAAAAGGCATCAAAATGCTCCTCAAGCATACATTCGGACTCTTCCACCATGATAGGGCGGCAAAACTCCTGACAGGGATTGCCTAGACGACCACTAACCATCCACACTCATGAACGAAATGTCCGCCCTGATGGATGGACACAGGACCTGCCTCCTCTTCAAACAGATTTTCCTCGAGCAAATACCTGAGGACATCCGCCTGCTCCTCTCAGATGACAATTTCACCGACATCAGGATGGCAGCCTGTGCAGATGTACTATGACAAGCCAACAGCAGGGGGAAGCAACCATCAACCAGTTGGCGGCTGTGTCTCCCCAGGTGATACAGACAGCCTCAGTCTCCACAGAAAGGGCGACAGCCTCAAACAGCGTCAGTCAAGACAAGCGGTGCTTCTACCACTAAAGATGGGGCTCCGTGGCCTGCCGACTGCCCTGCACGCAAGTGGGAAACTTCTCAGCTGGCAATCGGTAGTGGCAACGGTGACTAGTCAAAAAGATTGACTCCTCTATATCTGGGAGTGTTTTCTTGTTGACATGGGAACAGAGGTCAGAGTGTTGTCCCCCTCGAGCACTGACACTTGATCAGGAAAGAAGGAGCTTCCCCTGACTGCCCCCAACAGCAGCAGCATCAAGACATACGGGGCTCTGCATGATCCAGCTCAACTTCAACTTCTGCCATTTCAAGTGGAACTTTACCATCGCTGACCTCCCACAATTGCTGCTGGGCACCAATTTTCTCCAGGCGCTCTCCCCCCGGTTGATTTGAAAGGACAATGTCTCATCAATTTCAAGACATTTGAATCGATCGCCTTGCGCCATGCTGAATTGACTGCACCCCAACTTGGCTCAGTGACCTTATCCAACAAGAAGAATGTCAAGATCATAGCTGATTTTCCAGACATCATAACTCCTCAGTTTACAACTGACAGCCACAAGGATGGGGTCCAGTACCATATCCCCACCACTGGACCGTCGCTCCATACATGTGCAAGCAGGCTGTCCCTGTCAAGCTCCATCTGGCCAAAGACAAGTTCTGCAGGATGGAGGAAATGGGCATAGTTTGCCACTCAAACAGCCTGTGGGCATCCCCGCTTCACATGGATCCCAAAATGTCTGGGGGCTAGAGATTCTGTGGGGACCACCGCCGACTTAACCAGGTCACAAAAGCTGACCGGTATCTTATCCCTCACATCCAGGACTTCACGGCAAACCTGGACAGTGCCAAGGTACATGGCTACAATCAGATTTTAGTCCACCCAGACACCATCCCTAAGACAGATCTCATCACCCCATTCAGGCTCTTTGAGTTCCTGTGCATGCTTTTCGGCCTCAAGAATAGAAAATTGTTTTTTGGGAAATAATTTATTATCTTTTGAACAAATGAAGTACAAATATGGTATAACTCAAGGTACAATGTTTGATACCACCAACTGAAAACCTACCTGAACGACAAATTGGGAAGCAGGCTGAGGTTATCAGAAGGAAGCAGTTTTGAATATGTGATTACAGACACAATGATAATTAAAAGATTTATAACAAACATGTACATCAAACTGCAAGAGAAAGAGAACGAGGAAATAAGCTGTAAACCCAAACAAAAGTGGGAACAAGATTTAAACATAAAGATAAAGAATGAAACATAGGAAAAGCTATGCTCTGGAACTATACAATAAACACGAGGTTATGCATGATACAATAAAATTGGTTACACAGGCTATACACCACCCCCAAAAGTTAAATAAATGGGACCCAACAATATCAGATAGATGTTTTCACTGTAAGAAGGAAGCGGGAACAACAGTACATGCAATTTGGGCATGTGAGAAAGTGGAAAAGTTTTGGGAAGATCTAAATCAGGTATTAAATAAAATCACAAAAAATAACATACCAAAAAATCCAGAGATCTTTCTTCTAAGTAATATAAGAAGTAAAGAACTTGGACTTGATTTGGATGAAGCACAAAAAAGATTTATTATGGTAGCCTTAGCTGTAGCAAAAAAATGTATAATGTCAACCTGGAAATCAGAAGATAGCCTGAGTGTACAGCAATGGTACATAGAAATGAATAAATGTATTCCATTGCGAAAAAAAACCATACAATTTAAGAAATAACATCACAGTATTCAAACAAATTTGGGAACCGTACATGGAACACAACAGAAAAAGAATGCTGCCCAATCTTTCCAAAGGCTTATTGACATGGTAGGCTGTGGGCTCAACTTCATCTTCATCTACCTCGACAACATCCTCATCACCAGCCGCTCTCACCAGGAATAATTAAACTCAGTGTTTGTACAACACACAAACAACTAAAACAGAACTCTAAAGATGAGCACAAGGACAGCTTCTTCCCCACTGCCATCAGATTCCTGAATAATCAATGAACCAAAGACACTGCCTGACTTTTGGTGCACTATTTTTTAAAATTTATTGTAAGCTGGTTATATGAATGTTTACACTGTGATGCTGCTGCAATCACCAAAATTCATATTTTGTTCATGATAATAAATTCTAATCCTGTGAATAGTCCAAGTCAGCATGGAATTATGAAAAGGGTATCATGCTTAGACTTGAGTCATACGATGTGGAAACAGGTCTTTCGACCTAACTTGTTCACGCCGACCAAAATGACCTCCCCACACTAGTTCCACCCTTCATCTAACTTGTTCACGCCGACCAAAATGTCCTACCCACACTAGTTGCACCCTTCAGCCTAACTTGTTCACGCCGACCAAATTGTCCTACCCACACTCATTCCACCCTTCAGCCTAACTTGTTCACGCCGACCAAATTGTCCTACCCACACTCATTCCACCCTTCAGCCTAACTTGTTCACGCCGACCAAAATGACCTCCCCACACTAGTTCCACCCTTCATCTAACTTGTTCACGCCGACCAAAATGTCCTACCCACACTAGTTGCACCCTTCAGCCTAACTTGTTCACGCCGACCAAATTGTCCTACCCACACTCATTCCACCCTTCAGCCTAACTTGTTCACGCCGACCAAATTGTCCTACCCACACTCATTCCACCCTTCAGCCTAACTTGTTCACGCCGACCAAAATGACCTCCCCACACTAGTTCCACCCTTCATCTAACTTGTTCACGCCGACCAAAATGTCCTACCCACACTAGTTGCACCCTTCAGCCTAACTTGTTCACGCCGACCAAATTGTCCTACCCACACTCATTCCACCCTTCAGCCTAACTTGTTCACGCCGACCAAAATGTCCTACCCACACTAGTTCCACCCTTCAGCCTAACTTGTTCACGCCGACCAAATTGTCCTACCCACACTCATTCCACCCTTCAGCCTAACTTGTTCACGCCGACCAAAATGTCCTACCCACACTTGTTCCACCCTTCAGCCTAACTTGTTCACGCCGACCAAATTGTCCTACCCACACTCATTCCACCCTTCAGCCTAACTTGTTCACGCCGACCAAAATGTCCTACCCACACTAGTTCCACCCTTCAGCCTAACTTGTTCACGCCGACCAAATTGTCCTACCCACACTCGTTCCACCCTTCAGCCTAACTTGTTCACGCCGACCAAAATGTCCTACCCACACTTGTTCCACCCTTCAACCTAACTTGTTCACGCCAACCAAAATGTCCTACCCACACTAGTTCCACCCTTCAGCCTAACTTGTTCACGCCAACCAAAATGTCCTACCCACACTCGTTCCACCCTTCAGCCTAACTTGTTCACGCCGACCAAATTGTCCTACCCACACTCGTTCCATCTTTCAGCCTAACTTGTTCATGCCGACCAAAATGTCCTACCCACAATAGTTGTCTTTTAAACAGTGCATTTTTTTTGGTTTCCTATCTTTTATTTTTTTTATATTTTTTAATTTTTCACACTATGAACCATACTGACCAAAATACACACAAACATTTCCCTCTTGAATATACACTGTGTCATTTTCTCCCCTTTTTCCCCCTCCCTTCCCTCCCTCCTTCACCCCCCCTCCCCACCCACTTAACGCTCAACATACATGATACATTAAACCTATTAAACAATGTGACCACACAATGAAAATAAACAAGAAATTTGTGTCATCTACTTTTACATACTGGGTTAGTTCATTTTGTCTTCTTCTCATTCTGTAATTTTAGGTGGTGGAGGTAGGACCTCTCTATTGTGTTCCATGTACGGTTCCCAAATTTGTTCGAATACTGTTATTTTTTCCAATGGAATACATTTATTCATTTCTCTGTACCATTGCTGTATTCTCAGGCTATCTTTTGATTTCCAGGTTGGCATTATACATTTTTTGGCTACAGTTAAGGCTATCATAATAAATCTTTTTTGTGCTCCATCCAAATCAAGTCCAAGTTCTTTACTTTTTATATTACTTAGAAGAAAGATCTCTGGATTTTTTGGTATGTTGCTTTTTGTGATTTTATTTAATACCTGATTTAGATCTTCCCAAAACTTTTCCACTTTCTCACATGCCCAAATTGCATGTACTGTTGTTCCCGTTTCCTTCTTACAGCGAAAATATCTATCTGATACTGTTGGGTCCCATTTATTTAACTTTTGGGGCGTGGTGTATAGCCTGTGTAACCAATTATATTGTATCATGCGTAACCTCATGTTTATTGTATTTCTCATAGTTCCGGAGCATAGCTTTTCCTATGTTTCATTCTTTATCTTTATGTTTAGATCTTGTTCCCACTTTTGTTTGGGTTTACAGCTTATTTCCTCGTTCTCTTTCTCTTGCAGTTTGATGTACATGTTTGTTATAAATCTTTTAATTATCATTGTGTCTGTAATCACATATTCAAAAATGCTTCCTTCTGGTAACCTAAACAGTGTATTCTTAATGTAGATATATTAGTTAGGTGTAAGAGTGAGTCTCAGTCAATCAGAAAATGCACATTTCTGGCATCCACGATTCCTATAGGCGCCAAATACTGGAGATTTTACTGTACTATGTACCTGTACTCCTAGATCCTTCTGTTCTGCAGCACTCCCCAGATCCCTACCATTCACTGTGTAGGTCCTACCCATGTTTGATCTCCCAAAATGCAACACCTTGCATTTCTCTGCACTGAATTCCATCAACCATTCCTCTGCCACCTGCCCAATCAATCAAGATCCTGCTGCAATCTTTGGCAAGTGTCTTCACTATCAACAGTTTAGTGTCAACTGCAAACTTGTTAATCATACTGAATGTACGTTTTCATCTAAATCATTGATACAGATGACAAACAGCAAGGGCCCAGCAACAAACTCTGTTGAAAACCAGTCTGAAAAACAACCTTCAACCATCACCCCCTATTTTCGAACGTGAAGCAAATTTTCTATCCACCTCGCTATCTCATTTTGGACTTCATGCAATCTACCATTCCACAGCAGTCTACCAAACAAAACTTCATCAAATTCCTTGCTTAAATCCTTAACAATCCATCATGTCTTCTGGAATATTTTTGAGGATGTAACCAGTCGAGTAACAATGATGAACCCATTAACATGGTGCATTTGGATTTTCAAAAGGCTTTTGATAAGGTCCAGCACAAGAGACAAGTGTGCAAAATTGGAAGACACAGTATAGAAAGTAATGTACTGATGTGGATGTGACAAGAAGGAAGCAGAGAATGGTAATGAATGGGTCCTTTTCAGATCAGCAGCCAGTAACTAGTGGGGTATCATAAGGTTCACTGGTGGGATCCCAGCTATTTATAATTTATATTGATGATCTAACAGGAATTACTGTACAGTATATGTAATATCATTAAATTTATAGATTACATTAAGACAGGTGGCAAAATGAGCTGTGAGGAAAATTCCAATGGGCTGTGGATGACTGATGTGGAGAAAGGGACAGATGCAGTATAATGCAGATAAATACAAGTTTATTTGCTTTGATGAAATAATGGGAAGGCAGATTATTAATAGAATGGTGACAAATTCAGAAAAAGAGAGATGCAATGAGACCTGTGTATTAGCCACAGAAGGGTAGAATGCAGATATAGTGGGAGGTGAAGAAAAATGCCTTGTGGCATTTACTGAGAGAGGTTTTGAACTGCAGTTGTATGGGGCCTTGGTGACGTCACATTTGAATAGTGTGTACAGTTTTGGTTTCCTACTCTGAGGAAGGACATTCTTGCTATTGAGGGGATGCAGAGAAGGTTCACCAGACTGAGTCTTAGGATGGTAAGATTGATGTATGAAGAAAGACTGGTTAGCATGGGGTTATATTCATTGGAATTTTGCAGAATGAGGGCATCTCTTTCAGACTTACAAAATTCTGACAGGACTGGGGAGGTTAAATCCAGGAAGTTCCTGACGTTAGGGAAGTCAAAAACAAAGGGTCACAGTCTCATCAGGATAAGGGGTAAGCTATTTTGGACACAAATGAGGAGAAAATTCCTCACTCAAATTGTGAAATTATGGAACTTCCTACCACAGAAAGTTGCTGAGGCCAATTAATTGGATATGTTAAAAAATGGAGTTGGATGTCACCCTACTGGAACAAGGGGCATGGAGAGAAAGCAGGAATAGGGTTCTGAATTTGCATTATTAGCCATGATCTATTAAATATACGTGGTCTTCAAAACTGTGTACAATACTTGACCTATAGTCACTATGCAACTGGAACTCCTTTTTACTCCTGAAATTCTTTTGTAATAAAGGCCTTTTGGAAAAAAAACCCTTGAACTAAAATTTTTAAATTTAGACAAAAACACAGTAACAGTCCATTTCGGCCCATGAATCCATGCCACCCAATTTACACCCCATTCACCTACACCCCGATACATTCTGAATGGTGGGAAAGGTGTTATGTTAACCACTTCACACATTAAATTTACATAGAACCTCCAGTGAATAATTTTGACAAAACAGGGATTTTTGAGTGAAATAGTTTTAAAGGTCTCATCCTGAAACATGAACAATTCCCCCTTCCTACCCCAGCCACAGATGCTGCTCAACCTGAAAAATTCTTCCCGATGTTTATTTACACCAGATTCCAGACCTTCATATCAGAAGATGTGGAAGAGGGAGGGTGAAAATGAGTTGGATGTAGAGGGGTGAAGGCGTGGGATGAGTGGGGATGGATTGTATGTAGATGGGTGGAGATGTGGAATGGGTAGGATTGGGTTGGATGTAGATGCCTCGAGATGTAGGATGGGAGGGAGGGTGAGTCTTGGATGGATGTAGACAGGTGGAGATGTGTTGGCTGGGAGAGTGGGGATGGCCTGGATGAGATAGGAAGATAAAAGCAGGCTGAGTAGGTAAGAATGAGATTGGGGATAACCTGCTAGGGACTGGCTGAGGAAGTAGGCTGGTCTGGGAATAGTGGGATGGGAGCGGGCTGGGTTTGGGTTTTAGAATCAGATTTTTTTGTCATGAACATTGTCGTGAAAGGCATTTGCATAGATGTATGGACTGGCCAGTCCAACCTCCCTGACCTTCCCTAACTCCTCCCTTGGCTCCACCCTGGATTTTCCTATAAAGGCTGATGTGCCCGGACTTGCTCCTGTACCTGGAACCTGGCCAAGTCGTGTATCAGTAATGCTCAGGTTTTTGGTAATTAAAGCTGATTAATCACTCCATCATGTCAATGTGATTATTGTGTGCTCCACAAACACGTCATGAAATGCATTGTGTGTAGCAGCATTCTTCTTTGGCTTGGCTTCGCGGACGAAGATTTATGGAGGGGGTAAAAAGTCCATGTCAGCTGCAGGCTCGTTTGTGGCTGACAAGTCCGATGCGGGACAGGCAGACACGGTTGCAGCGGTTGCAGGGGAAAATTGGTTGGTTGGGGTTGGGTGTTGGGTTTTTCCTCCTTTGCCTTTTGTCAGTGAGGTGGGCTCTGCGGTCTTCTTCAAAGGAGGTTGCTGCCCGCCAAACTGTGAGGCGCCAAGATGCACGGTTTGAGGCGTTATCAGCCCACTGGCGGTGGTCAATGTGGCAGGCACCAAGAGATTTCTCAATTGGTACAAAAAAAGAGAAAATGAGGTTCATTGTCCATTCAGAAATCTGATGGCAAAGGGAAAGAAGCTGTTTTTAAACCGTTGGGTGTGTGTCTTCAGGCTCCTGCACCCCCTTTCAGTGAGAAGAGGGCATGGCCTGGGTGGTGAGGGTCCTTAAGGATAGACTGCTTTCTTGAGGATAGACTGCTTTCTTGAGCCACTGCTTCTTGTACATGTCATCAATGAAGACTGATGCCTGTGATGGCACTGACTGAGTTCACAACTCTGTAGCCTTTTCTTGTCCTGTTCATTGACACCTCCATATCACCTCAGCCAGCCCCTAGCAGGTTATCCCCAATCTCGTTCTTATCTACTTTCGAGATTCTTTGGTGACATACCAAATCTCCTCAAACTCCTCACTAAGTCCAGCCAATGGCAAAACTTTTTTATGACTGCATTGACATGGAGACCCCAGGATAGAACTTCAGAGATGTTGACACCCAGCAATTTGAAATTCTTAACCCCTTCCATTGCAGACCCCTCGGTGAAGATTGGTTTGCGTTCAGATTTCCCCCTCCTGAAATCCACAATCAGTTTTTTAGTTTTGCTAACATTGGGTGCAAGGTTGTAATGACAACACTCAACTACCTGTACACTTCCTCATTGTTGTCTCTGATTCTGCTGACAACCGTGGTGTCATCAGCAAATTTGTAGGTGACAAATGAATTGTGCTTAGCCAGTCATGGGTATAGAGTGAGTAGTGCACTTCCTTGAGATGACAGTGGGCTAAGTTTGCTTGTAGGGGGCGGGGTGAAGGGGCAGGGCGAGGGAGAGTTGGGTAATGCGAAGGAGGTCTGGAAGGCGGGGTGCGAGGGAATGGGCAGGGCAGACAAGGAAGTGGACAAGGCAGGTGCGGGGGATGAGGAGGGCGGAGCAGAGGATGAACAGAGAGGGTGGGGAAAGGGGATGAACAGGGCAGGGCGAGGAGGGTGGAGGGAAGCGGGGTCGGGGAAAGGTGGAGTCGAGGGTGAGAGAGGTGGGGTCAGGGAGAGATGGGTAGGGGAAAGTGGAGGGGAGAGGGGGAGGCGGGGTCTCGGGTCGAGGAGAGAGAGCGGGACGGGAGGATCCGGGAGGCTGGGCCTTTTTCCCCCGGGCTCTCCTCTGCGCTCGGCTCCCAAGGACCGACCGACTCACCTGGCACTCGGGGCTCTCGGTGTCGCAGAAGTTGACGGGGGCCAAGCCGGGCAGGTAGAAGCCCGCGGTACCCCGGACAGCGCCGGAGACCAGCAGCAGCAACAGCATCAGGGACATCCTCCAGCTCCCACTCAGCCAGTGCGTCGAAACTGGACACGTCACACCCGCACCCCGCAGCATTGTGGGAACGCGGAGGAATCCTCCGGCAAGATGGAGGCGAGAGAGCGGCGCCGCTGACATTGGACGGGCGTGAGGGGCTGCAGGCTCTCCCTTGGTTAAACATTTTGATGGGATTTCCTGTTTAAAATGAGCATTAACATCTGGGAATAGTATTGACCGGAGATGTTTACTCTAAACACACAAAATGCTGCAGAAACTCAGCAGGTCAGACAGGGCCTTTGTGTACCAAAGGGCTTGAGCCCTTCATCATGAGGCCACTGAGCTTCTCCAGCATTTTGTGTGTGTGTTTCCCCCCCCCCACTTGACCACAGAATCCTGTGCTTTACCTGAGATGTTAACTCTGTTTCTTTGCGGATGCTGCCTGACATGTTGAGTGCTTGTCCTTCTTTCAGGAGGCTTGCAGCATCTCCAGTTTGCTTTTGTGGCGTGGAAAAATTCTCTTGCCTCGGTGGTTCACGTTTCACTCCACAAATGCACCCATTTCCTCTTCCCTGCAGCAGTTATTTTCAAGAAAACGAAGTTTTCATCGAAAAGATGGTTTATCGCTTCAAGCCGATGGTCTGTTTTGTATTGCTGCTGTTTGTGGTAGTTTCCTTTGTGACAGGAATGACTATATTTTAAAAATATTTTAATGTCATTGGAACAGCTTGAGACCGTGAAAAGTGAAAAGTTCCCGGACAAATCTCAGCAGGACTATCAATAGGTGTTTTTAAACTGCAGCACCTGGGTAGCCCTCCTGGGACCCAGGTGCAATTAGTGGGGCAAATGTGCCTCCAGCACCTTTTAAGCTGAGAGGGGATGGAGCCATTAAATCGTCACACAAGCGAGTCTCCCCATCTTCCCCCAACAGCTGTCAACCTCTCCCCACCAGCAGTCAGTCTCTCTCCCACCGTCAATCGCGCTCCCCCTTCTGCCCCTGCGGCAGCCGACCCCTCTCCTCTCTCCCCCTCTGCCCCCCACCCCCCGGCAGTGACGTTTCACCCCGATCACCACAGACACTCCAGCCAGGGTTTCCCTGAGACGCAAATCGCCCAGTTAACACCATTTTACAAGGCAGTTTGAAAGCACCTACTGACTCCAAAGGCTTTTTTCCCCCAAAAATATACTTTATTTCACACGTACATTATTACACAAATACACCAAGGTCATCAAACAATTACTCCTCGTTGAGGAGGAAGTGCACACCCTGCAGTGCCCAGCGCTCCTGAAACCCTTCCATGGCTCCTGAGGACAACGCATGGTCCCTTTCTAAGGACATCCGGGCGCGAACGTATCCCTGGAAGATGTCCGGTGCATCAACTCAGAAAGAGCCCTGAACCGCTCGCTTTCGGGAGCTGCAGATTGAGAGTTTGGCCAGTCCTAGAAGTAAGGTGACCAGGACATTCCCCTCCCTTCCCGTCCCCTTCCTGACTGGCCAAAGATAGGCTTTAATATTCATTAGTTGGCCCAACTCCATGTGCTCAAAAGGAGGTAGTGAGGTTGACTTTTATGGCCAAGTCAGAGGGGGAAGGGTTACAGGGAATTGAGGCATCAGTGGGCAAGCCAGCCACTGCCTGCATCCAAATCTTAGCCTTTCCTTTCTGTTTATCTTCAGACCTCTGGACGTATGCCCTTTGTGTGATCTGTAAAAGCTGTGTTATTCCCTGTTCATACCAATTCTCTTTTATAATTTCTTCCCGATATCTGGGGCTGAATTAGTAACAAAGCCTGTCAATACCAACTGCTGGGGATCCTATATCCAACCCCCCCATATGGCTGTATGGTCGCACACAATCTATTCAGAAATGCAGAGGGGGTCTCCTCGGGACCTTGGGGAACCTCAAATGCCTTCTTAAAGTTCTGTCCTTTTGGAACAGACTCCTTCATGAAGGAGTCACGTGATGGAGTAGTGGCTGGTCGGGGAACTCCAGCCCTCTCTGGAAAAGTTTAAAAAAAACACAGAAAACACAAAGGCACAAACATAAAAATTAAAATAAAGTGAAAGTAAAGGTGGGAAGAAAATGGCAGCGAAGAAAGAAAAGTCGAAAGCAACAGGAAGAAGAGAAAGAGAAAGGACGTCGGAAGAAGAAGGTGAAGGCCTTACCTGTCCGAGGAGGCCCACCGCGGAGAGAGAAGCCCGCTCCCTAAGGTCAGTTGAAGTCCCGAGCTCGGGACTACAAAAATATCTCGCAGAGCCAAGCAAAAGTGCGCAAACGCACATGCGCGATGCGCATGACAAAAAAAAACACTGACGGGAGGGGGGACCAGCTGAGGAGTCGATTTCCAAAGCTGAGAATGACAGCTACAACACAACAACAGGAAGAGAACATAGAAAACAACGAGAAC
Organism: Narcine bancroftii; assembly: GCF_036971445.1. Taxonomy (NCBI): domain Eukaryota; kingdom Metazoa; phylum Chordata; class Chondrichthyes; order Torpediniformes; family Narcinidae; genus Narcine; species Narcine bancroftii. The sequence goes on from NC_091475.1 coordinate 81,773,251, forward strand.
AAGAAAGAAGAGAGTAAAAAGAAAACAAGGAAACAACAGATGACCAACCCAGAGGAAGAAGAAGAAGAAGAACATAGAGAAATGGAAGAAGAAGGGAAAGGCAAGACAATGGATATATTTTTTTAAAGAATATATGGAATCAGTAAAAGAATGGCAATCACAAGAATTTAGTGAAATAAAAAGAAGAATTAAAAGTACAGAAGAAAAAATGAATAGATTAGAGATGGTCATGTCAGATATAGGAAAAAGAGTGGACAAGGTGGGAGAATGAGAAAAAGCCGTTGAAATGGAAGTAGAGGACTTAAAGAAATTAGAAGAATCTGATAAAAAAAAGTTAAAGAGACACAGGAGCTGTTAGCTCAGAAGATAGATATAATGGAAAATTATAATAGAAGAATTAATATCAAGATAGTGGGCCTTAAGGAAGATGAAGAAGGCAAAAATATGAAAGAATTTATAAAAGAATGGATCCCCAGGGTCCTAGGAAGACCAGAATTACAGGAAGAAATGGAAATAGAAAGGGCACATAGAACATTAGCCCTGAAACCACAGCCACAACAAAAACCAAGATCCATTCTAGTAAAATTCCTAAGATATAAAACAAGAGAAAATATATTGGAGAAAGCAATGAAGAAAATAAGACAAAAAGCCACTGGAATAAAAAGGTCAAAAAAATTTTTTCTATCCAGACATAAGTTTTGAACTCCTGAAGAAGAGAAAGGAGTTTAATACAGCAAAAGCGATCCTATGGAAAAAAGGATATTAATTTATGCTAAAGTACCCAGCGGTACTTAAAATAGTTATTCCAGGGCAGCAAAACAGACTATTCTCGGATCCGGAGGAAGCACAAAAATTTGCAGAACAACTACAAAACAGACAGAGAGATGAAGACATGTAACGAGAGTAAAAATGACCACGAACTATATGTATGTGTGTATATGGGTATATATATATATATATGCCTTTTGTCACTGACAAAAGGCAAAGGAGGAAAAACCCAACACCCAACCCCAACCAACCAATTTTCCCTTGCAACCGCTGCAATCGTGTCTGCCTGTCCCGCATCGGACTTGTCAGCCACAAACGAGCCTGCAGCTGACGTGGACTTTTTACCCCCTCCATAAATCTTCGTCCGCGAAGCAAAGCCAAAGAAATATATGTGTGTGTGTGTATGTATATATGTGTGTACATGAGTGTATCCGTATTTAAAGGAAAATATATAGAGTATAGATAAGAATTAATAAGGGAAAGAAAGGGAAGAGAGGAAGTAAAGAGGGAATTAAGAGAGTGACCTTTGTTATATATGAAAATTAAAATCTTTTCTGGGGGGGGCTGGGTGGGGAGGAGTTACGGTCACTGCGAAATCAGTTGACGCTTGCGAGTGAATTCGCAAATCCAAATGGAGAGGGGAGATGTGGTTGTCCGACAAGGGATAAAGGGCAACTCAGGAAGGGGAGGGGATAGTGGGGTTAAAGAAATTTTAGATAGGAGAATAAGGGAAATGTTTGATGTTTTAGAAATGTTGTCTTATAAAATGTTCAAAACAAGAAAGCAGAAATGGATAAGAAGGAAAGGTGATGATGAGGAAACGGAAAGGAAAGAAACAAAGTATGAAATGGCTACGTTGAACTATATGACTTTAAATATTAACGGAATACATAACCAAATCAAAAGGAAGAAACTGCTAAATTTACTGAAAAAATAAAAAATTGATAGAGCATTTGTGCAAGAAATACATTTAACTGAAATGGAGCACAAGAAATTAAAGAGAGATTGGGTAGGACATGTAACAGCAGTGTCATATAATTCAAAAGCTAGAGGAGTAGCTATATTAATCAGTAAAAATGTATCAATTAAAATAGAGGAAATAATAGATCCAGCAGGGAGATATGTAATGATAAAATGTCAGATATATTCGGAGTTTTGGAATTTACTCAATGTATATTCACCTAACGAAGATCAAAAATTTATGCAAGATATTTTTTTGAAGATAGCAGACACGCAAGGGAACATACTAATAGGAGGGGATTTCAACCTTAATTTGGATTCAAACATGGATAAAACTGGGAAAAAAAATTAACAGAAAGAACAAAGTAACCAAATTTATAATTAAATCGATGCAAGAAATGCAACTTTTGGATATATGGAGGAAACAACACCCAAAGGAAAAGGAATATTCATATTATTCGGGTAGACGTAAAACATACTCAATAGACCTATTCCTGTTATCAGCTCGCATGCAAGACAGAGTTAGGAAAACAGAATATAAAGCTAGAATATTATCGGACCACTGTAAGGTAAAACATCATGAGATGGGAATGTGTAGGGAGTTACCCTGTACAGGGCAGTAACAAGAAGGGGAGGTGTCCTTGTACTCCTGTTAGGTAAAACATCATGAGATGGGAATGTACAGGGCAGTAACAAGAAGGGGAGGTGTCCTTGTACTCCTGTTAGGTAAAACATCATGAGATGGGAATGTACAGGGCTGTAACAAGATGTAAATGCATCCTTGTACTTACAAGATAAGAGAGACATTGATGGATTGAGAGGCAGGAAGCTAGCAGGGAAAGGATAGCAACAGTTTTAGTCATTGGACAAGTAATGATATGATGATGTTCTAAGCACATATCCAAGGGTATAAAAAATCACCATTTTGCTGATAACGGTAGAATGCATTCTCCGACTAACATGTTTAGTCGCAAGTGTTACAATCCGGTAATAAAGAACAAAGAACCCTGATTTCGACTCAGCCTGGTGTTTGTCTCACTCATTCATGAACAAAGCAGACCTAACACCACTCATCTCTGTTATTGACAATAGAGTTAGAGGACCTCCCTCCAAGAATGTATAGATGGAGATTAAACTCCATGCTACTTAAAAGGCAGGATTTTAGAGAATTCATTGAAAGACAAATTAAAATGTATTTGAAATAAATACGGAATCAGTGAAAGATAAGTTTATACTATGGGACGCAATGAAAGCGTTCATCAGAGGGCAAATAATAAGTTATGTAACCAAGATGAAGAAGGACTACAATCAAGAAACAGAGCAGTTGGAAAGGGAAATAGCAAATATAGAAAAAGAATTAGCAATGAAGGAAGACACAACTAAAAGAGAATTGGCAGATAAAAAAATAAAATATGAAACACTACAAACATATAAGGTGAAGAAGAACATAATGAAGACAAAACAGAAATATTATGAACTAGGAGAAAAAATGCACAAAATTCTAGCATGGCAGCTTAAGACAGAACAAACTAAAAGAATGGTATTGGCATCAAGGAAAAAAGACAAACAAATCACATATAATCCAACGGAGATTATTGAAAACTTCAGAGAATTCTACGAACAATTATACCAAACTGAAAACGAAGGGAAAGAAGACAAAATAGATGAATTTTTAACTAAAATTGAACTACCAAAATTACAAATAGAGGAACAAAATAAATTAACAGAACCATTTGAAATAGTAGAAATACAAGAGATAATTTAAAAAAAACTACCGAATAATAAAACACCAGGAGAGGATGGATTCCCAATAGAATTCTTATAAAACATTTCAAGATTTATTAATTCCTCCCCTCCTGGAAGTAATCAACCAGATTGATAAAACACAAAACTTACCAGATTCATGCAAAACAGCAATAATTACAGTAATACCAAAGACAGGGAAAGATCCACTCGCACCAGCGTCATATAGACCAATATGTTTACTTAACACAGATTATAAGATAATAGCTAAACTATTAGCAAACAGATTAGCTGACTATGTACCAAAAATAATAAATCTAGACCAAACTGGATTTATTAAAAAAAGACGAACAACAGACAATATTTGTAAATTTATTAACTTAATTCATGCAGTAGAAGGAAATAAAGCTCCAACAGTAGCGGTTGCTTTAGACGCAGAGAAGGCCTTTGACAGAGTAGAATGGAATTATTTATTCAAAGTACTACAAAAATTCAGTTTACCAGAGAAATATATTAATTGGATTAAAGCATTATATAAGGGGCCATTGGCAAAAATGACAGTAAATGGATATATATCTAAGCAATTTAACTTAAGCAGATCAACAAGGCAGGGATGCCCACTGTCATGATAATGAATATATATGAGATATACCGGAAGTCACGTGGTAAGAGAGAGAGATAAGAACACAAGCAGGAGAACAAAGGAAACCGGAGAATAAAAAGCCACAGAGAAGTTTACCTGATAAACTTGTGTTTAATGTTTTATTAACTTCACATTTCGGGCCACAAATGTGACATTGGCGACGAGGATTAAAAAAGCTTGAAGAAAATTAAAGACTAAACAAGATTACAGAGGTTTAGAGACAACTTCAAGGTGATAAGAATATTCTCTTTGACTCAGTACTTTTGGGACTGGAATATTTCCTCATGTCTGGGGCAGACAGTGACTTTCTAACACATAGTGGAATTGTTTATTTTGACCCAACTGGTGATGCAAGTACTGTAAGTGTGAAGTGGAAGGCATGGCTGGAAGAATTTGAATCCTACACCGACAGTCGTGGCCTATTTCTAGATACCGGTACAGTTGAACAAAAAGTGCAGAGAAGGGCGTTACTTCTTTTCACTGCTGGACCTGCAGTTCCGGAAACATTTAAGACATTTTTGAATACTGGAAGAAAGGATGAGTACCGGAAAGCGGTAGATGCATTAAATGCACACTATGTAGTGACACCGAATGCTACATTTCAACGCCATTTGTTTCGGAGAACGAGACAAGAAGATGGCCAGACAATTGCTCAGTACGTGACGAGACTATGCCAGCTAGCTGTTGGATGCAATTACATGCCAGTTGATTTGGACAACCAATTATTGGATCAAGTCGTACAGCACTGCAGATCAGATAAACTCAGAAGACGTCTACTGGAAAGAGGGAGTGAGTTGGAACTCACCGATGCTTTAACCATTGCTGCTGCATTAGAGGCTGTTGAAGGGCAATTTCATACCATGACCCTGAAAGACAACTCAAGCCAGCAAATTAAGAGGCTCTCACATCGCCATAATCAGCCAAGATATACGCCGACACAGGACGTGGAGTGTTATCGATGTGGAAACCGAGGTCACTTTGGAAAAGACCCATATTGCCCGGCCAAAGGCAAAGTTTGCGGAAAGTGTGGAGGTAAGGACCACTTTGCAAAGAAGTGCAAAAGCAAGTCCAATGCAGACCAGAAGAGGAAGAGTACAACTTCCAAAGGCAAAGCCTGGGGGAAAGGAAAGTATCCTGGAAAGAAAGATACCATTCGCTAGATAGATGGTGACGATGATGATACCCAGGAGGAACAGAGTTGTTACCAATTTACGTTGAATGAAGTACGTCATGAGAAGGTCCCAGTGATCATTGGTGGAGTGACAGTTCAGGTCATTGTAGACTCAGGCAGTGACAGTAATGTGATTGATCGACATTTATGGGAGAAGGTGAAAAGGAAAAAGATCATCTGTACCTCAAAGAAGTGTTCCAAGAAACTGTATCCATACACAGCAACCAAGCTATTGCAGACCATTGGATGTTTTACTGCAACTGTTGAAGCTGGAGATAAGTACACCGAAGCAGAGTTTATGGTCATAGAAGAGAGGGGAGAACCATTGCTGAGTAGAAGCACAGCGCAAGACCTGGCAATACTTCATATTGGAGCTTGTGTCAATTCAATTCAGTCATACGAGGATATGAAGCAAGAATTCCCCGCAGTCTTCCAAGGAGTAGGAAAGCTGAAAGGTCGACAATTGAAGCTAGCGGTAGTTGAAACGGTCAAACCCAAAGCACAACCAATGCGCCGAACTCCGTTTGGACTTCGTGGGAAAGTTGAAGCCAAAATTAAAGAATTGATTGAACAAGACATTATTGAACTGGTGGAACATTCGACACAATGGGTCAATCCCGTAGTGATTGTGCCCAAACCAAAGGGTGACATAAGACTATGTGTTGACATGAGAATGGCCAATGAAGCTATAATTAGAGAACGACACCCTATACCAACAGTGGAGGAAATACTTCAAGAACTAACTACCAGCAAGGTATTCTCAAAAATTGATCTGAAATGGGGCTATTATCAATTAGAGCTGGATCCAGGTTCCCGAGATGTAACTACATTTGTGACTCACTGTGGATTGTATCGTTACAAGAGACTATCATTTGGAATTAATGCAGCTTCGGAGATCTACCAGTATGAAATCCATCGAGTGATTCAAGGCATTCCTGGAGTTGCCAACATTTCTGACGACATCATAGTCCATGCACCAACGAAGGAAGAGCATGACAAACGGTTGAGGCGTGTACTATCTAGACTACAGGAGGCAGGCCTTACCGTGAATGGAAACAAGTGCCAGTTCGGTGTGTCAGAAATGGACTTCATGGGACACAGACTTACATGGAAAGGACTAAACCCTGCAGAGGCCAAGGTGAAAGCTATTGCAGAGGCACGTGCACCTCAGAACGCAACGGAGGTGAGGAGTTTCCTAGGATTGGACAATTTTTGTGCAAAGTTCATTCCTAATTTCGCTACAGTGGCAGAACCACTAAGGAAACTAACCAGGAAAGGTGTACCATTTCATTTTGGATCTGAGCAGAAGAAAGCGTTCACAGCGCTGAAGCAAAGCCTGACAGATGCAAAAACTCTTGGATATTACGATCCGGCGGCATCAACCAAAGTCATAGCAGATGCCAGCCCGGTTGGTTTAGGAGCCGTTTTGGTCCAGATGCATGATGGAGGACCAAGAATCATTGCCTATGCCAGCAGATTGTTATCAGACGTGGAAAGAAGATACTCTCAGACAGAGAAAGAAGCACTCGGACTTGTATGGGCCTGTGAGAGGTTCCATGCATATTTATACGGCATTGAATTCGAACTCATCACAGATCATAAGCCATTCGAGGTGATCTATGCACCTAGATCCAAACCATGTGCCAGAATAGAGAGATGGGTACTCAGACTACAACCCTACAAATATAAAGTAATCCACATTGCAGGGAAAGGAAACATCGCTGGTCCGCTGTCCAGATTGGTGAAAGATGAATGTCCACAATCCAAGTCAGAATTGGGAACAGAAACAGAGAGTTTTGTACGCTTCGTAGCTATTCAGGCGACACCGAAAGCTGTGACTACGAAGGAGGTCGAGAGAGAATCCGAACGTGATCCAGAACTCAGGGAAGTAAGAGAATGCATACAGAGTGGACAATGGGACAAGTGTACTCACAAGGCTTACATTCCCATTAGAGACGAACTGTGTTGCATCGGACAGTGTGTATTAAGAGGTTGCACATTGGTGATTCCGAAAAGATTGAGACCGAAGATCGTATCCTTAGCGCATGAAGGACACCTAGGCATTGTTGGTACCAAGCAAAACCTCAGGACCAAGGTATGGTGGCCAGGTTGTGATAAAGACGCAGAGAGATTTGTTAAAACTTGTCACAGATGTCAAATCACAAGTAGGAGTAATCTGCCAGAACCGATCCGGAGTACGCAACTTCCGACAGGACTATGGATCGACGTAGCTGTTGATTTTCTTGGACCTTTACCGACGGGTGAATCAATTATGGTAGTGATAATTACTACAGCAGATACTATGAGTACGTGGTGTTGAAGTCCACAACCACTGAAAAAACAATACAAGCATTAGCAGAGATATTCGCAAGATATGGATTACCTGTTACATTATACTCTGACAATGGTCCACAATTCATTTCAGAGACATTTGCGGAATACATGAGGACCACAGGTATCCATCATCATAAAGTAACTCTGAAATGGCCGCAAGCCAATGGAGAAGTAGAGAGACAAAATCAGTCCATTGAAAAACGATTGAGGATTGCACACACAGAAGGACAAAATTGGCGAGAAGCATTGCTATCTTATGTGGCTGTCTATCGAGCAACGCCTCATGCAACCACTGGAAAAAGTCCTGCAGAAGCATTTTTTGGGAGAAAAGTCCACACAAAAATGCCAGAAATAAAGGAAATCCGAGACGATCAGGAGATGAGGGACCACGATGCTGAAACTGAGAGACCTGATGATGTTCTAGAGGCAGTTACCAGCACTCCTGATGAAGTGACTAGAGTGCCAGAAACACCCGAAGCCGTGGCAAGCAGTATTTCCGACGCCAAGAGTGAACAACCGAGAAGCAACGACAATATCGCAGGCAGGCCGAAACGAAACCGGAAAGTGCCCAAACGATACGAAGACTTTGTGCCATAATTTTAATAAGAACTTTGGGACAGTATTTAATCTTATATCATAAAGTGCATGTATGAATGCTGTAGGAAGTAAACTTTATGTAGTTGAGTTATAGTATTACCATTAGTTACAATGTTTGTATGTTTCTGAGGGATATTGGTAAGTGAAGGTAAAGTTTATTTCTGATTAAAGGAGTGATGTCATGATAATGAATATGTATGAGATATACCGGAAGTCACGTGGTATGAGAGAGAGATAAGAACACAAGCAGGAGAACAAAGGAAACCGGAGAATAAAAAGCCACAGAGAAGTTTACCTGATAAACTTGTGTTTAATGTTTTATTAACTTCACATTTCGGGCCACAAATGTGAAACCCACTATCACTCTTATTGTTCGCGTTAGCTATAGAACCACTAGCAGAATTGATAAGAACAGAAAATAAAATAAAAAGGATAAAAATAAAAGACAAGGAATATAAAATCAGTTTATTTGCAGATGACGTTATAGTATACTTAACAGAACCAGAATTATCAGTAAAAGAATTACATAAGAAATTGAAGGAATATGGAGAAGTGTCGGGATACAAAATTTAAGAAAGAATCGCCATTCAGATGGCAAATGCAAGCAATACGATACCTAGGTATACAAATAAATAACCTCGGCCGTCTATATAAACTCAACTATTATCCACTAATGAAAAAATTACAGGAAAGACTTACCACTAACACTAATAGGAAGGATAAACTGTATTAAAATGAACATTTTCCCAAGGATACAATACCTATTTCAAGCATTGCCAATACACTTGACGGAGTAATTCTTCAAGGAGTTAAAGAAAATAATAAGGAAATTTTTATGGAAAGGGGGAAACCGAGGATAGCACTAGATAAATTAACAGAATGGTATAAACAAGGAGGCTTACAACTGCCAAACTTTAAAAATTATTATAGAGCCGCACAATTAAGATACCTATCAGATTGTTATCAAACAGATTGGAGTAGATTAGAACTAGATAAAATAGGGGAGAAGATACCTGAACATATACTATATAAATGCGATGAAAAATTGGTACAATGTAGGAATTCTCCAGTATTACATCATCTGCTCAATATTTGGAAGAAGATTCATGTAGAAAGGAATAAAACAAATTACCAATTACCAAAACTAATACTGACGCAAAATCAGCTAATCCCTTTTACAATAGATAACCTTTCCTTTAGAGAATGGGAGAAAAAAGGGATCAAAAGAATAGAAAATTGCTTTTCAGGAAATAAATTATTATCCTTTGAACAAATGAAGGATAAATATAATATAACTCACGATACAGTGTTGGCATACTACCAACTGAAATCCTACTTGAAGGACAAATTGGGAAGCAGTCTGAGGTTACCAGAGGGAAGTAATTTTGAATATGTGATTACAGACACAATCAAAAAATTTATAACAAATATGTATATTAAACTGCAAGAAAAGGAGAATGAGGAAACAAATGGTAAAACTAAACAAAAATGGGAACAAGATTTAAACATAAATATAAAGGAGGAAACATGGGAGAAGTTATGCTCTGGAACTATGAGAAATACAATAAATACGAGGTTACGTATGATACAATATAACTGGATACACAGGCTATAAATTACACCTCAAAAGTTAAATAAATGGGACCCAACAGTATCTGACAGATGTTTTGACTGTTAAAAGGAAATGGGAACAACAATTCATGCAATCTGGACATATGAGAAAGTGAAAACATTTTGGGAAGATCTAAACCAGATATTAAATAATATCACAAAAAGCAATATACCAAAAAACCCAGAGATCTTCCTCCTAAGAAACATAAAAAAACAAAGAATTTGGACTTGATTTTGATTTGGATGGTTTCACAAAAAAGATTTGTTAGGATAGCCCTAGCTGTAGCAAAAAAAATGTATTATGTCAGCCTGGAAATTAGAAGATAACTTGAGAATACAACAATGGTATATAGAAATGAATAAATGTATTCCATTAGAAAAAATAACATATAATTTAAGAAATAATATTACAATATTTGAACAAATATGGGAGCCATACATGAAACACAATAGAGAAAACCTACTGGGGACATCTACCACCTAAAATGACAGAAGGAGAAGGAAATGAAAAGAATTGACTCAGTGGAAATTTTTGTTTATTTTTATTGAGTGACAACATTGTTTGACGGGTTTAATGTATCTTAGATTCTGAACTTTCAATGAATGGGAGGGGATGTAGGGAGGGTGGGATAGGAAGGGGGGGGGGGGGTAGAAAATGACACTGTATATATTTGAAAAGAAAAATGTATGTATCTTAATCAATGTGGTTTATAGTGTGAAAAATAAAAAATTAAAAAAAAAAAGTACAGAGTCCTTCATTCCTTTTATTAGATTAACCCTGTGCTCATCCATTCGCGTGCGACCATCATTAGTAGTCTTATCCCAATTTGGGTTCGCCAGGGGAAATTTAGCTTGTCCAGATATCGCCTCTGGTCCCCCTTGGTGTTCCCTATCTCAGACTCTAACGCCTGCCTGGCGAATCATTCCACGCTCATCCAAAGTAAACAGAGTCTTAAAGATAGACATTAATTCATCCCTGTACTCCACACTCGCTCCACTCTCTGTACTCCAACCCTTGCAACACTCCCTGTACTCCAATACTCGCACCACTCCCTGTATTCCAACACTCACAACACTCCCTGTACTCCAACACTCACTGTACTCCAACACTCGCTCCAATCCCTGAACTCCAACACTCGCAACACTCCCTGTACTCCAACACTTGCTCCACTCCCTGTCCTCCATCATTCGCAACACTCCCTGTACTCCAACCCTTGCAACACTCCCTGCACTCCAACACTCCCAGCACTCCCTGTACTTTCTTTTCTTTCTTCTTCTTCTTTGGCTTGGTTTCGTGGACGAAGAATTATTGAGGGGTATGTCCATGTCTTCTGGAGGCTCGTTGGTGACTGACAAGTCCGATGCGGGGCAGGCAGACACGGTTGCAGTGGTTGCAAGGGAAAATTGGTTGGTTGGGGTTGGGTGTTGGGCTTTTCCTCCTTTGTCTTTTGTCAGTGAGGTGGGCTCTGCGGTTTTCTTCAAAGGAGGTTGCTGCCCGCCGAACTGTGAGGCGCCAAGATGCACAGTTGGAGGCGATATCAGCCCACCGGCGGTGGTCAATGTGGCAGGCACCAAGAGATTTCTTTAAGCAGTCCTTGTACCTCTTCTTTGGTGCACCTCTGTCTCGGTGGCCAGTGGAGAGCTCGCCATAGAACACGATCTTGGGAAAGCAATGGTCCTCCATTCTGGAGACAAGACCTACCCAGCGCAGTTGGATCTTCAGCAGCGTGGATGCGATGCTGTCGGCCACCGCCATCTCGAGTACTTCGATGTTGGTGATGAAGTTGCTCCAATGAATGTTGAGGATAGAGCGGAGACAACGCTGGTGGAAGCGTTCTAGGAGCCTTAGGTGATGCCGGTAGAGGACCCATGATTCAGAGCCGAACAGGAGTGTGGGCATGACAACGGCTCTGTATACGCTAATCTTTGTGAGGTTTTTCAGTTGGTTGTTTTTCCAGACTCTTTTGTGTAGTCTTCCAAAGGCGCTATTTGCCTTGGCGAGTCTGTTGTCTATCTCGTTGTCGATCCTTGCATCCGATGAAATGGTGCAGCCGAGATAGGTAAACTGGTTGACCGTTTTGAGTTTTGTGTGCCCTATGGAGATGTGGGGGGGGCTGGTAGTCATGGTGGGGAGCTGGCTGATGGAGGACCTCGGTTTTCTTCAGGCTGACTTCCAGGCCAAACATTTTGGAAGTTTCCGCAAAGCAGGACGTCAAGCGCTGAAGAGCTGGCTCTGAATGGGCAACTAAAGCGGCATCATCTGCAAAGAGTAGTTCACGGACAAGTTTCTCTTGTGTCTTGGTGTGAGCTTGCAGGCGCCTCAGATTGAAGAGACTGCCATCCGTGCGGTACCGGATGTAAACAGCGTCTTCATTGTTGAGGTCTTTCATGGCTTTTTTCAGCATCATGCTGAAGAAGATTGAAAAGAGGGTTGGTGCGAGAACGCAGCCTTGCTTCACGCCATTATTAATGGAGAAGGGTTCAGAGAGTTCATTGCTGTATCTGACCCGACCTTGTTGTTTTTCGTGCAGTTGGATAACCATGTTGAGGAACTTTGGGGAATACTAAAACAAATCACTCTTATACAATACTAAAACAAGTAACTATTATACAATACTGAACAAGGAAAACTTAGTGCAATACTAACAAAAAAACGTAACTATTATCCAATATTTAACAAGGAAAACTTAGCACTACTAAAAAACGTAACTATTATACAATATGTTCACTAAATCTATTTGGCCAAGAACTCTAACTTTTATATCTATGCCTCTACTAGGGGACTCTAACCCCTATTTCTCTAGGGGGACTCTAACCCCCGTTTTCTCCAGGAGACTCTAACCCCTGGTTTTTTAAGCTTTATTCCTTGGCTTCTACTAGGACTTTTGCAGAGTAGTGACAACACACAATTTTATCATTGCCAATAGCAGACCTTCGTTTAAACAGGCGTCTGCTTACCTCCTTTTGTTGAGTGGCCACTTGTTGTTATCAGCACACCACAATTGACCGTTGTTTCGTCTCTTTCTCTTCCGTCACTTCTCCATCTTCATCACGTCGGGGTCACCAAATTGTTGGACTCTGGCTTTACCCTACCCTCAATTTAGTCTATGTGTCGTCTGAGTCCAGCGTGTTCGTTAAATGAAGTGATAGGAGAAGGTATTCGATTCAACAATCAGTTTATTACACAGCACAAGAATAAAGCTTAACAGAGCTCTGTTTCAGTTGTTACTTCATAGGTCACCTGCACAGTGAGCTAGTCCCCAAGACTGACCTCTACTGTCCAGTCTCTACAGTTTATATAGCTCAACCTTATCATACAGAACAAAAGTTGGCTTTCTTTGCTAGATTTCTTGCATAAGATTTATCACAAGTAATTTCCTGCTCTGCAGATATCTGGGGTGTAGAGCTCCCATCTTAATCCTCAAGGCCAGAATATCCTGTTGTTTTGATCAGAAATCAATTCATACCCCAGATATTTCTAATTATTTCTTTGTTCTCATCTGGCCATATTCTTCTGTTCTACTCAACACCTCCTTCTGTCTTAGCCTTCTTTTGAGTTAGTTTCCATTCTCTTTGTTTCTGACAGTCTCTGTCAGGATTCTCTTTGTTCTTGTCTGGCCATCGTCTCCTGTGCTAATCAACACCTCCTTTTGCCTTAACATTCCTACTAAATTGTTTCATACATATCCTCTCTTTTGTATTTGGGGAGCAGGCAATTCTAAACCTACTGTCTTCTTTGGCTTGGCTTCGCGGACGAAGATTTATGGAGGGGGTAAAAAGTCCACGTCAGCTGCAGGCTCGTTTGTGGCTGACAAGTCCGATGCGGGACAGGCAGACACGATTGCAGCGGTTGCAAGGGAAAATTGGTTGGTTGGGGTTGGGTGTTGGGTTTTTCCTCCTTTGCCTTTTGTCAGTGAGGTGGGCTCTGCGGTCTTCTTCAAAGGAAGTTGCTGCCCGCCAAACTGTGAGGCGCCAAGATGCACGGTTTGAGGCGTTATCAGCCCACTGGCGGTGGTCAATGTGGCAGGCACCAAGAGATTTCTTTAGGCAGTCCTTGTACCTTTTCTTTGGTGCACCTCTGTCACGGTGGCCAGTGGAGAGCTCGCCATATAACACGATCTTGGGAAGGCGATGGTCCTCCATTCTGGAGACGTGACCCATCCAGCGCAGCTGGATCTTCAGCAGCGTGGACTCGATGCTGTCGACCTCTGCCATCTCGAGTACTTCGACGTTAGGGGTGTAAGCGCTCCAATGGATGTTGAGGATGGAGCGGAGACAACACTGGTGGAAGCGTTCTAGGAGCCGTAGGTGGTGCCGGTAGAGGACCCATGATTCGGAGCCAAACAGGAGTGTGGGTATGACAACGGCTCTGTATACGCTTATCTTTGTGAGGTTTTTCAGTTGGTTGTTTTTCCAGACTCTTTTGTGTAGTCTTCCAAAGGCGCTATTTGCCTTGGCGAGTCTGTTGTCTATCTCATTGTCGATCCTTGCATCTGATGAAATGGTGCAGCCGAGATAGGTAAACTGGTTGACCGTTTTGAGTTTTGTGTGCCCGATGGAGATGTGGGGGGGCTGGTAGTCATGGTGGGGAGCTGGCTGATGGAGGACCTCAGTTTTCTTCAGGCTGACTTCCAGGCCAAACATTTTGGCAGTTTCCGCAAAGCAGGACGTCAAGCGCTGAAGAGCTGGCTCTGAATGGGCAACTAAAGCGGCATCATCTGCAAAGAGTAGTTCACGGACAAGTTTCTCTTGTGTCTTGGTGTGAGCTTGCAGGCGCCTCAGATTGAAGAGACTGCCATCCGTGCGGTACCGGATGTAAACAGCGTCTTCATTGTTGGACCTACTGTAATCAGCCAACTTTGCTACATACTGTGGCTGCCCCTTACTTACATTAATCTTTCCCTTCACCATGAGGTAAGTATTAAATTGTTACATAGTACTGGATTCATGTGTACAAACTGAATAGTACATAAGCATATATTCTACATATTTTCTATGATTAATTAACCTCTATATTCTAACAGTATTTGATCTTCCCGTCCTTCTCCAGGACTGTTTCCCTTGCTACTCACTGCTCCCATACTAGCAGGTAAATAAATTCCTCTTACTGGGTTCCAGAGCTATTCCTAGCGCACTTCCTTAACGTCCTCCCGTCTTTTCTTCTCAATGCCTCTTCTTGGATATCACTCGCTTCGTCCACTAACCAGTCACCCTTCGTCCGGGAGTCCAACTGAATCAGCCGGGGTGCACCTACCCCCGTCGTCAGGCACTCTGTCAGTGGAGGGAGTGCGATTCCAGACGAGCCCCCATTTGTGAGAAACAGATGTACCTTCACAGATTTCGCTCGAGACAAAAATTGAGAACAAAGAACATTTATTATACAACAATGCAAAGTTGGGTGCTTCCCCTTACCCTGGGAATACACACACATACTGGGGCTCACCCAACTTTTATACAGTTCATTTCAGTGTAGAGATACCCCCCCCCCTTAACATTCTTCTGCCTCCTGGATTGGTTTGGCATTTGGTAATTCTGTCTGCCTCTGTGCAGTTTCTGTAAACTTGAAAGACCATGGGGTATCCTGTCTGGGTCCCATCATTCATTGTCCTTATTCATGAATCTGCCTTTGTCCTTATTCACACCTCTCAACCCCCAGGACTTGCTAATTTATATGCAGAACTTGCTCATTCTTTCTATCACTATAAGACCTTTCTTCTATTGTACTTGCGTAACCCTTCCTCACACTCTTTTCCTAATCAGCACTTACTTAACTTCATACTAACTTTACTTCCTATAATCTATTATCTCTCACACTCATACACTGAACAGCACAGAATAGTATATACATATCACTACAGGCAGGACCATCTTTCATTTTTGCGAAATTAAAGTGCACAAGAAAAAAATATTCGGGTGAATTGAGGTGGGGTGGGAGGCTGGTGTGGAGCATAAACTCTGGCAGGAATCATTTAGATTGAATGGCCTGTAAATTGATTATAGTCCACATTGCAGTCTCTTTAATTTGGGACAATCCATTAGCTCAGGCTAGCATGAAAAAGGCAATGCGTTTGTTCCTGGCCCACAAGTATTCATTTCTATTGTCAAAAAAAAATTAAAATAGGGTGCAATGTCACTAAAGTGCTATGGAATCGCCGCAGGTCATTGGGAAGCAAAGGGTAACCAACATTTCAGGCCTTAGCTCTTCATCAAGATATGAGCAAAAAGCAGGCAGACACCTGAATAAAAAGGTGGGGAGAGGAGGAGGGAAGAAGGTTGTGCAGATTTTCCTGTCGCACTCATGTCCATTGTCATGAAGTGTTTCAAGAGGCTTGTCATGAGCACATCAAGCACCCGCTGCCCTTGTCACTGGACCCCCTGCAGTTTGCATATAGATCTAACTGCTCCATAGGCGATGCTATTGCCACCACCCTACATTTAGCCCTCACCCACCTGGAAAATAAAGACTCATAGGTTCGAATGCTGTTTATTGACTTCAGTTTGGCATTCAACACAATCATACCTCAGTACCTGGAAAGGAAGTTGGGCCTGCTGGGCCTAAGCACTTCCCTCTGCAAATGGATTCTCGAATTCCTGACAGGGAGACCTCAGGATTGGAAACAGCACCTCCAAGACTATTGCACTGAGAACGGGGGACCCTTCAGGGCTGCATGCTCAGTCCACTGCTGATAACTCAGCTGATGCACAATTGTGCAACCAAACACAACTTGACCACATCATCAAGTTCACTGACAACATGAAAGTGGTGAGCCTTATCTGTAAAATGAGGAAGCAGCATACAGAGACAAAGTGAAGACACTAACGAACTAGTGCAGAGCAAACAGCCAGCATCTGAACATTAAAAAAACAAAAGAGATGGTTGTTGACTTCAAGAGGGCCTGGGCAGATCATGCTCTCCTGACCATTGATAGCTCTACCATTGAGATTGTCAAGAATATCACATTTCTTGGAGTGTGCATAGCAGAGAATCTCTCCTGGTCCCTTAACATCAGCTCCATAGCCAAGAAAGCCCAGCAGCGCCTCTACTTCCTGTGAAGCCTGAGGAAAGTCGATCTCCCACCCTCCATCCTCACTACATTCTACTGAGGATGTATTGAGAGCATCCTGTGCAACTGTATTACCACCTGGTTTGGAAGATGTACCACCTCAGTCCGCAAGACCCTGCGGAGGATAGTGAAGTTAGTGGAAAAGACCATTGGGGAACCTCTTCCTGGCATGGAGGACATCTACTACATTTGATGCAGGTGGAAAGCAATAAACATTGTGAAAGACTCCACACGTCCCACATGTAAACTTTTCGTCTCCCACCCAAGGTCCAGGCAGCCTTCACGTGCATCAAGCAGGATATCGCAGACGCCACGATGCATGCTGTGGTTGAGGACTCCACCTTCAAGGTGGAGAGCAATGCCTCCAATGTGGCCCTTGCCACTATCCTTAACCAGAAGGGGCGCTCTGTTGCCTTCTTCTCCAAGACTCTCCACAGTTACGAGATAGGGCACTCTGCCATTGAAAAGGAGACCCAGGCAATCGTGGAAGCAGTCTGCCACTGGTGCCACTACCTGGCTGGCAGGAGATTCACCCTCCTCACCAACCAGCATGCAGTGGCATTCATGTTCAACACCACCCACTTACTTTTTCTGAGGATGAATGGTTAGATATCTGTCATGATCTTGTTATTAGATTGATAAATGTTCATTATGCAATGGTTAATTACAATTTTTTACATCAATTGTATTTAACACCTGAAAAGTTAAAAAAAAATACATGGTTTTAGTGAATCAGACTCTTGTTTTAGATGTGGTAATTCAGTTGGAACATTTTTTCATGCTGTTTGGTTATCTTTTTGGAAAGCAATTCAATTGTTTTTGGAATATTTGTATAAGATCAAAATACTTCGAGACCCCAACAATATTTTTGTTGGGTGAGTTGAAGCCTTTGAAAGGTTTTGGATTAGACAAATTTCAGATTGCTTTTGTATATTTAGCTTTATCTGCGGCAAAAAAATGTATAAGTACATGGAAAAATGCTAATGTGATTGATATTAATAGATGGTATAATGAGATGAAAACTTGATTGGTAATGGAAAAAAATCATGTATGTTTTACATGATAATTATTATTTTTTTTCTTAATAAATGGTCTTTATATTCAGAATATTTACATTTAAATTTACCTTGATTAGATTTCAATAAATATATTTCAGTTTTTTTTTCTTCTTTTTGGCTCTACTAAAGAGAGCTGGCTGAGAGGGGGAGGGGGGGTTCTTTCTTTTTTTTCCTCTCTTCTTTTTTATATATAAATTTTTTTATTGATCATAATATGTACTTTTTTTACTGTATGTAATAACCTCATTGAATGAATAAATAAAGTTATTAAAAAACAACAAAAAAAAACACCTCCCACAGGGGCAAGATCAAGAATGATAAGATCTTGCGCTGGAGAGTCGAGCTGGCAATGTTCAGCTACGATATCCAGTACTGACCAGGGAAGTTTAACGACTCCCCCAATGCCCTCTCCCGGACCTGCTCATTGCTCCACGATGACCAGCTGCAGGCCCCGTATGAGTCCCTCTGCCACCCGGGCGTCACACCCTTACACCACTTTGTCAAGTCCTGAAACCTCCCGTACGCTGTCAGGGATGTCAGGACCATGACTGAGGTGTGCTGGGTTTGCGTGGACTAAAGCCCCACTTCTTCCACCCATCCCAGGCCCACGTCGTAAAGGCCACTCAGCCCTTCGACCGCCTCAGCATAGACTTCAAAGGCCCCCTGCCTTCCACGAATCGGAATGTCTATTTCCTCATGGTCTTAGACAAGTACTCCCACTTCCCTTTTGCCATCCCATCCCCAGACACCTTCACAGCCACCATCATAAGGGCACTGACACAGATCTTCACCATGTTCGGCTACCCCACATTCATCCACAGTGACTGGAGGTCTAGCTTCATGAATGAGGAACTGTGCCAGTACCTGACAGCAAAGGGTATCACAACTAGTTGCACGACTAGTTACAACCTGAGAGGTAATGGACAGGTGGAGCATGAAAACGGGGTAATCGGGAAGCCAGTCCTTCAGGCCCTTAAGTCTCAGGGGTGTTCCATAGTGTACAGGCAGGACACCCTCCCTGAGGCACTCTATGTCATCAGATCACGCATGTGCACGGCTACCAGTGAGACCCCTTGTGAACCCCTGTTTGCGTTCCCCAGGAAATTGATGACTGGAACATCACACCCAGCATGGCTCACGTCCCTGGGACCGGTGCTCCTGTGTAGACACGTGTGGGCCCACAAGGCCGAATCCCTGGTCAAGCAGGTGTTCCTCCTACACGCAATCCATAACTACGCCTATGTTAGATTCATCAGCGGCAGGAAGGACACCTTCTCAATTAGGAACCTGGCACCAGTGGGAGCATCCACCACAGCACAACAGCATCTTTCATCCCAGGACCATGCCAGCCCAACGCACTCCCCCAACCCCAGACAGCTGTGGTACACCCAATACCACACCAGCCTACCGCACCTTCCCCACCACGGGCACCTCGGACTCACTCCAACTGTGGGGGAATGAACCCATCCCCCACCCATCCAACGTCTCACACACACTTCAACTCCGTCCGCCCCGGCCACCCCATTGCGCTACACCACGCCAGTTGCTCCGGCCCCCACCTCTGCCCCCCCGACTAGCTCACTACTTACCCTCGCCGACCTTTGACCATGAGCCAACTCTGCGACAGTCGCAGAGACTCCGACGGCCGCCAGACCATCTAAACTTGTAAATAATGTACGTATGTTTGGGGCTTTGTAGAACATGGAATGTAACCCTCTCCCGGGACAATTTTAAAGAAGGTGGTGAATGTGGTGATACACCACTAGCCTACTGCAGGGGTCAACCTGTGCACCTGCAGGAAGAGCATTGGAGGACAAGGAAACTTCTGGCCCCATCCAGTCAGCTGCCAATCACCCTCTGGAATATAAGCTACTTCCAGCCCCTCGAGGTCAGTCTTAGAGCCAGCACAGCCAGCTCTGTGGAATAAAGCCTGTTGAACAGTCTTTATGTTTTGTGTCTGCTTTTCTGCTCAATAGTGCATCACACACCCACACTACGCACTCACTTTGCCATTGTCCCCTTTCAAAGAACACACACATCGCCACTGTCTCTTTTAATCAACTGCCCTAGTTTAGGCATACCTGGGCTGGCCCAACTGGCTGGTAGGGTGTATAAACCCCAACCCCAACACGTGGAGCAACTGGGTTTCATTTCCCTGATCCCTGAGGAACAAAGACGATGTGGGCGAATCATTCCCAAGGTGTGTGCTAATTACGGAAGGGGGACACTAACAAATCATTGTTCTAATTTATTTCTTTTCTTTCAATTGATCAGAGTGTTGTACCCGCACTGGGTCTAGGCAGCTATTGATGCGTCTTTCTTCTGTACTAGGTTTGTAGCGATATCAGTTGATTTGTGCCCAATGCAGCTGTATTGCTTGTGTGTGAGTGTGTGTGTGTGTGTGTGTGTGTGTGTGTGTGTGTGTGTGTGTGTGTGTGTGTGTGTGTGTGTGTGTGTGTGTGTGTGTGTGTGTGTGTGTGTGTGCGTATGATTTTTCCTTGCTGTCAAATAAATGTTTTTTGTTATAATCAATTCGTGACTTGTTCCTCACATCATATCAATGCATCAAGACATAATTTTAATGTCGAGAGAAATAAATATGTAATGAAGATTAAGCCATTCTACAATTGATGTGCTGTTCAGGAGTGAATTTTCACATTGGGGTGATGGAAACCCGCTTTTAGCAGAAACTTAGACCGGGTTTTATTGCCCCAGAGTTAAACAAGAAAGTTTGCGGATACTGGAGTCTGAAAAAATATTGGGACAACAACTGTGTAATACACAAACATGCTGGAGAAACTCAGCAGGTCACGCAGCATCAAGGGAAGAGCACAGGCTTCAAACATTGGTTATCCTTTACCTTGGATGGATGCTGCATGACCTGCTGAGATTATCACCACACTTATATATTGCAGTTTTCCCAAGTTTTTCAGACAGTAACACAAGCTTGTGGAGTTGAAAATTCTACATTTCTTGAAACATTTGTTGTTTTATCGAAATCTTTGCCTAAAAAAAACCCACTTCAAATGTTCTGTTAACCCTGTCAATTTATACATTTAAGAATGTGAGTTTAAATACTCCTCTTGCAGCCAACACTCCACTATTTATTCTCTGCCACAAACTATTTTACCACTGGTAAACTTTACAAGGATATGTTTGTAATTTCAGTTGAACAGAAATTCCAACTTCATGTGTTCTGATTATTTGACTGAGCAAGCATTAATCCTCAATAATGCACTGGTTCAAAGAGTTCTCCTTAAACATCATATTAAATGAACAAGTAGTGCTAGCTAATGACTGTGGCCCCAGGCTCCAACACATGCTATTCTGGAATATTGGAGGGATGTGAAATGATCAAAAACCCTTTGCCTGTGCTTAATGTATTAATTGACTTTTTCCTCTCTCCTCCCCCCCCCCCCTCATGAACTGCTTCAATCTGTCACCTTTTGATTTTTGGGGGGTTTTATATAACTTCTGCAATTCATATATCTATTGAAATCTATCAATTTTATTGTCTACACACCAACTGTTACCATCAGCTTTTCTTTTGCATTTTAAAGTGAAAGAAGTTTTGCAACAACTTGTCGTGGTGTGGAAAATTTTAAAAATTATTCTGTTTGACTCCGTTATCCTTAATGTTAATTATGCACGTCAGGTTTCTCACCAACTGGACAAGCACTGAACATTAGAGTTCCCTCCCTCAACTTCTCTGTCACCATGTCCTCTATTATGATGCCCCTTTAACCTACATGATCACCAGACTTTTGCTTACCTTATAATTTCATTATGTTTGGCTTGGTCAAACTTTGATCAACTCTCTCTGTGAAATGCCTGATGAGATTTTACCATATAACAGGAACTATTTAAACAAAATATATTATTCTTGTCTGTTGACCAATTACATCAATCTATTCCCTTTTGATTGTGTGCCTGGTGTCATGTATTGCATTTAATTCTGCAGAGTGACTAACCCCCTGACATCATGGAGACGCTCCATGTTGGAGCACTCTCACTCAAGAAACTCAGCACTATCCAAAGCAAAGCTGACTATTGGACTAACATTTCGTTCAATGCACTGTGGCTGCAAATAGACATAATTAATTTTCTGAGGCTTCAGTGACAGTGAGTCCACACTTGAAACCTCAAAGGACTAGAGCAGCAGGCAAATAGGGACATCACTGTGATGATACGCTGCGGTACATCACTCGGCCAACAGGTGGCCAAGAGACATGGCACCCGGCCAACCACCAGGTGGGCCTAGAGGGCCCATAGTATAAAGCCCAGGCATGGCTGTGTGCTTCTCTCTCTCTCAGTATCATTGCTGCAAGCAGCTAGCAGTAACTATCCTTATGTGAGTGGAATAAAACTGTGTTGCCCCAAACAGTATTGTGCCTGAGTTTTCTTTTGGTGCAGCCTGGCACAATCACTACTGTCCAGTTCCGATTAAGGGTCTTTCATCTAAAAAATTAACTCTTGTTTCACTCTCCACAGATCCTGCTTGGCTTGCTGAGCATTTCCAGCATTCTCTGTTTTTATGAACATCGTAAATTTCACTCTCATGAACTATTTAATACTGCAAATTTATCCACTTTCCACCCTGACTTCAAATTCCCGGGCAATCTCTAGCAACATTTTCCCTTTTCTCGATCTTTCAGTCTTTGTCTTGAGAGAAAAATTCTCAACAGATATCTTCTACAATCCCTCCAGCCCACAGCTATTTTGACTACATCTCTTCACACCCTGTCCTCTGTCAGGATTCCATTCCTTTCTCTCAATTCCTCTATCTCTGTTGCATCTGTTCCTAGGACGAGGTCTTCCATAACAGATCATCAGAGATGTCCTCCTTCAAACAACGTGGCTTCCCCTCTACCACCCATCAACTTGGCCCTCACCCACATATCCTTTCTGCCCCCACATTTAACAAGGTTAGGATTCCTTTTGTCCTCACCTACCATCCCATAAACCTCTACATCCATCATATCAACCTCCATTATTTCCATCACCAACTACATGATCCCACTGCCTGACAAATTGTCCCTTATCCTCCTCTCTTTGCCTTCTGCAAGGACTGCTCCCTCCACGACTCCCCCATCCACTCCTTCCTTACCACCAATCACCCACTTGGCACCTACTCCTGTGACCGCAGGAGATGCTCCACTTGCCAACATTCAGGGTCCCAAATAGTTCTTCCAAGTGAAGCAACATTTCACCTGTGAATCTGCAAGAGTAATTGTCTGTATCCGATGCTCTCGTTGTGGTCTCCTCTA
The DNA here is from genome assembly GCF_036971445.1 of Narcine bancroftii. Classification (NCBI taxonomy): domain Eukaryota; kingdom Metazoa; phylum Chordata; class Chondrichthyes; order Torpediniformes; family Narcinidae; genus Narcine; species Narcine bancroftii. Next base: position 81,796,467 of record NC_091475.1, read on the forward strand.
CATCAGAGAGACTGGACACATATTGGGATATCGTTTCCTTGAACACCTCGGCTCTGTCTGCCACAATAGCATAGATCTCCCAGTGGCCACCCAGTTCAATTTCCCATTCCATTCTCTTGCTGACATGTCTCATGCACTGCCAGACTGAGACCACTTGCAAATTGGAGGAACAAACCATAATCTTCCGACTGGGCATGCTCCAACTGGATGGCATTAATATCAACTTCTCTGGCTATCATTAAAATCCCCCCACCCCCTCCCCCCTCACTTCTTCCCCTGTTGTCTTGCCCCAGCTCTGTCTCTCCTTCCCTGTCTCCTTTCGCACAAACATAATCAGTTCTCACCTCTCTCCTTATCATAGCCGATGAACACCTTTTGTTGGTCTGGATTCCTCACCCAACCAGCATCATGTGAATTCTGAAATTTTCTGAGATTTCTTGCTTTAGGTTAATTCTGCTTACTTATTGAAGAAGGGTTCAGGCCTGAAATGTCGACAATATATCTTTGTCTTTTATGGATGCTGAAAGGACCGGCTAAGATCCTCCAGCATTTTGGTGTGTTTTTACTATGAGGTATTGTTCCTCTAGTTTACATTGAGCTTCCCTCTGCCACTGCACAAACAGGTCAGTGTAGGAATGGGAAGGGGAGATGAAGTGGCACGTAGCTGGGAGCTCAAGATGGGCAATACAGACAGAGTGAAGATGCTCTAAGAAACAGCTCCCAAGTCTGCGCTTGGTCTCACCATGGGTACAACAGGAGCATTAAATGCAGATGAGGTTTGGGAGATGCAGGTGAATCTTTGCCTAACCTCGAAAGGCTGTTTGGTCAAGTGAAGTAAGAAGTGTAAGAGCAAGATGTGAGATGATGGTGGTGAGGAAGGAGATGCAAGAGCAAAGGTCCTCACCTCCTGCATTTGCAGGGGTAAGTCATGGATGTCAGGGAGGGATGCAGGAAAAGGACATCCTGCAGGGATCCCCGCGGAAGGCAGAAAAGGATGGGGAGGGGTAGATGTGTCTGGTGGTGTAGTTGCAGCTGGAAGAAATAACAGGGATGATATGCTGAATACAGAGGCTGATGGGGTCACTACATATCTATGATCTCTGAATGTTTAATGTTGATAAGTTCAGGGCTACAACTGTGAAGATTTAACTATTCATATCCCTTCTCTATTTATTATATTTTTTCTCTTTTAGTGCATTTAATTTATAGTTATTGTTTGTTAGTGCTTTCTACATATTTGTGTAATTAAGAATTTCATTGCCTCTGTACATTGTACTGTATTTATGTAATTGACAATAAACTGTCAACATTGTGACCAAGTGAAAAGATATGTACTGGAGGAAGGAGAGACACAAACAATGGGCTGAGTAATCTTCCTCTAAGTGGTAAATATTTAATAGTTCTATGAGCCCCGTGATGGAGAGTTGAAGGTTCGAACTGCACACCAAGGTTAAGAAGAACCATTTCTCATACCGACAATCTGGAAAGTTTTGTTCTTTGAGGGGGAATTTTCAAATATAAGTTGCACCACCACATATGACCACTGGGAGCTGCCAAAACTCCAATCTTGCATCGGCAGTTGTCCACAACAAATGGTACACATGTACCCAGTCCTCCACTATCATCCCCATTTGGGGCCCAAACAGTCCTCCTTTTTTCTTTTAAAGTATTTTCATTGAGTTTAACATATAAATCCTACATACAATGTCCTCTAATAAAACAAATAACAGGTCACATAGCTGGGAGCTCAGGATGGGGATTACAGACAGAGTGAATATGCTCTAAGAAACAACCCCCATGTCTGTGTTTGGTCTCACCGTGGGTACCACAGGAAAATGAAATTAATATAAAGATAAACCGAAAACTTAACCATATTTGTGTATTTAACAATAGTTCTTAAAAATAATTCTGGATAGAAACCAAGTAAACTACATTAGACAATCCCTTGGTCTAAACAAAAGGTAAATTCTGTCTAATTTAATGATATGATCTATGAATTAAAGCCATATTTAACAAGTTAATCTCAAAAAAAGGAATAAAAAGGGAAAAACAAAGAAACAAAAAAACCTAAACTACATCTAATCGACCCCCTCCCTCTAGTCATGATTACATTGCAGAAAAGGATGTAAAGATATGGATCAAATAACAACCTTCAGAAACGAGACAAGGAACCAACGGAACATCCACACTTCTTAAATTTTCTAATCGTGATGGTAATCTTTTCAAATTGAAACTTTCTATCCAAACATTTCTGATAAAACAGCACTGCAGGACTGTGGTGCAGCAACCAGACACAAAACACAAAAAAGACTTTAACTACAGGCTTTAATCCATTTAAACTCTGTTGTACACCATTAGTAGTGTTGATGGCTCCATGTGTGACTGGTCTGGGAGGGGCCGGCTCAAGTCTATATACAGGTTGGTGATTGACAGCCAGCCAGGTGGGGCTAGCCTCCCAGGTGGTTTTCCTGCAGGTACAGTGGTTGCCCCCTGCAGTAGGCTGGTGGGCACGCGGCCCAATGCTGTGGTTGTATCATTACATTCACCCCTTTCTTAAAATGAGCCCGGGGGGGGGGCAGGGGGTGGTGTTTCGGTACCGGGTAGTATTTACAAGTTCAGGCGGTCCGATGACTGTGCCTCTGCGACCGTCACAGGGTTGGCTCCTGGTCAATGGTCCACCAGGTCTGGGTGACCGACGGTGTGGGCAGGGTGGTGTCTGGCAATGAGGGGATGTATGTGTGGGTATGGTCCTCGAGGAGTGGGACCCTCTGAGAGGCAGGGGAAGGAGGTCGGCTCCCGGTGAATGCTGGCTGGGCCAAGGGTACCCGTGGTGGGGAGATTGGGCAGGATACTCATTGTGGGGGGGGCAGGGTCCCTGGTCGAGACAGTGTCCTTATGTCCATTGGGATACCTGACTTAGGCGTAGTTCTGGTTCGAATGGAGAAAGAGCACCTGCTCGACCAGGGGTTGGACTTGTGGGTCTGCATATGCTTGTGGAGGAGTACCTGCTGCAGAGACATTAGCCAAGTTGGGAGGGAGACGCCAGTTTCCAATTTCCTAGGGAACGAGAAAAGGCGCTCGTGAGGGGTCTGATTAGTAGCCATGCACAAGAGCAACCGTATGGCCTCTTTCAGGGCGGTGCAGATGCCTAGCTGGACCCAGTTCGGTCCATTGAATCGGGCCATCAGAGCTGTCTTCAAGTGCCTGTGGAACCTCTCCACCAATCTGTTGGCCTGCTGGTGGTATGCTGTGGTGTGGTGGTGTTGAGTCCCCAGGGTATTTGCTAAGGCGGTCCACAGGCTGAACCATAAGGCCCGTCAATGTGTCTCCATAGAGATTTCAGGTAGCGGCACCGCCTCTGACCATCTAGTCATTTGGTTGACCATGGCCAATAGATAACGTGCACCTCTGGATACAGGTAGGGGCCCCACAATGTCTCTGTGCACGTGGCTGAAATGACGGTGTGCTGGTTTGAAGGGCTGTGGATGGGCTTTAATGTGGGTCTGGACTTTGGATGCTTGGCACTGAGTACATGTTTTGGACACCATTCTAACTGTAGTCCTGATAGTGGGGTGAGCCAATTGTGGACCGAATCGAACATGATGATCGGGCATATTGCATGCGGGATGAGACGCCCACTCCCGTAGGCCACAGGAGTAGTAGTCGAATCAGTCAATCACTGGCAGCGGATCACAGGGGGTCCAATCCGGGCCCGTGCATCGGGGACAGCCAATCAGCAGCCGGTTTCGCTCGAGCCACACCCCGGTGGTGACATGGCCGGCTGCCTATAAAAGGAAGAGCTGCAGTAAAGACAGTGTTGATTACACTCCTTTGGTGCGCGAATCTTCTTCTTTCAACCTTGACCTTTAACCATAGTGACCCTGCTACAAGTAAAACATTTTTAGGTCAATTTAACTAACGCAATGTGTCAGCATCATTATGCAATTAAACAAGCTAAACTCAATAAAAGTTAATTTAACGTTTCTCCAACTTCCTATGTGATACAGCAAGTCTGAAATTATCTTTGTATTCAGCTTGAAGGTTTCTATCATATTCCCCAAATTATTTTCAAGAAGCAAACAAAGCAAAAAAACTATTGTCCAGTGAAATGCTCAGCTGGTAGATTGGTAACTGGTGATGCTTGTGATCCCTCGGCATGTGTCTCTGCACAGATGATGTCCTTGGGTAGCACTGAGGGAGTGTGACACATGTGGAAGAGATGCCTTTCACATGAGATGTTAAATCAAGGCACCATTTATCTGACAGACAGATGTCAGTCCTACTATTTTGTTTTAAAAAAAGATATTCCTAGTGCCTGAGGAAAATAGATGTTCATTACGCAGCACCATCAGAAAGATTTCCTTCAGTCAAAGTTAGAGGGTGTCAAGGGTGAAAGGTTCTTTGGGACAAAGGTGCTGTCTTGCCTGTGAGCTCTGGGCTTAAGGGGGGCTGGTGAGCCCAGCACTTGCGCAGTTGAGACATTTGAGCCGCTGAGAGCTCTCCCAAGTCCTCAGAAGCTACCACGAATTCACTCGGGATGACTAGAGGCGCACCATAGACCAACTCGGCAAAGGATGCCTCAAGATCCTCTTTCAGGGCAGTGCAGATGCCTAGCTGGACCCAGTTCAGTCCATTGAGACGGGCCATCAGAGCTGTCTTCAAGTGCCTGTGGAACCTCTCCACCAATCTATTGGCCTGCTGATGGTATGCTATGGTGTGGTGGTATTGAGTCCCCAGGGCACACATGTCAAACTCTGGCCCACGGGCCAAATTTGGCCTGCGATATAATTATATTTGGCATGCAAGATCATATCAAAAATGTATTAGAGGTGGCCCGCTGGCCGCCGTGCCAGTATAGCGCATGCACAGTAACTGCTGTGTCCCAGGGTGAGAGAGAGAGAAAAATCCTGGTCCTTGTAAAGTAGTGGTGGGTGGTTTTATAAACACGCTGTCGTGTCCCCCCGCCCACCCCCCCACCGCAGCGCGGCCTGGCCGGTGTCAGGGGAAGCCAAGGCCGCTTCCCAGCGCCCGGAACCCCAGTGGCACAGCGTTTCTTGGAGCTGCAGATGGAGTCGGGACGCCGGAGGGAAGATTGGGGCTCCCCGCCGGGTAATGGGGGCGCCGGCCGCCGGCCGCCCTGCACCTTCCCACCGGACCAGTGACGGGTGCCCAGAGTACACGTGGAGAGCGAGGCTGGTCGGGCAGGTAGGGTGGAACCCCCCCGCCAATCTCGGGAGTGGCGTGGGCTGGATCGGGATTAGCCGTGCTCACCTGCTCCTCCACCGCTGACTGGGATCCCAGCGCGGTCCTGAGCATGGAGACTGCCCTGGAAAGGTCCTGGGACACCGGCACGGAAAGAAGAGCAAGGTCCATAGAACATTACAGATCAGAAACAGGCCCTTCGGCCCTTTGACTCTACCTCGTGAAAACACAACACTGGAGAAACTCAGCGGGTTAAACCGTATCCTTTATCCAGCAGAGAGGTACCTGACAATGTTTGGCCCTTGATCCCCCTCATCAATGTATGAGCGAAAGTCTGTGGTTCTCGTAAAAACACCAGAAGGGAGAAACTCAACAGGTCAAAGGGGGTCAGGGAGAAACTTAGCAGGTCAAAGGGGGATCCGGGAGAAACTCAGCAGGTCAAAGGGGGGTCCGAGAGAAACTCAGCAGGTCAAGGGGGAGGGGTCTGGGAGAAACTCAGAAGGTCAAGGGGAGGGGGTCCAGGAGAAACTCAGCAGGTCAAGGGGGGTCCGGGAGAAACTCAGCAGGTCAAGGGAGGTCCGGTAGAAACTCAGCAGGTCAAGGGGGGTCCGGGAGAAACTCAGCAGGTCAAGGGGGTCCGGCAGAAACTCAGCAGGTCAAGGGGGTCCGGGAGAAACTCAGCAGGTCAAGGGGGACCTGGCAGAAACTCAGGGGGGGCCTGACCTCGCCAGGACCGTTGCCCACTCACCCTCCCTGCCGCAGGCCAACCCGCGACTCACGGTGACGGGGCCGCTGATCCGCCGAGATGCCGCCCTGCAGCGAGAGCCGATGCCCCCGCACTGTCGTTGTCCAACCCAATCACCCGCAAACCCCGCCCTCCCGCACACAGGCCTGAGTAAGTATTATGAACTTTAATCTCAGGATAAAACGATCTTCCAATAGTTTCATGTCACAGTGATAAATATATTCCTGGTTAAAAATGGTCCTGCACCTGGATACAAGCTCATTAGGCATAAAACTTGAAAAGTGTGTAAATCAAAGGATATCTGTACCAATGGAAAAAGGGCATGGCAAATAACCCTGCTAGAGTTCATGCCCACAATCAGTCACCCATTTGATTGTTTCAGGAATCATGTTATTCTCCCACATTCTCAATAGCCCTCAGATTTTACTATTCGACAGCACACTAGCAACATTTGACAGATCCTCTATAGAGAAAAATTATTTCTTGAATATTTTATTTCTCATTTGTTAATGCTTCTGGAAAGAGTTTATCCAAAACTATTATTAAACATTTATTTTAATAAGAAAAAGTTTAACATTACATATGTTGAAAGAAGAGAAAACATGCAGATGTTGTTGAAAATTTTCAATAAATATTTAGTTTGGCCCTTGACTTAGTCCAAGTTTTTAATTTTGGCCCTCCGTGAATTTGAGTTTGACACCCCTGCCCCAGGGTATTTGCTAAGGCGGTCCACAGGCTGAACCATAATGCCCGTGCATGTGTCTCCATAGAGATTTCAGGTAGTGGCACTGCCTCTGACCATCTAGTAATTTGGTTGACCATGGCCAATAGATAACGTGCACCTCTGGATACAGGTAGGGGCCCCACAATGTCTCTGTGCACGTGGCTGAAATGACGGTGTGCCGGTTTGAAGGGCTGTGGATGGGCTTTAATGTGGGTCTGGACTTTAGATGCCTGGCACTGAGTACATGTTTTGGGCCACTGAGTGACCTCTTTATGGAGGCCGTGCCAGACACCATTCTAACTGTAGTCCTGATAACGGGGTGAGCCAAATGTGGACCGAATCAAAAACTCACCTCCTCCATTTGATTGGAAGGATGGGGCACGGTTTACCAGTTGAGGTGTCGCAGAGCAGCGTGCGGTTATCTGGGGTGATCTGGATGTCCTCCAGTTGCAGGCTGGTAAGTGCTGTCTGATATGCCGGTATGTCAGGATCCACCTGCTGTGCATCCGTCAGAGTCGCATAGTCGATACCTGAAGTGGGGTCGTGCACTGCTAGGATAGCCAGACGGGATAGAGCATTGACTACCACATTGGACTTACGAGCATTATGTTCAATGTCTGTCGAAAATTCAGATATGTCGGACAGGTGCCGCTGTTGCCTGGCTGACCACAGGTCTGACACCTTGCTAAAAGCAAATATAAGTGGTTTGTGGTCTGTGTAAATTTTAAACTTCCTGCCCTCCAGGAAGTAATGGAAATGCTGAATTTCCAGGTATAGCGCTAACAGATCCCTATCAAAGGCACTCTACTTGAGCTTTGGTGGCCTGAGATGTTTACTGAAAAAGACTAGCGGCTGCCACTGTCCATTAAAGAATTGCTCAAGTACACCCCTGTCCGCGTTGCTGCAGGTGTCTACCATGAGGGCAATCGGGGCATGTGTCCTGGGATGCACAAGGGGGTGGTTTGGCCAGGGCATCTTTGGTTGCTAGGAAAGGATTGGTCACCTCCTGTGTCCATTGAATGTCTTTCCTGGACTTATGATGCGGGCCACTGCAGGTATGAAAATTGACCATACCTGCAAACTCTTCCAGTCCCTTCATGGTCGTTGGTCTGGGGAAGGAACGAATAGAGTCCACTTTGGTCGGTAAATGCCTGGCTCCAAGATGGTCAATGTGATGGTCCAGGAAATCAATTGTCTCTCAGCCAAATTGGTTCTTGGTCAGATTGATGGTTAAACCAAACTCACTTAGCCTGGAGAACAATAGGCTAATGTGAGCAGTGTGCTCGGTCCAGGTGTGGGTGTGGCTGGCTATTAAAATTCCATCAAGGTAGACGAAAGCAAAGTGTAGATCCTGGCCCATTGTGTCCATCAACCTTTGGAAAGTGTCATCCCGAATGGCACGTGGAGGAATTCAAACAATCCAAAGGGGGTTATGATGGCAGTTTTGGGAATTTCATTGGGGTGAACTGGGATCTGATGATAATCCCTAATGAGGTCCATCTTAGAGAATATCCATGCCCCTTGCAGGTTAGTGGTGAAGTCCTGGATGTGGGGCACGGGATATCTGTTGGGTGTGGTGGCCTTGTTTAGGTGGCGGTAGTCTCTGCAAGGCCTCCAACCTCCCACTGCCTTGGGTACCATATGGAGGGCGAAGGCCCAAAGGCTATCAGAGGGCCACACAATGCGAATTTCTCCATTCTTTGAAACTCTTCTCTAGCCAGGTTGAGTTTTTCGGGCAGAAGATGTCACGCCCTAGCATGAATGGGAGGACCTTCTGCAATAATTTGGTGTCTCACACTGTGTTTGGGTTCCTCCAAGTTGAAATGGAGCATAGTGATGGAGGGGAATTCCACTAAAACTCGAGCAAATTTATTGTCGGCAGTACTCACTGAGTGTAGATGGGTATTAGTAAGTTCAGTGCCCTTGAGCGAGAGTGTCTGAAATGTCCGGGCATGTACCACTCAATGCCCCTTAATGTCCACCAGTAGCGAGTTGGGTCTCAGGGAATTGGCACCCAGTAATGGTTATTGTACAGCCACCACTGTAAACTTACAGGTGAATTGTCTGTCCCCAAAGCAGAGGGGAATTGTACAAATGCCAAATGTCCGAATCTTGTAGCCATTTGCTGCTCGAAGCTCTCGGCCTTCCTTACTTCTGCGGGCTTCTTGGATGGAAGGGGGAAGAACGCTCTACTGTGCCCCAGTGCCCACCACAAAACATCAGCCCAACAGGGAGTCTTGGAAGTGGAGGAGGCTATGAAGTTGGATGGTCGTTGCAGCCATCAACAACGGCTGGCCTTGGCGTTTCCCTGGAATGCACAGGGGGAGCCGCATCAACAGGCCTTAGTACCCCACCATTGATGATAGAAACAATTCTTTCCACTGGTGGGGTGCATCTGTCAGTTGGAGAGTCAGACATTCGGTCAATGGGTTCCTGCCCGGGTGTTGCTGACGAGGTGCCGTCACCTGTTTAAGCAAAGTGCAGGCATCCCTCTTCGCCACCCATAGCATGTCTGCTTGAGCAGCCACCCTCCTGGGGCCATCGAAGTCTTCCTCCACGATGAGCAGCCAGATCTCTTCAGGCAGCCGCTCCAGAAAGATCTGCTGGAACAGCAGGTGAGAGGTGTGGCCATGACTGAGAGCGAGCATGTCACTCATGAGAACGGAAGGGGCCCTGTCCCCCAAACTGTCGATGTTTGGCGGTCGGGCTGCGTGCTTGCACTTTGAGAGCCCTAAAGTGTGGGTTAATAGCTCCTTGATGGCCACATACTTCCCTTGCTCCGGGGGCTGCTGGAGGAAGTCAGTGATGCGGGCTGTGGAATCTTGATCAAGGGTGCTGACAATGTGGCAGTAGCGTGTGTCATCTGCAGAGATCCGGTGAATGGTGAACTGCGCCTCAGCCGGCTGGAACCACACGCATGGTTGTGACATCCATAAACCCGGCTGTTTCAATGCTATGGTGTTGATTATAGGCTATTCGTCCATTGTTGAGTCCAAAGTGCCATTTGGACATGTCGGGGTCACCACTGTATTGGGGTTGCCATGGTTATAGCTTGAGGTTGAAAGAAGAAGACTCGTACACCAAGGGAGTGTTATCGACCCTGGCTTTATTAGCCTGACCTCTGCTTTTTATAGGCAGCCAGCCATGTCACCCCTGGGGCGTGGCTTGAGCAAGGCTGGCTGCTGTCCTGGATAATGGGCCTGGTTTGGATTCCCTGCAATCTGCTGGTGGTGATTGGCCGATTCGACCGCTATTCTTGTGGCCTATGGGAATGGGCATCTCATCCCACATGCTGTCTACCTGATTGTCATGCTCGACAGCTGTCTGCTGAGTCAGCATGTGGAGTGGGCCATTCGCTACATGCTGCTGATTTTCGTTTGTACTCAACATCTGATGCCTCTTGTGTCAATGTCCAACAATCGTCGGCCAGGCTTAACATAAGGCAGGAAATCACAAAAATAGGTTATATCTAAAAATGGTAAATGATAGGAAAATTCTAAGGTGAATTTCATGATTCGCAGCCCAAAATTTATAAAATACACCCAAAAGTGTTCAGGAAGTAAAATCTCAATTTTACAGTGTATATCTGTACAATCAAATGTTTCAAGCTCTGCCAACTGTGTGGCCTTCCATTTGTACTACACTGAAGTCTTAGCCTAAAAGTTGACCACTCAATAATCAAGAGGTGTCAATCTTCAAAATTCAAGAGGTGAGGTGAGCAATCTACCCAATCTGCATTAAAAATTGTTGACAGTGAAAGGATTACAAAATCATAGGAAAGCAAAAGTACACAGGCATTTTTGAGAAGTAACAGGTGGAATAATTTGAAGTTCTTTCCATTGTATAAAAGCAGATATTTTTATCAGTTTTCATGCTCATTCAAATCAGAAGGAATGAGGGTTTTATTTGATTTCTTTCACTTTATTTTGTGGTAATTATTCATGAAATATTCATTGTTCTTTGGCTTGGCTTCGCGGACGAAGATTTATGGAGGGGGTAAAAAGTCCACGTCAGCTGCAGGCTCGTTTGTGGCTGACAAGTCCGATGCGGGTCAGGGAGACACGATTGCAGCGGTTGCAAGGGAAAATTGGTTGGTTGGGGTTGGGTGTTGGGTTTTTCCTCCTTTGCCTTTTGTCAGTGAGGTGGGCTCTGCGGTCTTCTTCAAAGGAGGTTGCTGCCCGCCAAACTGTGAGGCGCCAAGATGCACGGTTTGAGGCGTTATCAGCCCACTGGCGGTGGTCAATGTGGCAGGCACCAAGAGATTTCTTTAGGCAGTCCTTGTACCTTTTCTTTGGTGCACCTCTGTCACGGTGGCCAGTGGAGAGCTCGCCATATAACACGATCTTGGGAAGGCGATGGTCCTCCATTCTGGAGACGTGACCCATCCAGCGCAGCTGGATCTTCAGCAGCGTGGACTCGATGCTGTCGACCTCTGCCATCTCGAGTACTTCGACGTTAGGGGTGTAAGCGCTCCAATGGATGTTGAGGATGGAGCGGAGACAACGCTGGTGGAAGCGTTCTAGGAGCCGTAGGTGGTGCCGGTAGAGGACCCATGATTCGGAGCCGAACAGGAGTGTGGGTATGACAACGGCTCTGTATACGCTTATCTTTGTGAGGTTTTTCAGTTGGTTGTTTTTCCAGACTCTTTTGTGTAGTCTTCCAAAGGCGCTATTTGCCTTGGCGAGTCTGTTGTCTATCTCATTGTCGATCCTTGCATCTGATGAAATGGTGCAGCCGAGATAGGTAAACTGGTTGACCGTTTTGAGTTTTGTGTGCCCGATGGAGATGTGGGGGGGCTGGTAGTCATGGTGGGGAGCTGGCTGATGGAGGACCTCAGTTTTCTTCAGGCTGACTTCCAGGCCAAACATTTTGGCAGTTTCCGCAAAGCAGGACGTCAAGCGCTGAAGAGCTGGCTCTGAATGGGCAACTAAAGCGGCATCATCTGCAAAGAGTAGTTCACGGACAAGTTTCTCTTGTGTCTTGGTGTGAGCTTGCAGGCGCCTCAGATTGAAGAGACTGCCATCCGTGCGGTACCGGATGTAAACAGCGTCTTCATTGTTGGGGTCTTTCATGGCTTGGTTCAGCATCATGCTGAAGAAGATTGAAAAGAGGGTTGGTGCGAGAACACAGCCTTGCTTCACGCCATTGTTAATGGAGAAGGGTTCAGAGAGCTCATTGCTGTATCTGACCCGACCTTGTTGGTTTTCGTGCAGTTGGATAATCATGTTGAGGAACTTTGGGGGACATCCGATGCGCACTAGTATTTGCCAAAGCCCTTTCCTGCTCACGGTGTCGAAGGCTTTGGTGAGGTCAACAAAGGTGATGTAGAGTCCTTTGTTTTGTTCTCTGCACTTTTCTTGGAGCTGTCTGAGGGCAAAGACCATGTCAGTGGTTCCTCTGTTTGCGCGAAAGCCGCACTGTGATTCTGGGAGAATATTCTCGGCGACACTAGGTATTATTCTATTTAGTAGAATCCTAGCGAAGATTTTGCCTGCAATGGAGAGCAACGTGATTCCCCTGTAGTTTGAGCAGTCTGATTTCTCGCCTTTGTTTTTGTACAGGGTGATGATGGTGGCATCACGAAGATCCTGAGGCAGTTTACCTTGGTCCCAACAAAGCTTGAAAAACTCATGCAGTTTGGCATGCAGAGTTTTGCCGCCAGCCTTCCAGACTTCTGGGGGGATTCCATCCATACCTGCTGCTTTGCCACTTTTCAGTTGTTCGATTGCCTTATATGTCTCATCCAGGGTTAGGATAGAATGTTCACATTCTATTTAAATACAGCTTGGACCAATATTTGCTTTCCCACATTATTCTTTGTTTAAAGCTGTGGTTTTCAAACTGCCCCCTAAACTCACATACTACTTTAAGTAATCCCTCTGCCATCGGTGCTCTGCGATTACTAAGGGATTGCTTAAGGTGGTATGTGAGTTGAGAACCACTGCTCTCGACTCAATTATTACTGAAATATTTTGCTTGAGAAAAATTGACATTGGCCTATTTCCTTTGGAGTTAAGAAACCGTGCACATAACGGGTCAATTAGGTACGATTAAAACAGTGGTTCTCAAACTTTTCTTTCCACTCACATACCACGTCAGCTGGCAGCATATTCCACACTCTCATCACTCTCTGCATGAAGAACTTCCCACTAATGTTCCCCTTAAATATTTCGCCTTTCACTCTTAACCCATTGTGGTGCGCTGTTAGACAGAATCAGACACACACAAGGTAAAGACTGTACAACAGGCTTTAATCCACAAAGACTTCCACAGAGCCAGGCTGGCTGTGGCTGCAGCAACTCAGTGTGAGGCCTCGGGAGGCCGGCGCAGGCTTATATCCCGGAGGGTGATTGACACCCGACCGGGTTGGGCTTGATCCATTCAGGCCGACTGATTGGCAGCCAGCCAGGTGTTGTCTTGTCCCCTTACACTCCTGCAGGTACAGAGATTGCCCCCTGCAGTAGGCTGGAGGTATACCACCACACCCATGTCCTCTCGTTCTTGTTTCTTGCATTGCATTATGTATATGCATGGTTTAGCTTCACAAACAAAGATTTAGAAATGATCATAGACATGGGCAGGTCCTTTGAGCCTGCACAATAGATTTTTTAGGTGGACTGCAGTGTGTGCAGTACTGGACCCACCCTTTACGCCTGGGGTTTATCTGTCATGGCCTAGCATGCTGGGACGGTGATAGCCAGGTCCTTGGATCATAGGTGTAATATCAAAGTGTCCTTCTAGATGCACGGCCTGACAAGGCTAACAAGCCCCATCTGCCCTGGTTTGAAATCAGAGTTTTCCTTCTCTAAGGCTGGCCATCAACCAAGGCTAACAAGCCCCACCTTCCCATCCAGTTAAACTATAGGACACTTGGTCATGCTATGGCGTAGCAAACTCAATGGGGAATGGGGAACAGCAATGAGAAGGTGTTGCTACAGGTGCAAAAATGTAGGACAGGCCATTTGCAGTGACCTCCTGCCTGGCAAGCCAGACAGCGGCCACTCGGCGATCACTACACTGAGAAAGGAGAAGCGATATGTTACACGTGCACTTTTCCTGGGTGAGCAGAACATCAGGCCCAGACCTTACCCATCCCCATTTTGTATATTAAGGGCAGACAAATTGTGCACAGTATGATCCATCTGTCCCTTTTCCTGTGTTCTCTCAATGACTCTATTTCAGAATTTTTTTAGTGACCAGACAACCTCTTCTACTGATTTGAGTGCAACTTTTGGGCCTATGGACACAGATGAGAACTTTCTGGTTCAATTGTATCTGGCTGGTATACTCTTACACTCAACTGATGGCTCCTCCTCACTACTGTCCCTTGGACACTGTGGTACTTCCTTGGTGCTGCCCTTCTGTCAGAGGAACACTCGCTCCCTCAGCAGTCCCCTTCAACAGAGTAACATTCCCTTGGCACTGCGTTTCTCACAATCTGTTCCTTCTTCACTATTGGCCTTCTGAAAGTGAGACCTTCCCTCAGTCTTGCCCCTGAAAGTGAGGCCTTCCCTCAGTCCTGCCCCTCTGAAAGTGAGATCTTTCCTCAGTCCTGCCCCTGAAAGTGAGGCCTTCCCTCAGTCCTGCCCCTCTGAAAGTGAGACCTTCCCTCAGTCCTGCCCCTGAAAGTGAGGCCTTCCCTCAGTCCTGCCCCTCTGAAAGTGAGACCTTCCCTCAGTCCTGCACCTCTGAAAGTGAGATCTTCCCTCAGTCCTGCCCCTGAAAGTGAGGCCTTCCCTCAGTCCTGCCCCTCTGAAAGTGAGACCTTCCCTCAGTCCTGCACCTCTGAAAGTGAGATCTTTCCTCAGTCCTGCCCCTGAAAGTGAGGCCTTCCCTCAGTCCTGCCCCTCTGAAAGTGAGACCTTCCCTCAGTCCTGCCCCCCTGAAAGTGAGGCCTTCCCTCAGTCCTGCCCCTGAAAGTGAGACCTTCCCTCAGTCCTGGCCCTGAAAGTGAGGCCTTCCCTCAGTCCTGCCCCTCTGAAAGTGAGATCTTCCCTTAGTCCTGCCCCTGAAAGTGAGGCCTTCCCTCAGTCCTGCCCCTGAAAGTGAGGCCTTCCCTCAGTCCTGCCCCTGAAAGTGAGGCCTTCCCTCAGTCCTGCCCCTTTGAAAGTGAGACCTTCCCTCAGTCCTGCCCCTCTGAAAATGAGGCCTTCCCTCAGAACTGCCCCTCCGACTCTGCCTGCCCATGGGATATTTGAGCTCAGGTGGCATGGATGCAAGTGGGGCAGGTAAAGTACTTATGTTTTATAATCTAAACCTAACACACCTTGGGACAGGTTATCACTGTCCCATCCAGTATCTACCTCTCCAGCACACCTCCCTGGGGCAAAACAAAATGCAAGCCTGATGATGGGAAAAGCTCTCGAGGGATATACAACCCTCCCCTATCTCAGATGATCAAGATGATTCAAAGGTCATGGACAAGATCAGCTGTATGATGAATGCAGATGATTCGATCTATTGCCAGTTAGAAACCAATGTAGATTCATTGTCAATGTGATGTATCAGACTTAAGTAGTTATGATGAATTCCATTTGACCTCAGATCTGTGCAGATGTTAGAGTGGTAATCATCGCTTCTCCCACCCTTCTTTACTCTCCTCATGCCTATACATTGTTTACCATTTGCTTCCCCTTCACCTCTTTCACTCAAATCCAATCCTCCCTTCCTCTTTACTCACCCCATCCATGTCACTGTTAACCCCTCCCTTCCCCCGACATTACCACCTCCCATCGCTCTGCGTTGCAAAGTGCACGTTACTCAGCTCGTGCAACCAACAGAAATACAGCCTCTGTGTGAAATTCATAGAGTAACACAAGCTACTTATAAAAAGATAATCAATTACCAGATCTCAGTGACAAAACTTTGCATCGGAGGGGAAATTTTGCAATTGACCAAATCACAATTGACATTCAACTTTACCCAAATGTTCCATTGAAGAAACTGAGCATATTTCTATGCATTATTCATCCTGAAAGGAATGATTCTGCAGCGCTCAAGTCTGTCGCGATGTGAGTTGCATGTTCTCTCAGTGCTTATTGTTTGGTTGGAGTGATCTAATTCAACATACAAGTGGGGTAAACATGAAATCATAACTTCAGGAGTAAGGTTAAAATCAGGTATGGGGTACACTGGAAAACTAATGGGCCTGGACTTGACTGAACTGGAAATGTTTGGAGGGGACTGAGTATAAAAAATAGAGCAGATATTGGAAATAAAAACAGAAAATGATAGAAACACTCAGCAGGTCAGGTAGTATTTGTGGAGTGAGCAACAGTTAATATTACAGGTCAGAGAGCCTTCATCAGAACTGATAAAGAAAGATAAAATAAAAGGTGTCTCTAAGTTGATAGGGCAAGACCAAGTCAAACTGCTGTTGTTGACTATGTTATGTGGTGCAATAGTGGAGCTATGGGACATGTCCAGCAAGCCAGGCTGCACGAATAGATAAAATAAAGCTGAGCCAATATCACAGATCAATGCCTGATTATCAACAACGGCCTATTCTCAACCAGACTGAGAATGTAAATATGTGGTAGAATTTGAAATATCCAGAAGAATTATACAACTCACAATTCCCTTAACCATCAAAATATTCAACAACTTCATTTTGACGCTTTAAATCCTCCCAACCTTGGGAGGAGAGGTGCTCACATTGCCAATGTGATGAAAAGCTTCACACCTGGAATGGCTGGACTCCCATTTGAAGGATCAGTCCCTCTCTCCCTACCCCACCTCTTCCCCTACACCCAACACTTTCTAGCTATCCCAGGGACATTAAAGCACAACTACAACTCTGCTTACAAACATGAGAGTAAAATCACAAAGTAATAAACATTAAATAACTTTTTTTAAATAAAATCTTTGGGCAATTTATTCCTCAGTAATTAGAAATAGGCATCTGTTGGACTGAGGACCGAGGTCAGGGGTGACCAAACGTTTTTGGTTGTGGGCCACATACAGAAAAATATGAGGAGTCATGGGCCTAACAATATAAAGCCTGGCAGTTTTAACCAGTTACACTGCAAGAAAAATGGTGTTTTTAGACCCTGTTCCATCAAAAATTCCTTTTCTATCAAATTAACTGTACGACACTAGTGAACGATTTAATTGTTGACATTATAGTAGTTTATTGATGTGCTCACATATTACAAGAGGCATTTTTGCATCTGCTGCTCTATTGAATACAATCAAACTTTAAAATTCTCATTTTAAAAACAGTGCAAAATAAAAAGCTGGGTGGAAAATATGAACAGGAGAAAAGATCAAGAAACAGACAAGGCAGTCTCCAACATCACTTCACAACTCCTAGTGAATACAGAAATAGGAGCAGGTGTTGGCCATCCAGCCTATCTGATCATTGACTCAACTCCACTACCTGCCTTTTCCCCATATCCCTTAATTCCTTTTTTGTGTAAAAATCTATCTAACTGAACCTTAAATATGTTTAATGAAGTAACCTCAACTGCTTCCCTGAGCAGAGAATTCCACAGATTCACTTCTCTTGGGAAAAACAGTTTTTCCTCATCTCCACTGAATCTTGAGGCTGTGACTCCTGGTTCTGGTCTCACCTACCAGTGAAAACAAATTTCCTGCCTCTATCTTTTCTATCCTTTTCATAATTTTATATGTTTCTATAAGATCTCCTCTCATTCTTTGAATTCGAGTGAGTATAATCCTAGTCGATTTAGTCTCTCCTCATAGGTCAACCCCCTCATCTCTGTGATCAACCTGGTGAACCTCCTCTGGACTGCCTCCAAGGCCAGTATATCCTTCCTCATGTATGAAGACCAGAACCGCACACAGTACTTCAGGTGCGGTCTCACCAGTACCTTGTATAGTTCTACCGATGAAGGTCAACATTCCATTTGCCATCTTAATAAGCTGTTGTACCTGCAACTAACTTTTTGCAATTCATGTATTCCCACTATCGAATAAACAGTTGATAATCTTCCCGTTTACCTTGACGTCTATCATGGATCCAGTGAGTTCGTGCAGTGCCTCCTGGTTCAGGGTGATGGAGTATGGACGTATGGACATATGGACTCAATGTCTAGACTCATGAGATGGCTGCTCTCGACCCCTTGTGGTGTTGTATGCCTGGGATGATGGTGTTTGGCACGCAGTCTAAAATGACGACCCCTATGACTCACTCATGGCGTTGCTGGTGTGAAGGGAGGATGGCGCCGACCACGCAGCCCAGAGTGGAGACTGTCCGTACGTGATGCTGCTTGATTTTGTGGACGATTTGGACTGGCGTAATGCCCTTTTTTCTGGAACCTGGAGCAAACTGCATCCTTGGCAGGGCAGTGCTTCCTTGGGTGCTCACAAAAGTAGCAATTGGGGAGATCACCCGCATCAGCGACCGAAGTCAAATCACCAGAGTAATAAGACAGTGCAGGGGACCAGTCACCAATGGGGTGAGATGATGCCCCATCCTAGGATAGCAGCGCCCGTGGCAACCAAGTGGCCAAGTAATCATCTGAGTTCTGGAGAGCCACCTCCAGTGTCTCTGTAAGTTCAATTGCCCTTTTCAGATAGAGTACCTTTTGTTCCAGTAGTCATTGCTGTATGCACCCAGATCGGATGCTGGCCACGTAAGCATCTCTGATGAGGACTTCTGCATTCTGGGCGGCGGTCAACTCAGCCTTACAGTCGCACACTCTGCACAGGTTCTGGAGGGTCCCCAGGTAGTCGCCGCTTGACTTCTCAGGTCACTGTTTTCTGGTGGCCAGGAGGTGCCTGGCGTAGACTTCATTAAGCTTCCTGTGATACTGGGCCTTGAGTATGTCTATAGCTACTTGGTACGAGATGGCGTTGCCGATCATTGGGAACACTTGGGGCCCAACCTGCAACAGGAGTAGTCTCAGTCGGTTGGCATTTGTAGTGCTGGCATCCGCAGCCACCGCCAGGAAGTTTTCAAAGCAGCGTACCCAAAGCTCGAACATGTTCGGGGTGTCCGGCGACTGAGGGTTGAGGTCAATCTTCTCAGGTTTCAAGTACTGTTCCTTGCTTCTTTGAACTTTTTAGTTAATAAAATTGATGTAACATCAACAATCACAAAGGAATGCAATTGTGAAACTATCAGGCTTTTATTAACTAAATGAGGTAGATGGAACAACCATCTACCTCATTGAATGAATGAAGCAAAATGAAAGGGGGAACATGCAAGGAGTTATGGGTAGGATTGGTCTTAGGAAGTGTGTCTATCTGGCAGCAGCCAATCATGGCATAACAGTCGTTTACCACATCCGCTTTTTCGGTTCTGCCATATTTAATCAACTGAGGTAAATGTTTTCATCAATGAGTAACATTGCATTGGTCATTCTAGTAGTTGTTCAAAATGGCAGCAACATCTAGTGTTGAAACTAGGAAGTGCAATGTACATACAGTAAAATTTATTGTTAGAGATGTTCCAATAGGCCACATTTGATTTTATTTTTAAAATTCATCCTGGTCTTCTTAAAATGGGCAACAGGATGCAGTTGGCATCCCCGGAACTTGAACCATTTGGTTTGGGTATTGAAAAGCTAGGTCACTTTCCTCTTGGAGACAGGTTATCATCAACAACCAATGACTGGAAATAAAGTGCAGGAGTTGGAAGTATAAGATGAGAATAGTTCCATGAGCAGGTCCAATGTTTTGTAAGTCAGGTTACATACAACGGGCAAGAAGCTACATTTATATAGTGACTTTTAGAGCCTCCATATGCCATAGTTTGCATCATAGCTAGTGAAAAGTTATTAAAGTGCCATCAACCCAGGTTTAAATCTACCACTGTCAGTAAGGTGTTTGTATGTTCTCCAACATTCCAAAGATGTACGGGGTTGGTAGGATAATTGGGTGGAAATGGGCAGCACAGGTATCGTGGGCTGGAAGGGCCTTCTACCATGCAGTATCATTAAAATTTAAAAAAATCATAGGAATCGTGAAATTAAGTGCAAAGTTGTGTTTGGGATATACTGGTTCTGAGCGGGTAGATGCGGAGGAAATAGGGAGGTTCCTTGAGCTGCTGGTCAACTGGGGAGAAGTAAGATGGAGATTTGCTCGGAGGGCAGTTAACCTTGTAATTGTCAGTCTCAGGAGGCAGTTCCTGCTCAGTCGCTGGATGCATGTTAAGGATGATAAATGTATGGATGTTAAGGATTGAGGGATTAGGCAGCTGTCCAAAGTGCTGGATAGCCAACTCTAATTACTATTTAGCATGAAACACATTTCTAGCTCAGTAACATTCTCTTCCCCCTCATTTGCAATGCTCATTCTAAGGTAGTAAAAGTCAGAGCTGAAAACAATGTAATTGATCAAGACTGGGTTAACTTTGGCTACAAGTAAGCCATCATTTATTACTGGCATTGGGTCAATAATTGACAGGGGGATTTATATTTCCAAGTCTTACAAAACAGGTCACTGATGCTAATATCAAGCAGAAAGTTAACATGTTAATCACAATATTTACCTGCCAATCATTGATGAGACAGTACTTCTCTCTTAAAGTTAGTGTTTCACATATTTTGCATTGGCAGTTCAAAATTTAATGAAAAATACACCTCCACATCAATGAGGACAGAGGGGAAGGACAAATTACACTTGTTTAGTCGAGAGCGGAGGAAAGAATTGTATTCTTGAGGCAGTCGTATCACACATCACATCAGCATGTGAGTGAAGTCTGCAGTTCAAAAATTCTGCATACCTGTGTACACAATATTACTCAAAATATATCTATGCAGAAACTGAATTTTCACTTTTCTTGCAGGAAATCAATGTTGCCTCAGAATCTGATAAGAGCAATATTTCCGTTTCCTTTTTCCAACTGCAGCTGAGCAGCATTTGACATTTAACTCTTTCCGTTACACATGGCCTTTACGATCTTTCACCCTGTTCTCTCTTTGGGGTTTATTTTCACAATTTTGCTCTAAATTTCAAAGCTCTGATTCACATTATCACTGAGACGTTCTGGCAAAGAATGCATCACTAAATCCTAGCTCGCACAAGTTCCACGCACCCATCATACACGCACATGTGCCTCCACTCCACAAATTCTTTCATTTTAATAATCTCACCTCTTGATCTGAAATACTCTCATGCCCTCAGTAAACCACACTGATAGAAAACTCTCCACTTTTGAACGAGTGCAGTTCCAGCACCTCCTTGATTGACAGCTCATGCACTGCTAGTGGACAGTGGGTGCAGAGTGCACTGCTTACAAACATTCCAATAGCATCACCTCAACATTTCAGCTGTATCTTCCAGAAGGACAAGGGCAGCAGGCCCATGAGAGCATCATAACTTTGGTGACACACCATTGTAACAGAAAATATATCACGGGAATACGGCTGGGTCTAAATCCTTGAACTAGCTCCTAACAACCCTGGGAGAGCATCTTCACAAGATGATGGATTGCAGTGGTTGAAGGTGGTGATATGCCACCACTTTCTCAACGGTAATCAGGGATGGGTATTTAATGCTGGCCTTGACAGTGATGCTCACATTCAGAAATTAAATCTAAAAAAGTGAGGGAACCTATTCCCAGCTACAACTCTCTGAGGTCTGGGCAGAGTCATCCCAGTGTTTTGATCACTTCACCCTGTCATGTTTGTTCGTTGAAGAAGAACAACTTGCACGGTTTTAACACTTCAACAACGCTATTTTTTGGGCTGCTTGAACCAACAATGCTCTCGACTTCTGTTGTAGTCTATTTTTTGTTCCCGCGAAATCATGCACATTGCCTACTAGGAAATGTCTTTTTTCTTCTCTTTGGCTTGGCTTCGCGGACGAAGATTTATGGAGGGATATATCCACGTCTGCTGCAGGCTCGTTGGTGACTGACAAGTCCGATGTGGGACAGGCAGGCACGGTTGCAGAGGTTGCAAGGGAAAATTGGTTGGTTGGGGTTGGGTGTTGGGTTTTTCCTCCTTTGCCTGTTGTCAGTGAGGTGGGCTCTGCGGTCTTCTTCAAAGGAGGTTGCAGCCCGCCAAACTGTGAGGCACCAAGATGCACGGTTGGAGGCGATATCAGCCCACTGGCGGTGGTCAAAGTGGCAGGCATCAAGAGATTTCTTTAAGCAGTCCTTGTACCTCTTTTTTGGTGCACCTCTGTCTCGGTGGCCAGTGGAGAGCTCGCCATATAACACGATCTTGGGAAGGCGATAGTCCTCCATTCTGGAGACGTGACCCACCCAGCACAGTTGGGTCTTCATCAGTGTGGATTCGTAGGAAATGTAGTTCTTTATTATACACATCTTTCCCTTTTTTAAAAAACACAAACACAATACAATGTCTATGTAACAAGGGTATCTACCTTCAGAGGCCAGTCTCTTTCCACTCAGCAGCTTTCAGTCAGTCTCTGAGGTGGTTTAATAGTCTTATTTGGTCAGCTATGTGTTTCCACTGGTGTATTGCTTCCATTTGAAGCGTTCGTATTTGTGTCTTTCTGTGAACTCAGAACAACATGTTCCTTTTCTACATTTGTTGGCCCCTTTTGTGTACTAATAGGTGATGGGTCAAGACCATGGGTTGGAGCTTGTGGTCGCAGATCTGCGTGGTTCCTTCTCAGTGGATCTTGCACATATCTCTTGCACCTATCCTGGCAAGGCCCATGTACCGGAATTATGATCTTGGATTCGCATTGGAACTCCGGGCTTCAGGACTGGTAGGCTTTTCTCAGTCTTATCATGATGCTATTTGTTTTATTTTCTCTTCCATTTTAGCCTGTTTGACTTTGCATGCTCCTTGTGCATCAACAGATTTTCATGCATTGGAAGGCTGGTACCTATGCGTTGACCAATTAGCATTTGGGCAGGAGAAAGGCCATTCTGTGGTGGTGCGCTTCTGTGAATCATTGGACTTCTGCGGAAATCCTTTCATCCATCATGCACTTTCTTCATGAGGCTCTTCACCACCTTCACAGGCCATGAGACTTTGGGTGACATGGGCTTGAAGTAACAAGTCAAAAACCCCCAAGTATTGGCAAAGAACTCAAATTCACTGCTCAAAAATTCTGTCTCACAAACACATTTTTCATGAAAGTGATAACTACTTTTCTGGATGTTGACTGCAGTGTTGCTACCTCTGGGTAATTGAAAAAATTGTCTGTTACCGCTAAATGACTTTTCCCATCACAGCCAAACAAATCTACTTCAACTTTGAAGTACAGCCTGTCTGGTACAGGATGTGGTGTAAGTGGTCCTGCTTGCTGCTTTGGTCTGTAGGTAAGGCACATTTCACATGAAACAGTGGTCTGGCTTATGTCGTGGTTCATTCTTGCCTGGTACATCATCTCTCAAACTCTACATTTGCATTTTTCCTCACCAAAATGTCCTTTGAGTATCATCTGGACCATTTCCTTGCATACACTGGAATCACAAACCTGTTCCCTTTGAAGACCATATCTTTCACAGCTGACAGTTCATCTCTGCATGCCCTGTAATCCCGAATACCCATTGGGCAGTCATTCTTAGCTGCCGGCCATCCTTTCAGTATTGTTTCATCTGTCTCTGTTTCTTTCCTGATCGATCCCGGGATACTGGAAATGAGATAATAATCGTGTCAACATAGGCCTGTATCTCCGCATTAAACTTTTAGTCACCTTTCTTGTCAACTAGTCGAGACAGAGCATTAGCTGCAAACATGTATTTTCCTGGCATGTAGATAATTTTCACATCATATTTCTGCAGCCTCATCAACATGCGCTGTACTCTCATGGGACAGTCATTCAGTGGTTTGGACACAATTGAGACCAATGGTTTATGGTCAGTGTCCACTTCAAGAGCTTGTCTATAAATGTATTCATGGAACCTTTCGCATGCATAACTGCTGGCAAGAAATTTACTCTATTTGTGCACAGTTGGTGTCTGCACTTGTTAAATCCCTTGATGCACAGGCCATAGGTTTGCCATGTGCCCTCATGCTGCTTCATTAATACTGCTCCAAGGCCATGTCGGGATGCATCAGCCAAGGTCCTGATGTGCCTATCTGGATCATAAAATTTTAGTACAAGCTCTTCTGTTAGGTCTTTTTTGAAAGCCTAGGAAGACTCTTACTCGAGCGACCAGATCCACTCATTTTTCTGCTCAAGAGTGATCAATGTGATGCTGATACAGCCAACAGATGAGCGATGAACTTAGCCAGGTAAGTCACCATCCCCAAGAAACATCTCACCTCCTCTTTGATTTGGGACCTCACAAAATTCTCAATGGCTGATGTCTTTCTTGGATCAGGCTTCACCTCCTGAGATCTCCTATGAAGGTCAGTGTCTTTATGCCAAACGCACATTTCTCTTTAATTTCAAATTGAAATTCCATGTCAGGTCAAGCACTTGCCTTAGTCGTGTATCATGTTCATTCTTGATGGACCACCATACAATGATGTTATCCATTATGGTCTCAACTCTAGGTATATTTTCAAAGATCATGTGGATGATTTTATGGTTGACTTCTTGTGTGGACTTGATCCCATATGGTAGCCAAAGAAAGAAGTATCTTCCTTGTGGAGTATTGAAAGTGTATAGTCTCCATCTTGCCTCATCAACCTTCATCTGACAAAACCCCAATGACGTGTTGAGCTTGCTAAACCACTTGGCACCTGCAAACCGGAAATTGATTACTTCCTGTGTTGGCAGTTTAAAATGCTCTCTCTTGATGTCTTTATTGAGATCTCTTGGGTCTAGACATATGCTCCATTTTTCTTTTGCATGATGACCAATCTGGTCCAATCTGTAGGCTCTTCAATTTTCTGGATGACTTTCATTCATTCCATTCATGCTGGTTCTTGTTTAAGTTTGTCTCCAAGTGGAAATGGAACTTTCCTGCATGCATGGACAACAGGAGCCACTGTCTCATCTACGTGAATCTTATGTACACCAGGTACACCTTCCAAGTCCCTCAAAGACATTTTTGTACACTTCCATGAGTGTGGTGTGCTCATCTTTGGTCTGTGAAGCCATTATGAAAACTCTTTTCACCAGGGTGAGCTCTTCACATGCACTCAGGTGTCATATTGGCTGTACTCTCTTTTCTACAATCAGAAGCTGTGGATTAAGATGCCATCCTTTGTGTTTGAAGGTCACCATACAGCCGCCTTTTACTGGACCATTCTCTCCAGAGTTGCCTGTCACTTTTAATTTCACTGGATAAATCTTGCTCTTTTCGGTGAGGGTCTTGTAATCATCCATAGATAACAGGTTCACCTGGGCTCTGATGTTGATCTTAAATGGAATTATTGTCTCATTCAGTCACTGGAACGATCTATTCCATTTTGCCAACAACAGTCTGTAGTGAATCCACAAAAAATCCTCCATTTCTTCGTCCACAATGTGCACCTTTCTCTTAGTAGCCCTTGCTTTGCAGCATTTTGCAAAATGATTCTTCTTCCCACATTTACAGCGGGACTTTCCATAGGCAGGACACATCTTTGGAATAAGATGGAACAAAACACCTGCTGCATTTGCTGTTTGAAGCTACTCTTTGCTTTGCTGTAGCTTTGGGACACTCCTGGTGCTCTGCTTTTCTGTTTTCACCGCACGCACTGTTGTGTCTATCCTTAGCTTGTGATCGTGTGGTCTCCATTCCCCTATACATATTCACAGCCTTCCCCACTGTCAAATCTTTTTTATGCAACAGTCTTTCTCTGGGATTCCACAAACTATTCTGCCTCTAATGTGTGAGTCTTTCAAATCTCCAAATTCATAGGCCTTACTCAGTGTGTGAAGCTCAGCTCAGTATTGGTCAAAGCTCATTCCTTGTTTCTAGTCACAGGAGAAAAACTTGAATCTCTCAAATGCGACGTTTTTACTTGGAACAAAATACTCCTCGAATTTTATCATGAGTGTCCAACGTGAAAGCTGCTTGGCTGCAAAGGTTATGAGAGTGCAGGTGGTGAATCCACAGGCTCTCGATGTCTTGGAATGGGCTCTCTTTTGCTCCTCTTTCTCCTATTGTTGAGGTCATAATGATGACTCTACATACAAAAGCAAAGTGGAGACCAGGTAATGTAATCTAAAAGCATGAACCAATGGAGATAGAGAGCATCTTTCTCAACCCTCTTCCCCCATCTCTTCTCAGCTCCTTTCTTTCCTCCCCCATACCACTTGCATTCACCTATCTCCTGCTAACCTATCCTCCTCCTTCCCCCACCCCACCCCCCACATCCAGTTCTTTCATTCAGACGTCTGCCTTTTTCTTTCTATTCCTGATGCAGGTTTTCGGCCTGAAACATTATTGCCTTCCATAGATGCTGCCTGATCGCTGGAGCATTTTGTGTGTTGCTCTAAATTATACTAATGCCCACATTAAGGAAGATAAAAGTTAGGCCAAGAAAATGAATTGTCCACGAGAATAGGACCAATATGTTGGACAGAATCTCTCTGATCTCCTCACCTGAAAAAATGATTCTTCTGATGGTACAGTAAAGGCCTTGATATCCCGCACCTGTGGGTATTGGAACATGCCGGATAAGTGAATTTTCCCGTTGTTTGGATTGGCAAACTAAATGCTCGTGGAACCAATTTTAAACAAGTATTTTTCACCTATTTATTTTCTGCGATTATTTTTGCTGCTTGGTTGAGGCTGCCGTTTGCTTGAATTGCACATCACGAGGATTTTACTGTAAAACTGACAACTGCATTGGCTATGAGTGAGGATTGTGTATGCTTGTTTCTCAAATACAACCTGAGCTCAAAATTTCCTAACTCTGAGATGCCATGGGTAACCCACAGAGCTGTAAGTGTGCTCACACAGTATTGGTGTCTGCGATAGGCAGCACACCAGTTCATCAGTTCCAGAGAGTACCAAATTTCAGATTTATTGACAGAGTACAAACATAACATCACGTTCAACCCAGAGATTTTTTTTTCCTGCGGGTCAGGCAGAATTACCACTTATTGGTAGTGCAAAGAAAAATGTACACACGTAAACAAATAAATAAATGTAATCCATTGACTGTGCAATACAGAAAAGAGAAAAAAAACAAACAATAAAGTGCACAAGTAAGAGTCCTTAAATGAATCCCTGATTGAATTTGTCATTGAGGAGTCTGATGGTGGAGGGGAGCAGCTGTTCCTGAACCTGGTGGTGTGAGTCTTGTGTCCCTAGACCTCTTTCCTGATGGTAGCAGTGAGAGCAGAGCATGTGCTGGGTGGTATGGCTCCTTAATGATAGCTGCTGCCCTCCAACGCCAGCGTTCCCCATAAAGGTTCTGGATGGTGGGAAGGGATTTGCCTGTGATGACCTCGGCTGTGCCCACTGTCTTTTACAAAGCTTTTCACTTGAGGGTATTGGTGTCCCCATATCAAAGCATGATGCAGCCGGTCAGCACACTTTCCACCACACCTCTGTAGAAATTTGCCAGTGTTTCCGATGTCCTTCCAGACCTCCACAAACTCTTGAGGAAGTAGAGGCGCTGACGTGCTTTCTTCATGATACTATTAGTGTGTTGAGTCCTGGAATGCTCCTCCGAGATAGTGTCCCAAGTACTTAAATCTGCTCACCCTCTCCACTTCTGATCCCCCAATCATAATGGATCATACTCATCTGAATTTCTCTGTGGCCGTCAGAAACCAGCAGCAGTTATCAAGGATCCACATCACCCAGCACACGCTCTGTTCTCACTGCTGCCATCAGGAAAGAAATCTTGTCAGTTTTGATTTTTCCCCTCTTGACATTACTGAACATGAATGCGACCGAGCACTGGTCAGTGAGGAGCATAAATCTTCTACCAACCAGGTAGTGTCTCCAGTGCCTCACGGCTTCTACAGTGGCTTGAGCCTCCTTTTCCACCGATGGGTTCTGGAGCTCGTGGCCTTGTAATGTCTAAGAAAAAAATGCAACCGGCCTGCCCACCTGGTTGAGGGTAGTGTCCAGGGCTATATCCAAAGCATTACTTTCCACTTGGAAAGGTACATTCTTGTACACCACGTGCATGACGGCTTTCACAATGTGGTTCTAGAGGTAGTTAAAAGTCATTTGGGCTTCAGCCGAGAAAGGGAGATTAGTGGCTTTTAAGAGAGGGAAAACCTTATCAACGTATTGAGGAATCCAATGGACATATTAGAAAAACCCCAGCCATCTCAAAGCCTTTGTGGTCCTGGGAATGGGGAGCTCTAACAGTGGGCACGTCCTATCAGGATCAGGGACAATGATGCCTTTCTCCACCACATAGCCAAGGATAGCCAGACATTTAGACTTGAACATACACTTGTCAGGGTTATAAGTGAGGTTCAGGGGTTTCGCTGCATGGAGAAAACTCTGGAGGTTGGCATCATGGTCTTCCAAGGTGTGGCCACAGATGGTGATATTATCGAGTATGGGAAGGTAGCCTTCAACCCATACTCATCCACCATTCTGCCCATCAGCCTCTTGAAGACCGAAACCCCATTAGTGATACTGAAAGGGACCCTCCAAAATTAATACAGACAACTGTTAGCCTGAAATGCCGTATATGTACGTTCCTCAGAACGGAATGACTGTTGGTGATAAGCAGCTTTCAGGTCAATGGTTTAATAGACCCGATATTGAGCAATATCAATTACCATGTCCAAAATTCTTCTAACAAACATGGCCCATAGCCGTTTCGTACCTGCACTTCTTGGCAAGCGTCCACAGATCCAGCAGGTAGCCATCGATGGTCTCTCCTGGCCATTGGCAATGTAGAGTGCAGTCCCTGATGACTGCATACCCTTTTGTTCCTACCCTCTAAATGAGTGCCTCTGGTCGCATTCAGGTAGGGCCGGAAGCAGTCTAGCCAGCACGTGAACTCCTCAGCCATGTTGGGGGACAGAGGGTCTATGAGCAGCCTACCTGGCTTGAGTAGTTCTTCCATCATTAGGGAATAAGCTAATAAAACTGTAGTGTGAATAAAAGCTCTCACGAATGGAGGGAGAACAAATGCTTTTATTAGCTTATAACTAAGGGCATTTCTGGGTTTAGGTGGGAAAACCAGGGTTATATGTGAACAGATGGGGGGGGGGGGGTGGAGCTGGGAGGCGGGGCCAGACATCAGCACAACACACTATCAGTGAAACCACCTCCTTTTTCTGTTCAGCCAACACTGCCTCCTTCTAGTCCTCTCTTCTTAAATGTCATCTTTGCTTGTCACCACAGCGTCTCAATGGGAGTAGGTGCCACATTCCTCCCACTCTCCGGAAAAGATTTTCTGGGGTTTCATACTGGATTTGTTAGTGATTGCCTCAATTCCCTGCACTTTCCTTTCTCCACAACTGGACAATGACTCTTTCACAATTTTAAATATATCTATCGGGTCACCCTTCACGTCACCCTTCCCTTTACCTGCATAGGACCGAGTAGTGAAAAAAATAATGATCAGAGTCAATGTTCATTATATTATGGAACCCACAAAGTGACAGCTTGCTTCTCTCTTCGTGTTGCTTGATTGACAGTCTAATCCCTTCTTATTATCGACTGTAAATGAAACGAAGAATTACACATGATTGCACCTCTGAGCAATAAGCATGGTTCAAGAGAGAGAGAGAGAGAGGATAAAGAAAAATTTATAGTAGGAACAACATAAAATCAGAGTGGTTTCATGCTGTGGTGCGCTGAGGTAGCAGCAAGCAAACACAAACTCAGAAAAGAAGACTGTACAACAGGCTTTATTCCAGTAAAAGTCTGAACACCAGTTCATGCCTTGGTGGCTCCCTGTGTGACTGGCTCAGGAAGAGGTGGCTTAGGTTTATATTCAATTCGGCTGATTGACAGCCAGCCAGGTGGAGTCAGCCCCTTAGGTGATCTTCTTGCAGGTCAGGGATCGCTCCCTGCAGCAGGCTGGTGGTCATATCACCACATTCACCCCTTCTTAAAATTGTCTGGGGGGAGGGTGTCAAATGGTGCTGGGTGGAATTTACAGATTCAGGCAGTACGGCGGCCATCAGAGACTCTGGGACCGTCGCAGGTTTGGCTCCTGGTCAAAGGTCGGCAAGGGCGTGGTTGCCTGAGGGTTGGCTGGGTCTGGCGCAGCTGTGGCAGGTGTCAGTGTGGGCAGAGTGGTGTCTATCCATATGTCTGTCTGTGCGGGGGGTGGCTGGGTGGTTCAGCTTTGCTAGGAGTGGGGCCCTCTGGAGGAGGTCGGCCCCCGAATCCTGGGTGGGCCAAGGGTATCATGGTGGGGAGGTTGGGCTGGGTAGTGATTATGCTGTGGGGGGGGGGGTGGGGCCCCTGCTGGTGCCAGATCCTAAGTCGAGACGGTGTCCTCACAGCCACTGGGGTACCTAACGTAGGTGTAGTTCTGGTTGGCGTGGAGGAGGAGTACCTGCTTGATCAGCGTGTCGGTCTTGTGGGCCTGCATGTGTTTGCGGAGGAGCACCGGACCTGGAGATGTGAGCCAAGCTGGGTGTGAGACTCCAGTCATCGATTTCCTGTGGAACAAGAAAAGGCGCTCATGTGGGGTCTGATTAGTAGCCATGTACAAGAGTGACCATATGGCATGCAGTGCCTCGAGAAGGGCCTCTTGCCAGTAGTCAACAGACCAGCCTTTGGATCTCAGGGCCATGACAACTGCCTTCCAGATCATCCTGTTTTCATGCTCCACCTGCCCATTGCCCCTTAGGTGTAGCTAGTCGTCCAACTAGCCACAATGCCTCTCACTACCAGGTACTGGCGCAGCTCCTCACTCATGAAACCGGACCCCCGATCACTGTGGATGAAGGCCGGGTATCTGAACATGGTGAAGATTTGTGTCAGTGCACTGCAAGTATCGGTCATGGTTTGAACTTCTTGGATGGGGAATGGGAGGTTCCTAGACTTGATGAAATGGTACAGCCGCTTGATGCCCAGGTGACAAAGGGTGTTGTGCAGTGCCTGCAGTTGGTCGGACTGCACAGTGGCGCAGGTCCAAGACAGGGTGTCGGGGGAGTTATTGAACTTCCCCGGTCTTTACTGGATGTTGTAGCTGAATGTGCCCAGCTTAACTTTCCAGTGCAAGATCTTATCTTTCTTGATCTTGCCCTTATGGGTAGTGCTGAACATGAAAGCCACTGCATGTTGGTTGGTGAGGAGGGTGAACCTTCTGCCTGCCAGGTAGTGGCGCCAATGGCAGACCACTTCCACCATCTCATGAGCCTTTTCAATGGCAGAGTGCCTGAGCTCGGAACCATGGAGGGCCCTGGAGAAGAATGGCATGGGTCTTCCCCCTTGGTTGAGGGGGCTGCGAGGGCAACAACAGAGGCATCGCACTCTACCTGGAGTGGGGTGACCTAATCCACGGCACGCATCGTGGCATTGGCGATGTCCTATCTGATGTGAACAAAGGCTGCTTGCGTCTCGGGGGAGGGGCGGGTGGTGAGAGGGGAAAGGCGGTGGTTTGGGCCAGAGGACAGACCTTGTCCAAGGAGCGAGGGATGCACTAGGAGTAGTAAATGAAGAGGTCTAGGCACCTGCGGAGGGCCTTGTGCATGTGGGGGAGGAGCAGTTCCATTAGTGGACACTGCACTCTGGCTCGGGACAAATGACACCATGTTCCACAATGTACCCCAGGATGGCGAGGTGTGTGGTGCTGAACACGCACTTCTCTTTGTTGTAAGTGATGTTCAGCTCCTCAGCCGTCCGGAGAAATCTCTCCAGGTTGTCATCGTGGTCCTACTGATTGTGGCCGCAGATGGTGACATTGTCCAAGTACGGGAAGGTCAGTCTTAGTTTGTGCCAGTTTACCTTGCGGTCCATCTCCCGCTGAAATACGGAGACCTTGTTAATGACCCCAAACAGGACCTGGCAGAACTGGTAGAGGCACCTATCTGCCTCAAAGGCGGTATATGGTTTATCCGGAGCGTGGATAGGGAGCTGGTGATAGACTGACTTTAGGTCAATTTTCGAGAGGACCTTATAGCGGGCTATCTCATCGACCATGTCAGCAATTCAGGGTGGGGGTAGGCATCCAGTTGGGTGTACTGGTTTATGGTCTGGCTATAGTCGATGACCTTCCTCAGTTTGCTACCTCCTTTTACCATTTGGACTTGGGCTCTCCAGGGACTGGTGATGGGCTTCATGATACCTTCCACCAGAAGCTGCCTGTCTTTTGCCTTAATGAAGGCCACGCAATAGCGCCTGCTCTTGGCAGCTATGGGCTTGCAGTCTGAAGTAAGGTAGTTGAAGAGGGATGGAGGGGGTACTATAGTGTGGAGAGGCCGCAGGTAGGCTGGGGACGGTCACTGGGCTATGTACTGTAGAGTGTGTGGGGGAGGGAAGGGGCTGCTGAAAGTGAGGGTACGGCTTTGGAGGTGGCACTAGAAGTCCAGCCCTAAGAGGACTGAGGCACAGAGTTGGGGCATGACCAGGAGTCTGAACCCTTGGTATGTTCCCCCATCACCCCACTGTCAAATCCACTGAGCAGCGCCCGAGGGCTATGATGGAGCAGTCTTGGGCTGCAAAAGCAATGGAAAAGTTCGTGGGATAGATTTTGAGCTTTAGTGTCCAGGCCCCGTTCAAGTGCATGAAGCTCTCAGTACTACCGCTATCGAACAGACATTTTGTTACCTTCCCATTGACAGCGATGTCCATCATTGAGCGCCCAAGTCCATGGGAAATGTACCTTTTTAAGGTTGTGGATGCTAGGACTATCTCA
The DNA here is from genome assembly GCF_036971445.1 of Narcine bancroftii. NCBI lineage: Eukaryota > Metazoa > Chordata > Chondrichthyes > Torpediniformes > Narcinidae > Narcine > Narcine bancroftii. The sequence continues at coordinate 81,828,703 of NC_091475.1, forward strand.
GGGTTCGAGTCACAGCACCCCAATGGATGAGGTGCGTAGCTTCCTTCTTGCATGTGGGTGCGTCGGGTGGGCGATTGGGTATGCACCTATGTTGACCACATCATCCTGTTGATGTGGTGAGTGCTTTGAGGCAGTTAGGGCCTGGCTGGCGACCAGTGGACACTCGTGGCGTCAGTGCAGTCGGGCGAACCAACCAGCAGTGAAGCCAGAGATGACATCATCCGTGCGGACGGAAGTGACATCTTCGGTGCGGGTGGAAGTCATCCGAAGGAAGATGGCGGTGCCTGGGGTGAGCACACTGCAGTGGTGCGGGTCGATGACTAGGGCGGAAGTGACGTCGGCAGGGAAGGCGGAAGTGGTGGGGCAAGTAATGGCGTCACCCAGTCCTTGAACGTGGTGGCATTCAGAAGGACTAGCAGCTGGCTGTAGAGGGCCGCAGCGCTCCCGACAGGCCTGGAAAGGCACACCTCAGTGAAGTGGCCTTTCTTCCTGCATTGAGAACAATACAAGTTCCTTACTGGGCAGCCTTTGCAGGATCACCTATATGACCCACATCAGGACCCATGGTACTTAGAGGAGCAATCTGCACTGGCAGCTGTGATCGTCTCCTCCACGTAGGGCCCTTCGGTGACAGTGGTCATTTGCATCTGCCAGGCCGTTGGTTGGGGTATTCGGGCATCGAAGACCTCTGCATGATGAGTTGCAGCCTCCAGGGAGCCATCTTCCTGGTAAGTGAGGCAATGTTGTCCTCCAGAAGCTTCTGTTGGGCGCTCCTCAAGTGCAGCTTTCGCACGCAGGCATCCCGGATCAGTTGCTCCACTTCTCCTTCGGTCATCGCGGTCTCTGCCAGGCATGGGCGGTCTAGCTCACTCAGGGCCCCCAGATAGGCATCTGCCATCTCACCTGGCTGTTGAACCCTGATGCTGAGAAGGTACTGACGCAGACCACATTTGTCAGGGGCTTGTACATACTCTCCAGGACGGCCATCGCAGGTTCGTAGTCCATGCAGTCCTTGATGGTCTGGAAAGTGCATGGACCCAGCTTGGTGCAGAGCACCATGAGCCATTTCTGGTCGTTGTTGATCACCTCAGCCTGTGTTAGGATGGTCGCCCTAATCGCGTGCTTCCAGATCTTGAAGCGAGCCTGGGCATCCGGGTGTTGTGGGTCGATTTCCAGGCTCCCAATCATCAGAAAATTCTCCATGGTCTCTCTTTAAATTTTTACTGGAATAAATTCAGAAGCACAAATTCAGAAGACTGTACAACAGGCTTTATTCCAGTAAAAGTCAAAACACCAATTCATGCCTTGTTGGCTCCCTGTGTGACTGGCCAGCTCAGGTCTATATTCAGGCTGTCTGATTGACAGCCAGCCAGGTGGAGTCAGCCCATTAGGTGGCCCCCTGTAGTAGGGTGGTGGTCGTATCACCGCACATGCTGAGAATCCTTTGCCCTAGATAAATACACACACACACACACACACACACACACACACACACACACACACACACACACACACACACACACACACACACACACACACACACACACACTCTCTATTGGTGTCCCCATACCAGACTATGATGCAGCCGGTCAGCACACTTTCCACCACTCATTTGTAGAAATGAGATTGCTTGTTTGTGGATTCTTAGGGATCTACAGACTTCAGCCATCAGGAAGTGATGAAATATTTTATTTGCCACAAATTTAAAACGGAAACTGTAGACACAGCTAAACTCTGGCACTAAACCCCCTTTTTAACTTAAAAGATCACTTTCAGGTAGTTTTATTTGTTCCAGAGAAAAAAGCCCCTGCCTAGTCACATTTTCATGATCAAAATGACCTCGTAATCACTATTTAATCTCAGGCAGACACCTTGTAAAGGTATAAATTCACAGACTCCGCATCTACTGTTTGGTTCAGTCTCTGATTATCCTTGCCTTCTTGGGCTTCCTGGTACTGGAAGGAGTTTCACCAGCTTGCTCAATCAAAGCTCTTTGTGATCTGGAAGATCCCCATGGAGTCACCTCTGCTCCATGAAGAACATTGCCTGCTTCAAACAATAGGAGTTCCAATTTGACATCTCCCATTGCTGGTGAAGTGTTCACCTTGAGTTGCTCTTCTTCTGGAAGACGTCATTCAGCCTCTTGTTACTGCTCTTGTACAATAAGATCACAGCTAATTTTCTATCTCACCATTAGTGTCCTTCACTAACTCAGTGTACCTCTCTTCACTGAGTACCCAAAATAGTTTTCTTGGACACACTGAGTGATTAAGTCTTTTTGGAGAGAGAATTATAAAGATTCACTACCCTTTGGGTGAAGAAATCTCTTCCCATTTGTGTGGTATTGCGGATCCCTTTTCTTGAGACTGTGACCTCTGGAAAAGGCGGGGCTACTGATGGTGCAGACCTGGGAGAGTGGGAAGTGGAGACAGAGCACTCCTCCTCAGCATCCTACTGCCCGGCTGTGATAGCAACGGCTCTGGACAGGCTTTAAGCAGTTTAAAGGGGCCGGAGGTCTTTTTTTAAGCATCTGCAAAACCACAGAGGACTGTGCCCAAGATGGCCACGCTCAGGTTTGGCAGCAGACCATGAGAGGTCATGAGCTCCGAAGGATCAGTGGGCCGGCACTGGGCACTAGAGTGGGAGAACACCCCTACCTGAGAAGGAGTAACCTGGGAAAGGACCTGACAGGGAAGATCAGCGAGGGGCTTGGCAGCGAAAGACTCACACCAGGTCATGGGTTGCTGGAGACCGGTTTGTGAGAACCTAGCATCGGGAGCTAGGTCCGCGAGGGTGCTGATGGTGAGCAGGGCTCCCAAAGGGCCTTGGCCGCTGTCAACTGATCATATTGGAAGTTCAGAACACATGAGCTCAGGCTCACCAATAAACAAAAGGCTATGCGGCTGCATAGGTTGCAGGGGCACTGGAAGTGAATTAATGGGCACTCAGTGTCTCTGAATGGACTCTTCTGTTTCTCTTTCTCTTATTGTATGTCTTTAGATTAGGTAAAAGTTAAAAAAAAAATTTAATTTAATTGTTTACATCATTACAGGAAAAAAATGAATAAAAAATCAAATATCCATAGTCAATCATAAAAAAAGGTACTTTTATATATTTTCTCCCCATCCCCCCTCCCACCCAAAAGTAAGAAAAGGAAAGAAACACCTACCATTTAATATACAATAATATTAGTACCTGTATATACAATCATTAATTGTTATTAAAAATTACTAATTAAGAGTAGTGGATAAGATAGAGGTGAATGGAAATTATCCATAAAATCCATATATGGTTTCCAAATACCATAAAAAATTTCAACTCGATTCCTTAAACTCTACGTAATTTTTTTCCAAAGGTATACAATTTTGCATCTCATTATACCATCTACTTAATAACACTTCTCCGTCATCTTTCCATGATATCGCTAGACATTTCTTTGCAGTTGCTATTGCAATACTTAAAAATTTTTCTTGGTATTTGTCCAATCTCAATTTTATATCCTTTTCTTAAATACCTCCAAGTAAAAGTATTCTTGGATCCTTTGGTATCTTTATGTTCATACTTTGCCCTAATAACAAACTCAGTTCATTCCAAAACCTTTCCACTTTTTCACAAGATCTCATTGAATGCAAAAAAAGGTCCCTATTTCTTTCGCACAATGAAAACACCTATTTGAATAATTAGGATTAGGTCCATTTAACTTACGTGGAGTTAGTACAATAAGTGAAGAAAATTATATTGAACCATTTGATATCTAAAATATACTGTGTTCATAACACTTTCATAACATAATTTTGACCAAATCCCCTCCTGAATTTGTATATTTAAATCTTTCTCCCATCACATTTTTGATTTATATAAATCTTTTGTTCTTTACCATCTCTTGTAATTTTATATACATATTAGTAATAAATTTCTTAACAACAAATGTATGTTATTATATCTTCATACGAGCCTGCAGCTGACGTGGACATTATCCCTCCATAAATCTTCGTCCGTGAAGCCAAGCCAAAGAAAGAAAAGAACATCAGGTAAAAGTTGATGAATTTTGTATTTTAGTACACAACAATAAAGGAATCTTGATTCTAAACTCTCCACCCACAGAAAACATCTACTCTACATCATCAAGCTTCCAATGCTTCAATTAAGTTACCTCTCATTAATCTTGACTCAAAAAAAAACATACAGTCTCAGTCTGCATACTCTTGCCTCATACATCACAAGGATTGGTCTGATGAACTCTTGTCATTGATAAAATTTCTGCATTTTACTACAGGGTATGGTGACCATGGACTTCAGGTGTGACTTCCAATGACTTACTGAGGTCTCAGAGGGCATATAAGGAGATCGTCAATGGAGAGCTGATGGGGATCTGTCTCCTGACTTGAGGAAGGATGTACTGGCTTTGGAAGTGGTGCACAGGAGTTTCACCAGGTTTATTCCAGAGATGAGGAGAGATTGAGTGGCCTGAGACTATAGTTTAGAAGGATGAAGGGGAGGCAGAAGAATCTTATCAAAACATATGAAATTATGAAAGGATTAGAGAAGCGAGAAGCAGGGAAATTCTTTCCTCTGGCAGATGAGTCCAGAGCTGGAGGCCATAGCCTCAAGATTCATCTGAGCTCCGATCACAACTCTCTGCAGTTCCTTACAGTCTTGGGCAAAACAGTTCTTGTCCCAAGCTTTGAAGTATCTGGACAGGATATTTTGCATGGTAGATATGTAAAAGTAAACAGCACCGGCGATCAACAGCAACTTTCCGCAAGCTGAAGAAAACTCTACTACCTTTCCTATTTAACTTTTAATTTTGATATGTCGAACATCCTGAGGCTTTTGAAGGATTAGAGGCAATGGTGTGCTTTCTTGGCTGAAGCATTAACATATTTGGACCAGATCAGGTTTTGGTAGTATTTACACCTAAAATCCTGAAGTTTTCCACCTCAGCACCTTTACTGCAGAAACATTTGATAAACAAGAAAACCTCGAGATGCCGGGGTCTAGTACAGCACATGAAAGTGCGAATGAACTCAACAGGTCATGCAGCATCCACAGAAAGCAAAAAAGCAGTTAATGTTTTGGGCTTGAGTGCTCCTTCCGGAATAATGAAAATTAGGCAGATGCCCAAATACGAAGGTGTGAGTGATGGTGGGGAGGTGGGGGTGGTGCAGGTTGAAGGAGAAAGGGGAGGGAGACTAACAGGTGAAATGTGAGTACAGTGGGAGGGGGAAGAAGAGAAAGGAGCTGGGAGGTGATAGGGAGGGTGCAGAGGGCTGGGAAGGATGGCTCTCTGATAGGAGAAAGAAGTGGGTGGGGAGTTAAAGGAAGGGAGTAAGAGGAATGAGGGAAAGTGAAAGAGCGGGGGTAGGTTGATATTTGGGACCTATCCCACCCCTCCCACCCTGTCCTCTTTGCACCAACTTTTCTTTCACATTGACAAGTCTTAATATAGGGGTTTGGCTCAAAATATCGACCAGTTTTTTTATCCTACTGATGCTGTTCAACCCACTGAATTCCTCTTAATTGTGAAAATCTGTGGACACCGTGGCTGAAGTAAAAACACAAAATGTTGGAGAAGCTCAGCTCATCAAACAGTGTCCTTTATGTAGCAAAGATGCATTACTGACGTTTCGGGCTCGAATCTGATAACTCTTCAGATTTCATTTTGACTTTGTAAAATACTTTTAAAAATATAGGTCACCCTATTTCGTTATGACAAAGCCACATAAATGCAAATTAGTGGGTTTGCTACATCTAATATAGTCAAATAAATAGAGTGACATAAATTTTTACAGGGCTGGCTGCAGGGAGAATGTAACTTCTGGCTCAAGCAGCCAGGACCAGGGATGGAGACAGGAGACTGCAGGTGCTGGAGTCTCAGGCAAAAACTAGAACATTAAACATAGAAAATTACAGCACAATACAGGTCTTTTGGCCCACGATGCTGTGTCAACCTATGTAAATTTATACCACAACAATCTAATTTTTCCTTTCCTCACACCCATGTGCCTATGTAAGAGTCTTTTGAATGTCCCTTCTTCTGCTATTCATCCCGAAGGATGACGATGGTTCCTTTCAGTCAGTTTGTGGGGTTTATATCTGTAGAGCTCGTCGAAAGAACCAAAGACTTGTTGATCCAAACCAAGGCTTTTATTAGCAAAAGACAGGAGCTCTTCACAGGTGGCCGGCCAGTCCGGAATGATCCGATCTGGCTAGGGACACAACCCTTTAAGGCCCAGACAGTAGGTGTGGTTAAGCTCTCAGCCAATCGCTGTAAGCACAGACATTACACTCTAGATACTGTAACTATATACATTGGTGATAGGTCTGTTCTATCACATTCACCCCTTCTTGGAGAACTGACCCTGGGGTGGAAGGGCTGAAGAGGGAGAAGGGAAGGAAAAAAAAATGAGGGAGAGAATGAATGGAAGGGGTAGGTTAAGGACTGTAGTGGTCAGGGGGTCTGACCATCTGGCGTGACCGCCGTGGTGCCGGGATTGAGGTCGCTGGAGTGGTGTCGCCAGCAGGCTCGTCGGGTGCGACCGCTCCTTCGCTCAATTCCCCAGCCGTTTTGTCGGCAGGGTGGCCCGGGTCATTGGGGTGCTGTTGGTCCTTCTGTTCCGGCATAGGGCTTGGGGAATAAGGAGTTGGGGAAGGTTGGGTTGGGGGGGTTGCTGGGCCTACTGCATCCTGAGCTAGGTCCCGCACCGAAACAGTGTCCTCCCGCCCGTCTGGGAACTCAACATAGGCGTAATGCGGGTTTGCGTGGAGTAGAGACACTCGGTCGACCAAGGGGTCGTTCTTTGAGTGCCGGATGTGGGCCAGGGACGGTGAGCCATGCCGGTACAGTGGTTCCTGATTTGGATTTCCTTGGGAAAAGGAACATCCTTTCGTGGGGGGTGGCATTTGTTGCAGTACATGGGAGGGAGCGGATGGAGTGTAAGGCACTAGTGAGAACCTCCTGCCAGTGAGAGGTGGGGAGACCTTTAGACCGGAGAGCCAGTGTAACCGCTTTCCAGATGGTGGCATTCTCTCTCTCGACCTGGCCATTACCGCATGGGTTATAGCTAGTGGTCCTGCTTGAAGCGATACCACACTTCAGAAGGTACTGTTGCAGCTCTGCGCTCATGAATGAGGACCCCCTATCACTGTGGATGGAGTTGGGGTACCCGAAAATGGCGAAGATACTGTGAAAGGCCTGTATCACTGAGGTGGCGGTGGTATCTGGGCAGGGTACAGCGAACGGGAAGTGGGAGTATTCGTCGATGGCCGTAAGGATGTAGTTATTACGGTTGGTTAACGGTAGGGGCCCCTTAAAGTCTACGCTAAGTCGCACGAAGGGGCGGGTGGCTTTGATAACATGGGAGTTCCCCGGACGGAAGAAGTGGGGCTTGCATTCAGCGCACACCGAACAGGCTCGGGTCATGGAGCGAATCTCCTTGACTGTGTAGGGTAGGTTGCGCGCCTTCACAAAGTGGGAAAACCTAGTGACCCCCTGGATGACAGAGCGCCTCATGGAGTTTCTGTAGTCTGTCCATCTGTACGCTGGTGCACGTCCCCCTGGAGAGCGCGTCAGGCGGGTCGTTGAACTTACCAGGCCGGTACAGGATGTCATAGTTAAAGGTGGAGAGTTCAATTCTCCATCTGGCGATTTTGTCGTTTTTTATCTTACTTCGCTGGGTGTTGCTTCCTCGACGCAAGCACGAGCCGGGCATGAACTCTGTTCATTGGTTGATCGTACAGTTCGTTCAGTACCTTTATGGCTGCGGTGTAAGAGGTCTCATCCTGGATATTCTCGTAGACTCTCAAGGACACCATAGACAGCAATGCTGTTAGACGCTGGTTATCCTCCTCCACCTATATGAGACTTAGGAAGTTTTCAAAGTTCATCAGCCAGAACTTAAAGGCTTCGAAGGCTGTAGCTGACTGTGGGTCGATGTCAAGTTTTTCTGGCCGAGTCAGACGCTCCATCCCTTTTTAAAAAAATTCTTTTTGCTAATACAATTGTAGAGCTTGTCGAAAGAACCAATGACTTGTTGATCCAAACCAAGGCTTTTATTAGCAAAAGACAGGAGCTCTTCACAGGTGGCCGACCAGTCCGGAATGATCCGACCTGGCTAGGGACACAACCCTTTAAGGCCCAGACAGTAGGCATGGCTAAGCTCTCAGCCAATCGCTGTAAGCACAGTCATTACACTCTAGATACTGTAACTATATACATTGGTGATAGGTCTGTACTATCACAGTATGCCACTCCTCAGAAAGAGCAGCGAGTGCATGACTGGATTTTAGGTGAGTAGGGGATTGCATAGGTCCAGAACCACCCTCTTAACATCCCCTCCCAGATCCACCAGCATGGTGAGGTCCAACATGACTGGGGAAGTTCTGTTGTAGTGAATGGCCAGACCAAGTTTCAATGCAAGGGATGCCCTTTCTGTGCTTCGCGGCAGGTGTTTGCTAAATGGTCGTTGACCCTATGAGAGAGTTCGTCTGCCCTTTCAGAGGTCTTGTTTTTCATCCTGCAGGGTGTCTAGCCACCCTCTGCACCAGGCAAGCCTGGTGGGGGAGTCGGTTTAGTTGTCGAATGTCCAACCATGTATTGGGTTCCATGGTACCGGTAGCACTCTGACGTGTGAGCTGGCTCTGAATGTTCCTATTGTACCAACCTCTTCACCAATGCATTCCAAGCACCTACCAAACTCTGTATAAAAATTTACTCTGACATCTCTCCAAAACTTTCCTTCACTCTCTTCTGGTGTTTGCTATTGTTGCCCCAGGAAAATGATGCTGGATGTTTTCCCTATCTTAGCCCCCCCCCCCTTAATCTTTTATTAAGTTACCTCTCATTCTTTGTTGCTCCAAAAGGAAAAGCCCCACCTTTTCAGGAGGAACCCAGTGTATCAGACATTGTCTGTGGAAGGAAAGGAACAATTGACGTTTCTGGTCGAGACACAACATCAGGACTTGTCAAGTCTTGAGGAAGGGTCTCATCCTGAAAATCCAATTCTTCTTTCCCTCCATCGAGCTGCCTGACCTGTTGAGTCCTTCCTGCATCTTGTTAGGAGCAGGGATCCCAGAATTAGAATAAGGATTGGGCTATTTCTTCAGCTTTAGGGGTGCAAATCTTTCGATTTCTCTGCTCCAGAGGGTGGGGTCACTGGGTTTGTTCCAAACCTAGATCGATAGACCTCTGGACAATGAGAGAATTAAAGATGTTGAAGGGAAAGATTTTAACTCTAAAGAAAGCTTCAATGTTCTGTGTTCTTATCTGCTATTCTGATGACTTCTACAAACAAATCACACAGATTGGCAGTTGTAGGAAAGTTCCAATATAAGCATCTTTCTCCAAAGATTTAAATAAGTTCCAAGCAAAGGGTGATTTTTATCTGCAGCACATTGTACAATAAAACTGGGTCTGAGGATTTTGATTGGTACACCAAATGTGTGCCAGTTCAACACAAAAACCTAACCACGTAAAGAGATTGAACAGATAGCAAGATTTTAAGAGAAGAGTTTCAGGCTGAGTTCATTCCAGTTCTCATCCGCGAGCCACACTCCTCTCGCTTTTCACCATCAGCATCACAGCATCATTCTTCTGTCAATTTATTCTGAGACTTAAAATAACACGTGAAAAGAAATCTGTACCAAGGTGAGAATTTATGTGGTTAACTCTACTCTAAAGGTGTGAGGCTTGTTGCGCGTTTTTTTTCCCAGCTTCCTTAACTGCCATGCAGTTCAGGCACTGGACACAGATCTGGTAAACAAAGCCATGTAATAGATTAAGGACTGGAGAAGGAGTAAAAATATAAAGGAGGACGATTTGAGAAAAATACTTCAGGTTGTTTTGAACTGGGGATAATGAGAATGAGCTGAGACCTTAACTCAAAAAGTAGTTTTAAATATGAGTTAGACAAGAAAACCTGCAGATGTGATTGTAATTCAATACACAAAAGTGTTGGAGAAACTCAGCAGGTCACACAGCTCTCTTTACGTAGCAAAGATATGTAAACCAATGTTTTGGCCTTGAGCCCTTGGTCAAAGTATGAATAAGAAGCAGGCAGCCAACTGAATAAAATCAAGTTCAAAGCATTAGCTTCAAAAGGAACATTGTATGATTTGCTTATTTTCCACATCATTTTTGAGTATTAAATATAAGGTCATTGAGTTCTGGGGGTAACTTCTTTCCCTTGAGAGGAAGGAGAGTGCGGAACTTGTTCCCAGTGTTTAAGGGGAGGAGCAGCAATGGGTTGAAGGGGACACTGGACAGACAGTGGAAGACATTGGGCGATGGTAAAGAGGAGGGTTAGGAATGTGAGTAGGTGGAGATGGAGCACGGAAGCTGAGGGGTCAGCATTTATTTAATGCTGTGTTTCATGGTGAGGTGAATTCTGAGTCACGGAAGGGAAATGTGCAGAAATGTCAGCAAATGTGGTGTAAGTGCAGCAGTCAGCAGGCGCACGTGGCTTAGATCGGGCCAAAGGCCAGTGTGGGTGCTTGGGATTGGAGGGGTGTGTGCAGTGGAGAAGATGAACAAGTGGATGGATGGATGTGGTGATAGCAATGTAAGTGTGAACTCATGTCATATTTCTGCACTGTGGTGTAGTTGATTGAAGAATAACCTGGATGACCTGTGAACTGATATATTTCAGCAAATTGGAAGACAAATGAAAAATCTCAGCTGGGTTCAAACCCTCCCTCTCTCCATAATGCTCTCTGGATTTGGAGCTACCTGCTCTTCCGTCTCTCGTTCCCTGAACCTCACTGGTTTTCAGTTTTTGGACAACTTCTGAGGCTCGAAACTTTGGAAATCCACCTCTTATGCTCACCAGCTCTCTACAGCTCATCCTTAACCCAAAAATCTAAGCACAATTTAAATTAGGGGTTTAGGAGTTGGGACTTTATTTTACAGCTGTACGTGTTGTTGGTTGGGCCACAGGTGGAGTATGGGGTGCAGTTCTGATCACCACCCTGTGGGAAAGTTTTGAGAGAGGGTGCAGACAGAATTCACAGGAACAATGCCTGGTCTGGAACAATTAGATAAACTGGGATCATTTTCTCTGGAGCAAAGAAGATAAAGGGGGTACCTTATCAATTTTTTTTAAATTGTGAAAGAAATAGCTAGGGAATGGAGTCAAAGTCTTTTCCCCAGGGTAGGGGAATCTAAAACTAGAGAGGGAAAGATATACTGGGGATCTGAGGGGCACGTTTCACTCAGGGGGTGGTGAACCTTTGAAAGGAGCTGGCATAGGAGGTAGTGGACACAGGTGCAGCTCAGTGTTGAAAAGAGATTTGGATAAGCACATGGGGGGAAAGGGGTTAGAGGAGATGGGCCAAATGCAAGCATGGGAGATTAGCATGAATAGTCATTTTGGCCAGCCTGTTTCCATTGCTCTTTAATTCTCTTGCAAAGCCTTTGCATTCTTTTTTATTCATGCTAAAGCTGCCATATGATGTTAATGATGTTGCATTTTCCAAAATTCAAATGTCATCCATCAACATGACACATATACTATTCAACAGTGATCAAAAGGTCGCGCGTGAGTGTTAAATCCTTTGCATAACACTCTCTACTCTCTCTAACCCATATGTACAGTTTTCTTTTATTCAGCTGCATTGTATACAAATGATAGAATTATAAGGCATAAATGGATGGACTGGGACAATTGACACAATTGGCACTTTTATATATTTGGTATATACATTTATGGTGAAATAAAATTGATGTAGCATTTTCATTAGAATTTTTAAAGTATTTCAGCTGATAAAGTATTCTGAAGTGCAATCATCATCGTGATGAAGGAACCATGGCATCCAATCTGTGGACAGCAGTAATAAGGATCAGACTGCTCGTTTTTACAACTGGGTTAAATCACAGCCCAGACAGCAGAAATAATTCCTCTGCATTAATCCAAAAAACATGATCTTTCCTATTCACCCGATCCCTGATTCGACACCTCATCCAGAGACTCAGTCCTTGAGTGCCAGCCTAGTGTTCATATTTTTGAAATGCATCTTTCAGTTCTAACTCTCTGACTGAAAATGCAAGACCTCTGCCAGACAGATACAAACACATATATATTTATCATAAAATTGTTGTACAGTACAAGGCAGCAGTAGCAACACTAATAGATTGAGAGCCATTATTTGTGATAAACTTGTTCAGGAGTCAAATAAAATGGTGACAGAAGGATTTGCTTACATTTTGCTAAGAGTGGAATTTCTTTCCTGCCTTTACCAGACTCCTGAACAAACCTCACCTCAATAAAATAATACTGCTTTGTTCTGTATCAACTGATCACCCTCTCTGTAACTTTCCACTCTGTATGGTGTCTTACTTGCTGTACTGTATATGAGATGTCTAGCTGGACTGCCCACAAAACAAATGTTCTCACTGCACCTGGTGTTAATAAACTTGAACTTGAAGCATGACAGATAGAGGCAGTATAGAGTCATGTTTCACTTCTCCCTGGTTCACCAATCCCACAGAGGCCCCTGTCCTGAACCTCCCACCCAGTCTGCCTTACGATGCCTTCTCCTACATTTCTCCAGCATCAATAAAGGGCATCAGCTTGAAATGCTGGGCATTATTTTTCTCCCACTGATCTGCTCCAGCAGTGTGTTTAGCCTCAGAATCCAACATCTGCAGTCTCCTGTGTCTTTGCAGGGCAATAGTTAACTATTAACCACTGCTGCCAGGCACTGCCTTTAACAATGGACTAAAATTGTTAAAGATAGCTTAAATGTTAAAGTTCTAGATTAAATTTGAAATATCGAAGCTATTTTTCAGAACAAGACCATTCCCATGTCACCTCTGCACCAATTTTTGTGGCCCCATTCTTTTGGTTATTGAACCTCATGCTATTAAGAAGAATTTTGCCATATTTATTATAATCAAAGTGTTGAAATCTTGTTATTAAACACTCTTGTAAAAGAGAAAATTCACTCAGGGCTTAATGAAGGATCTCACGCCCCCCACTGCCCCCCCTCCACTCCAACACATGCAGCTCGATCCACTAAGGTTTTGCACTTGCACCTACACCTCCTCCCTTACTACTCAATGGAGCCTCAAACAGTCCTCCATGTAAAGTAACATCATCTGTGAATCTGCAAAGGTTATTTACTGCATCCAGTGCTCCCCACATGGTTTTCCTCTACATTGGGGAGACTAGATGAAGACTGGGAGATCACTTCATGAAGCATCTTCATCCTGTCTGCTGCAACAGCAAAGACCTCTCAGGGGCCAACCCCATTAATTCCACACCAACATATCTGTCCCTTCTTAGCTTTACTCACTCCTACCCTCCCACCTTTATCCACCTATTTCCTCTTACCTGTTAGCCTTCCCTTTCCCTTCTTACCCCCTCCCTCACCTTTTTATTCAGGTGTCTGCCTGATTTTCAGCATTCCAGATGAAGGATTCAGTTCTGAAACATCAACTGCGTGACTTGCTGAGCACCTTTGTGTACTGCACCTGACCCCTGCCTCTGCAGATTTCCTCGTTTACCTCGATTACACCCCTTCAGCCTGAAAAGGACTAATTTATTCCAACTCTGTTTTCTATGTGACAACTATGTGACTACTTCCTCCAATACGTTGGGCTCTTTTTTTATGCACCAGCTTCTTATGTGGGACCTTGTGAAATGTCTTTAGGAAATCTAAGAACATTGCATCTCTAGGTTCCCCTCTATCAACTCTCCCTGCCACATCTTCAAAGAATTAACCTTCCCCAATGTAAGGAGATCAATCACAGCTTCTCTTCTTGGGGGAGAATAATCCCCACTTCAAAGACAATTCATCTGCGTGAAATCTTCTCCCAACCCTGTTCAATACTTCAATATCTGTACACCCCCTTACTAAAGCCCACACCATAAAAATTAAGCTTCTAAAATGGTTTTCTTTTGAATGAGGATAAATCTTGATGACTTTTATTTTGTTTCTTCAGATTCAAAGCCAAATGGATTCTGTTCCTTACACAGCCACCAATAGTTCCACCAACACGACCTGTGATGTGTACGTGCATCTTGAGGCAGCTAAAATCATTTTCGTTTTGTTTTACATCATTATTTGCATTGTTGGCTTATCAGGAAACATATTAGCCCTGTACATAACTATCCAGAAACATCTAAAGATTAACTCGACTACACTGTACTTAATCCACCTTGCAGTCTCTGACGCCCTCTTTACACTCGCCCTGCCATCTCGGATAGTCTACATTGTCAGAGGGTTTGACTGGCCATTGGGTGAGATATCATGCCGAATTTTTGCCGTCCTCTTCTACATCAATACTTACGTCAGCATCAATTTCATGACGTGGTTGAGCATTGACCGTTACATTGCCATTGTGCATCCTCTGCGATTTGCCAAGTTCCGCAAAGTTCAAAACGTCAGGTACATCTGTGCTGCAGTTTGGGTCTTCGTCTTCTTCCAGACCTCTCCGTTGCTCTTCATCCCAATGACAAAAGAGAACCATGGGTTGACAACCTGCATGGAGTACCCGAACTTTGAAACCAATCCCAACCTGCCCAAGCTGCTGCTTGGCGCCTGCCTCCTGGGATACTGCTTACCGGTTTCAATCATTATCTTCTGTTACTTTCGAGTCAATGTGAAACTCTGCAAGATTGCCAAAAAGAACCCTTTAACTGAGAAACGAGGCAGAAACAAAAAGGCGATCACCATGATCTTGATTGTCCTGTTGGCATTTCTGATCTGTTTCACGCCATATCACGCTACCATTATCCAGTACATGATCAGAAAGCTCGTTGCACCACAGGACTGCTGGCACAATCAGGCCTTTAAAATAAGCCTGCAGGTGTGTGTCTGCTTCATGAACCTCAACTGCTGCATCGATCCACTCATCTACTTCTTTGCCTTCAAAGGCTACAAAAAGAAGGTTCTGGAAATAATAAGGCATCACATCATGCTGTCTGCATTCACCTCTTCTAAGACCACCTCTGAACACACCAGCACTCATGCAACAATGAGTCAGGTCCAAGGTTCAGGATCAGGATCTATGAACTGACACCCAAGATAGCAACCTGTTGGCCAAGGGGAGGAAATGGACCAGGTTCTTGAAGGGGCATCTTGCGACTTCATGCCTTGTGCAATGAACATAATTAAATGAACTATCCTCATTCTTTCTTCCAAATGCAGACTCACTAGAGACATGTTACTCCCACACAGAATCCGACCCACATGTTGAATGGTTTCGTGGGGAGGACCTGGCTCAAGAGTCAGAAGGTTATTTGGTGAAGTTCCACCCAGTAATCCAAACAGCCTGGGGGAAAGGACTGAGGGATTATAATTCTGTCTGGGTGCAGTACTGAGGGTGGCAGGAAGAGCAGTACTGAGGAGTATCACTGTAGGAGAGGCAGTACTGAGGAGTGTCACCTTGGGAGGGGCATTACTGAGCCAATGCTGCATAGTTGAAAGGAGAGAGAACAAATCTCCAAATTCACATTTTGGAGAGAAGCTTTTCAGCTGGAGCTGCTGAAGGAAATTCCTCCCTAAGCCCCTTGCACCAAACTGAGACAACAGTCCCAGTAGCCAAATTTGCCCACATCAATCATTGCCTTTAGTTACCATGAATCCATCAAAGTTGGATTCAAAACTGCCAGCAGGTTACCTGAGATTTGCTGATTTGTCCCAGTTTCTTCCATTTTGTGTGTGCAGAAGTGTTTCCCAATCTCTGCACTGATATCCCAGGCCCTGTTGAGATGGCCCTTGGATGAAATTGTTCCTACCTTAAACAGCCGAATCGCAAGTAAGAACTTCACTCATTGATACATGTGGAGGCCTGAAATATGCATTTAATTGTCAATATTTCCCTTTTGCACCTGCAATATTTTATTGGTGTGGTTATTTTTATGAAAAAAGCAGCAGGAATGCTGGAGGCTTGAATTAGGACAAATGTAATGCTCAAATGATAAATATCTCAATTTATGCTGTTAGCAAGAGTGTCTTGTTGAAAACACAGTACTGGCACATTGTAGATTCTCTAAGACATGATTTTTGCTCGTGTTTGTTTCAAGGTTCATCGCCTCCCTCACCAACCCCACTTTTCATCGTGCACTGTGCATGCACGTGTCGGAAGATAATACGCTGCTTCTGTTAGTAAACAGCAAGAGCCACAAGTGTGCAATCAAATGGTGATGAAGACAAGTCAGGGATTCCCTCGCCCCCACCAGTCTCCGCATCCAACATATTATCCACTGCAATTTCCACCACCTACAACATTATCCCACCACCGGACACATCTTCCCCTCCCTTCTCCACTTTGCACAGGGATTGTGCCCTCTTTGGCCCACTTGTCAACTCATCCCTTCCCACCTATTGCCTCTTGTTGCCTATCCCTGTAACTGCGCTCACACCACCTCCCTCACCACCATTCGGGGCCCCAAACACTTCACTTGTGAATCTGTAGGGTCCATGTACTGCATCCGGTGCTCCTGATGTGGCCTCCTCTACATCGGGGAGTCTGGGTGCAGACTGTGAGATCGCTTTTTTGAGCGTCTTCCCACCTCCCAGTGGCCAACCATTTAATTCCACACACCACTGGCACACTGTAACATGCCTGTCCATGGCTTCATGTATTATCAAGTCGAAGCCACCCACAAATTAAAAGAACATCACCTTATATTCCATGTCGGCACCTCTCCAACCAGACGGCATCAATATTGACTTCTCCAATTTCCATTAAACCCTTCCACTGCCTCTCTTTCTTTCCCCACCTCTTCCCTTTTCTCTCTCTGAGCTACCCTTCTTAGACCTCTGCTCTCTCCCCCATCACTTTTAAGCTTATGTTTCTTCTACCCTCCCACCTAAAACCTCTTACCTGTTAGCTTGTGCTCTTTCCTCTTCTATCTTCCTGCTCTCCCCCCCTATCTCTTTATTGAGGCATCTTCCTAATTTTTCAGATATCCTGCGAAGGGTCCAGGCCTGAAATGTCGACCACCTTTTATTTCTTATGGATGCTTCATGATCTGCTGAGTTTCTCTCCAGCACTTTTACATCTTCAGATTCTCTTCTTTCCTTCCAGAAGATGAGTTGGAAGATCACTTCCCAGCTGCCACACTCCTTCCAGTTCATTTCCTTCTTTCAGAGAAGGTGAGTGTCACTGACAAAGCCAGCATTAATTGCCCATCCCTAACCACCACTTGAGAAGGTAGGGTTGAGATGTCTTCTTGAACCTCCCGGGGAGGTACCCCACTGTCCAGTGTTTAGGCGTGGTGATGATCCAGGGCCAGACTTGGAAGGGAACCTGCATGTGATAGTGTTTAACTTTGTTTATTTATTAGCCCATTGTAACAGTACAACCTGATGAAACAACGTTCTCTGGTCCACAGTGCAAAAACAGAGCCAACACTCAAAAAGAGACATCATGCATGCAGACAAATGATACATAAATACAGAACATATGTACATGGCTTATTTCCATATATTAAAAATAAATATGATTAGTAAATAGTTGAGGCACAGGGAGTTGATTCAGCAGTTCTAGCAGTCTCACTTCCCATGGGCAGAAGCTATTCCTCAGCCTGGTGGATGTGGCTGTAATACTGATGCATCTCTTTCCTGATGGGAGTCGCTGGAAGATGCTGTGTGAGGGGTGGTAGGGGGTTCTTACGTATTTTGCGAGCTCTCTTTAAATGGTAAATCACATCAATGGGGAGGGGGTGGAGACCTCAGTGATCCTGTCTGCCATTTTTATTCTGTTGATTGACATCTAATCTGGTGCTTTACAGCAACCATACCGCACTGTGATGCAGCCAGCCAGAACACTCTCAATAGAGCTCCAGTAGAAAGTTGACAGATGATGGCTGCTAAGCTAGCCAGCCTGAGCCTTCTAAGGAAGTGTTGTTGCTGTTGTGTCTTCCTGACGAGTGAGAAGATGTTATGTGTCCAGCATAGGTGATTTTTTAAGTGGAGTGTGAAGAACTTGGCGCCCTCCACCACTGTGGTGGAGAGTGGTCATCTCTGGTCCTCCTGAAATCCACAATCATCTCCTTTGTCTCGTCCATGTTGAAAACCGTACCATTTCACGAGATTTTCCATGTCTTCTCTGTAGGGCAACTCATCATTGTTGCTGATGAGGCCACCTACTGTTGGGTCATCTGCCAACTTGATGACTCTGTTGGAGCTGGAACTGTTGTTGCAGTCGTGGGTCAGCATCATGAACAGGAGCGGGCTGAGTTCACAGCCCTGAGGTTCACCAGTGCTCAGCATGAAGGTGCTCGACGTTCTGCTACTGATCCGGACAGTCTGTGGTTTTTCTGTTGGGAAGTCCAGAATGTGCCTGCTGCCCTGCTTTTTCTTGGTGGTAGAACTTGGGATGTCCTGTTGAAGATGAACTGAAGAGTAATTGCAGTTCAGAAAGTGAGTGTTTTGAGTGTTGGAGTAACCCTCGGAGTCCTTAACACTAAGTACAGATGTCCTGGAATCTCATAGCACAGCTAAACATAGTCAATAAAATCTCCTCCTGACCCCGACTCCCATCCTCTGGAATCAGTGGTCTCCAATGTTGAACAACTCTTAGAAGATGCTCTGAAAGTAGCAAGGAGGTTTGGTGGGGATTTAAAAGTCCATCACCAAGTAGTTTGGGTGCAGGCAAGCCATAAAGGGATAGAGGTGTCAGGCGGGGTCTGTGGCAGGTTGTGAATTAATCAACACCAGGGCTAAGCCTACTTAACCTCATCCTTGCTGATCCACCTGTGATATGGAGCTCTCCATAATAGCATTGGTAGAAGTATCCACTATACAGTCTTCAAGTTCAAGGTTACTATCACACACACATCAAGGTGCAGTGAGAAAATTTGTTTTGCAAGCAGTCTCGCTGCAGTACAACAAGTAAAATACAGAAGTGTATTGTTAGAGAGATCAGTTGGTATGGAGCAAAGACCAAATAATTTTATTCGTGTGACCTTCATTCAGGACACAACAGTGGGAAGGAAACTGTCCTTTTATCTGGTGATGCAGGATCTCACCCTTACGAGTCTTCTTGACAGTGGTGGTGGGGAATGAAGAAAGAGACGAGTCTTTTAATATGCTGGCTGTTTTTCTAAGGGAGCGGGAGCTATGGATGGAATTGATGGAGGGGAATGAGGAGTGTGTGTGAGATGAACTGAGCCACGTGCACAACTCTCTGAAGTTTTTTGTGGTGCTAGGTGGATCATTTCCTGTCCAACACAGTGATATGCCCTGACAGGATGCTCTCACTGGTACACCTGTAGAGGTTGTGAAGGGATGCAGGTGACATGCTGTATTTCTTCAGACTTCTGCACACTTTGTCCTTGTGCTCACATTGAGGACATTTTCCGTCATATTCGGTCACAGTGAAATTGTGCCTCGTGGAATAGAAGCGGAAGAGACCTGGCAACGCAAACCTGGGCCGCCATGATGTGCTGTGAACCATCAGAAGCAGCAGAAATGAATCCATCTCAAACCGTAACCTCATTGCCTGACATTTGCCTCTCTACCTTCCATTTGTATGAAGCCCAGATGAATTCTGGTTTAGTGAGTGAAGAAACATAATGATGAGCAACACCAGGCAATGTGTCCTCAATAGCAAAAAGCACATGCAAGAGAATAAAGACCTATCAATCTGCCTCATATAGTTATCAATGGTAGTGGGCATGAGGCAACTGATTGAAGGAGGAAGCCCCAGGAAAAGATCCCCACTCTCAATGATGGTGGGACCCAGCATGTGGACACCAAATACAAGGTGGGTGCAGCTGCATCTGTGTTTGTTCCAAACTGCTGAATGGGGGTCCAGCTCAGCTCGCTCCTGACATTTTCACTGCTTCGATCCACTACAAGAAGCAAAGGAAGCACAGGATGCAGTCAAAGCTTTGGGCCCAAGCAAGCTTTGGCATTGATGTTTACTGACAGTGACCATGAGTTTATTGTCATGTACATTGCAGTGAAATTCTTGCTTTCTGCTGCTGAATTAAAGAAGAAAAAAAATAATAGTGTCTATTGTATTAAATTAAATTAAAAAGAGATAATAAATAAAAAAATAGGTGGATAATAAATATTAATTTACCATCGTGCAAGAAAAAAGGTGCAGTTGTAATAGTACAGACAGCCCTTCTGCAGTCTCAGAGCAGCCCATGATTATTGCAAGAAAGGGAGGTTCAAGATCCTGATAGATATTGGAAAGAAACTACTCCTGAACATAGAGGTCCTGGTTTTCAGGCACCTTCTGCCAGCAGCTAGCAGTGGGAAGAGGTAGTGGCCAGGGTGATGGTGGCCCTTTACGATGTTGACTACCTTCTTGAGACAGCACCTCAAATAAATATCTTCAGTGGATGGATGATACAATATATGGAACTCTAATAATGCGGAACATTGCCCTGCTACGTCCCCAAAAAACTGAATCGATACACTGCCTGACATACTCAGAGTTTTTTTTTAATCACCTAAAATCACAAATCTAGAGTGAGATTGGGCACTCTCCACTGACCTGGAAGAGTATATCTCCAAAACCACCCTGGACAAAGCCGTCTACTCAATTGGTTCCCTATCTACCATCCTAAAACATCCATTCTTTCTCTCCACCACCAGCTACTGTGTGCACCATTGACAAAATGCAGTGCAATCACTCTCTCAGATGACTCCCACATTACCTCCCAAACCACCATCGAGAGGTTCCCCTCCAAATTACACACCAACAAAATTAGCCCTTATCAACCACAATCTGTCAGAGAGTCATGATTAATAGGCTTTAATCACCTTAACATGTCAGCAGAGTTTGCATGTTGCTGGCCTGGTTTCAAGGCAGGTACTGAGGGAGGGTTTTGGGCAAAACAGCCTTTATGGGGGTACCTGGGAGGGAGGAATCACAGCTTCTTTGACTGGCCTGTGGCCAGGCAGCAGCTAGTACTGTTGGGATCATCAAGTTTCCCATTTTCAACCTTGACTGGATATACTTCCATGGGCTCACCCTGGTTGACCCAGAACCGCACCCAGAATAGGGAGCGGAGCGAGTGCTGGAGAACAGGGAGAATTGCAAGTGTTGGCGAACAGGGAGCAGAGCGAGTGTTGGCGAACAGGGAGTGGAGCAGTGTTAGAGTAAAGGGAGCGATGCAAGTGTTGGGGTACAGAGACACTGTGAATGTTTGAGTACAGGGAATGGAGCGAGTATTGGAGTACAGGGAGTGGAGCGAGTATTGGAGTACAGGGAGTGGAGCGAGTGTGGAGTACTGGGAGTGGTGCGAATGTTGGAGTACAGTGAGTGGAGCGAGTGTTGGAATACAGAGATTGTTGCGAGTGTTGGAGTACAGGGAGTGTTGCGAGTGTTGGAGTACAGGGAGTGTTGCGAGTGTTGGAGTTCAGGGACTGGAGTGAGTGTTGGAGTACAGGGAGTATTGCGAGTGTTTTTATCTGATGCAAGGATCGACAAAGAGATAGACAACAGACTCGCCAAGGCAAATACCGCTTTTGGAAGACAGCCAACTGAAAAACCTCACAAAGATTAGCGTGTACAGAGCCATTGTCATACCCAAACTCCTGTTCGGCTCCGAATCATGGGTCCTCTACCGGCATCACCTACGGCTCCTAGAACGCTTCCATCAGTGCTGTCTCCGTTCCATCCTCAACATTCATTCAAATGACTTCATCACCAACATCAAAGTACTCGAGCTGGCAGAGTCCGCAAGCATCGAATCCATGCTGCTGAAGACCCAACTGCGCTGGGTGGGTCACGTCTCCAGAATGGAGGACCATCGCCTTCCCAAGATTGTGTTCTATGGCGAGCTCTGCACTGGCCACCGAGACAGAGGTGCACCAAAGAAGAGGTACAAGGACTGCCTAGAGAAATCTCTTGGTGCCTGCCACATTGACCACTGCCAGTGGGTTGATATCGCCTCCAACTGTGCATCTTGGTGCCTCACAATTCGGCGAGCAGCAACCTCCTTTGAAGATGACCGCAGAGACCACCTCACTGACAAAAGACAAAGGAGGAAAAACACAACACCCAACCCCAACCAAACAATTTTCACTTGCAACCGCTGAAACCGTGCCTGCCTGCCCAGCATCGGACTTGTCAGTCACCAACAAGCCTGCAGCAGACGTGGACATACCCCTCAATAATTCTTCGTCCGCGAAACCAAGCCAAAGAAGAAGAAGAAAGAAAAGAAAGTACAGGGAGTGCTGGGAGTGTTGGAGTACAGGGAGTGTTGCAAGGGTTGGAGTACAGGGAGTGTTGCGAATGATGGAGTACAGGGAGTGGAGTGACTGTTGGAGTACAGAAGTGTTGTGAATGATGGAGTACAGGGAGTGCTGGGAGTGTTGGAGTACAGGGAGTGTTGCAAGGGTTGGAGTACAGGGAGTGGAGCGAGTGTGGAGTACAGGGAATGGTGTGAGTGTTGGAGTACAGGGAGTGTTGCGAATGATGGAGTACAGGGAGTGGAGCGAGTGTTGGAGTACAGGGAGTGTTGCAAGGGTTGGAGTACAGGGAGTGGACCGAGTGTTGGAGTACAGGGAGTGTTGCAAATGATGGAGTACAGGGAGTGCTGGGTGTGTTGAAGTACAGGGAGTGTTGCAAGGGTTGGAGTACAGGGAGTGGAGCGAGTGTGGAGTACATGGAATGGTGTGAGTGCTGGACTACAGGGAGTGAGCGAGTGTTGGAGTACAGGGATTGGAGCGAGAGTTGGAGTACAGGGAGTGTTGCGAGTGTTTGAGTACAGGGAGTGTTGTGAGTGTTGGAGTAAAGGGAGTTTTGCAAATGATGGAGTACACGGAGTGGAGCGAGTGTGGAATACTGGGAGTGGTGCGAATGTTGGAGTATAGTGAGTGGAGCGAGTGTTGGAGTACAGGGAGTGTTGCAAGGGTTGGAGTACAGGGATGGAGAGAGTGTGGAGTACATGGAATGGTGTGAGTGCTGGACTACAGGGAGTGAGCGAGTATTGGAGTACAGGGATTGGAGCGAGAGTTGGAGTACAGGGATTGGAGCGAGTGTTGGAGTACAGGGAGTGTTGCGAGTGTTTGAGTACAGGGAGTGTTGTGAGTGTTGGAGTAAAGGGAGTTTTGCAAATGATGGAGTACACGGAGTGGAGCGAGTGTGGAATACTGGGAGTGGTGCGAATGTTGGAGTATAGTGAGTGGAGCGAGTGTTGGAGTACAGGGAGTGTTGCAAGGGTTGGAGTACAGGGAGTGGACTTAGTGTTGGAGTACAGGGAGTGTTGCGAATGATGGAGTACAGGGAGTGCTGGGAGTGTTGAAGTACAGGGAGTGTTGCAAGGGTTGGAGTACAGGGAGTGGAGCGAGTGTGGAGTACATGGAATGGTGTGAGTGCTGGACTACAGGGAATGAGCGAGTGTTGGAGTACAGGGATTGGAGCGAGAGTTGGAGTACAGGGATTGGAGTGAGTGTTGGAGTACAGGGAGTGTTGCGAGTGTTGGATTTCAGGGATTGGAGCGAGTGCTGGAGTACAAGGAGTGTTGCGAGTGTTTGAGTACAGGGAGTGTTGTGAGTGTTGGAGTACAGGGAGTGGAGCGAGTGTGGAGTACAGGGAATGGTGTGAGTGCTGTAGTACAGGGAATGTTGCGAGTGTTGGAGTTCAGGGACTGGAGCGAGAGTTGGAGTATAGTGAGTGTTGGAGTACAGGGAGTATTGTGAGTGTTGGAATACAGGGAGTGGAGTGAGTATTGGAGTACAGAGAGTGTTGGAAGGGTTGGAGTACAGGGAGTGGAGCGTGTGTGGAGTACAGGGAATGGAGCGAGAGTTGGAGTACAGGGAGTGTTGCGAGTGTTGGAGTAGAGGGAATGTTGCGAATGTTGGTGAACAGGGCGTGGAGCCAGTGTTGGAGTAACGGGAGCGATGAAAGTGCTGGGGTACAGGGACACTGTGAATGTTGGTGTACAAGGAGTGGAGCGAGTATTGGAGTACAGGGAGTGGAGTGAGTGTAGAGTACAGGGGGTGTTGCGAGTGTTGGAGTACAGGGCGTGGAGCGAGTGTTGGAGTACAGGCAGTGGAGCGAGTGTTGGAGTACAGGGAGTGTTGCGAATGACGGAGTACAGGGTGTGTTGCGAGTGTTGGAGTACAGGGAGAGTTGCGAGGGTTGGAGTACAGGGAGTGGAGCGAGTGTGGAGTACAGGTATTGGTGTGAGTGTTGGAGTACAGGGAGTGTTGCGAGTGTTGGAGTACAGGGAGAGTTGTGAGTGTTGGAGTACAGGGAGTGTTGCGAGTATTGGAGTGCAGGGAATGTTGTGAATGTTGGAGTAGAGGGAGTGTTGCGAGTATTGGAGAACAGGGAGTGTTGCAAATGTTGGAGAAGAGGGAGTGTTGCGAGTGTTGGAGAACAGGGAGTGTTGAGAATGTTGGAGTACAGGGAGTGTTGCGAATGTTGGAGAACAGTGCGTGGAGCCAGTGTTGGAGTAAAGGGAGCGATGAAAGTGTTGGGGTACAGGGACACTGTGAATGTTGGAGTACAGGGAGTGGAGTGAGTATTGGAGTACAGGGAGTGGAGCGAGTGTGGAGTACAGTGAGTGTTGCGAATGTTGGACGACAAGGAGTGGAGCGAGTGTTGGAGTATAGGGAGTGTTGCAATTGTTGGAGTACAGGGAGTGGTGCGAATTTTGGAGTACAGGAAGTGGAGTGAGTGTTGGTGTACAGGGAGTGTTGCGAATGATGAAGTACAGGGAATGTTGCGAGTGATGTAGTACAGGGAGTGTTGGGAGGGTTGGAGTACAGGGAGTGGAGCGAGTGTGGAGTACATGGATTGGTGCGAGTGTTGGAGTACAGAGAGTGTTGCGAGTGTTGGAGTACAGGGATTGGTGTGAGTGTTGGAGTACAGGGAGTGTTGTGAATGATGGCGTACAGGGAGTGTTGCGAGTGTTGGAGTACAGGGAGTGTTGCGAGTGTTCGAGTACAGGGAGTGTTACGAGTGTTGGAACACAGGGAATGGAGCTAGTGTTGGAGTACAGGGAGTGTTGCAAGTATTGGAGTACAGGGAGTGTTGCGAATGTTGGAGTACAGTGAGTGGAGAGAGTATTGGAGTACAGGGAGTGGAGCGAATTTTGGAGTACAGGGAGTGGAGCGAGTGTTGGAGTACAGGGAGTGTAGCCAGTATAGGAGTACAGGGAATGTCGCAAATGTTGGAGTACTGGGAGTGGAGCGAGTGTTGGAGTACAGGGAGTGTTGCGAGTGTTGGCGAACAGGGCATGTTGAGAATGATGGAGTACAGGGAGTGTTGCGAATGTTGGAGAACGGGGCATGGAGCCAGTGTTGGAGTAAAGGGAGCGATGAAAGTGTTGGGGTACAGGGACACTGTGAATGTTAGAGTACAGGGCGTAGAGCGAGTATTGGAGTACAGGGAGTAGAGTGAGTATTGGAGTACAGGGAGTGGAGCGAGTGTGGAGTACTGGGAGTTGTGCCAGTGTTGGAGTACATGGAGAGTGGCGAGTGTTGGAGTACAGGGCGTGGAGCCAGTGTTGGAGGAACGGGAGCGATGCAAGTGTTAGGATACAGGGACACTGAATGTTAGAGTACAGGGAGTGGAGCGGGTATTGGAGTACAGGGAGTGGAGCGTGTGTGGAGTACAGGGAGTGTTGCGAGTTTTGGAGTACAGGGAGTGGAGCGAGTGTTGGAGTACAGGGAGTGGTGGGAGTGTTGGAGTACTGGGAGTGGAGCGAGTATTGGTGTACAGGCAGTGGAGCGAATGTTGGAGTACAGGGAGTGTTGCAAGTGTTGGAGTACAGGGAGTGTTGTGAGTGTTGGAGTGCAGGGAGTGTTGTGAGTGTTGGAGTGCAGGGAGTGTTGTGAGTGTTGGAGTGCAGGGAGTGTTGCGAATGATGGCGTACAGGGTGTGTTGTGAGTGTTGGAGTACAGGCAGTGTTGCGAGGGTTGGAGTACAGGGAGTGGTGCGAGTGTTGGAATACAGGGAATGGAACTAGTGTTGGAGAACAGGGAGTGTTGAGAATGATGGAGTACATGGAGTGTTGCGAATGTTGGAGAACATGGCGTGGAGTCAGTGTTGGACTAAAGAGAGCGATGCAAGTGTTAGGGTACAGGGACACTGTGAATGTTGGAGTACAGGGAGTGGAGCGAGTATTGGTGTACAGGGGGTCGAGTGAGTGTGGAGTGCAGGGAGTGTTGCGAATGTTGGAGTAAAGTGAGTGGAGCAAGTGTTGGAGTACAGGGAGTGTTGCGAGGGTTGGAGTACAGGGAGTGGAGCGAGTGTGGAGTATATGGATTGGTGCGAGTGTTGGAGTACAGGGAGTGTTGCGAGTGTTGGAGTACAGGGATTGGTGTGAGTGTTGGAGTACAGGGAGTGTTACGAGTGTTGGAGTACAGGGAGTGGAACGAGTGTGGAGTACAGGGAGTGTTGCGAGTGTTGGAACAAAGGGAATGGAGCTAGTGTTGGAGTACAGGGAGTGTTGCAAGTATTGGAGTTAGGTGAGTGTTGTGAATGTTGGAGTACAGGGAGTGGAGAGAGTATTGGAGTTCAGGGAGTGGAGCGAATTTTGGAGTACAGGGAGTGGAGCGAGTGTTGGAGTACAGGGAGTGTTGCAAGTATTGGAGTACAGGGAATGTCGCAAATGTTGGAGTATGGGAGTGGAGCGAGTGTTGGAGTACCGGGAATGTTGCGAGTGTTGGAGAACAGGGCGTGTTGAGAATGATGGAGTACAGGGAGTGTTGTGAATGTTGGAGAACGGGGCGTGGAACCAGTGTTGGAGTAAAGGGAGTGATGAAAGTGTTGGGGTACACGGACACCGTGAATGTTAGAGTACAGGGTGTTGAGCGAGTATTGGAGTACAGGGAGTGGAGTGAGTATTGGAGTACAGGGAGTGGAGCGAGTGTGGAGTACTGGGAGTTGTGCCAGTGTTGGAGTACATGGAGTGTGGCGAGTGTTGGAGTACAGGGCGTGGAGCCAGTGTTGGAGTAACGGGAGCGATGCAAGTGTTAGGATACAGGGACACTGAATGTTGGAGTACAGGGAGTGTTGCGAGTTTTGGAGTACAGGGAGTGGAGCGAGTGTTGGAGTACAGGGAGTGTTGCGAGGGTTGGAGTACAGGGAGTGGAGCGAGTGTGGAGTACATGGATTGGTGCGAGTGTTGGAGTACAGGGAGTGTTGCGAGTGTTGGAGTACAGGGATTGGTGTGAGTGTTGGAGTACAGGGAGTGTTACGAGTGTTGGAGTACAGGGAGTGGAACGAGTGTGGAGTACAGGGAGTGTTGCGAGTGTTGGAACACAGGGAATGGAGCTAGTGTTGGAGTACAGGGAGTGTTGCGAGTTTTGGAGTACAGGGAGTGGAGCGAATGTTGGAGTACAGGGAGTGGTGGGAGTGTTGGAGTACTGGGAGTGGAGCGAGTGTTGGTGTACAGGCAGTGGAGCGAGTGTTGGAGTACAGGGAGTGTTGCAAGTGTTGGAGTACAGGGAGTGTTGTGAGTGTTGGAGTGCAGGGAGTGTTGCGAATGTTGGAGAACGGGGCGTGGAGCCAGTGTTGGAGTAAAGGGAGCGATGAAAGTGTTGGGGTACAGGGACACTGTTAATGTTAGAGTACAGGGCGTAGAGCGAGTATTGGAGTACAGGGAGTGGAGTGAGTATTGGAGTACAGGGAGTGGAGCGAGTGTGGAGTACTGGGAGTTGTGCCAGTGTTGGAGTACATGGAGTGTGGCGAGTGTTGGAGTACAGGGCGTGGAGCCAGTGTTGGAGTAACGGGAGCGATGCAAGTGTTAGGGTACAGGGACACTGAATGTTGGAGTACAGGGAGTGGAGCGAGTATTGGAGTACAGGGAGTGGAGCGTGTGTGGAGTACAGGGAGTGTTGCGAGTTTTGGAGTACAGGGAGTGGAGCGAATGTTGGAGTACAGGGAGTGGTGGGAGTGTTGGAGTACTGGGAGTCGAGCGAGTGTTGGTGTACAGGCAGTGGAGCGAGTGTTGGAGTACAGGGAGTGTTGCAAGTGTTGGAGAACAGGGAGTGTTGTGAGTGTTGGAGTGCAGGGAGTGTTGTGAGTGTTGGAGTGCAGGGAGTGTTGTGAGTGTTGGAGTGCAGGGAGTGTTGCGAATGATGGCGTACAGGGTGTGTTGTGAGTGTTGGAGTACAGGCAGTGTTGCGAGGGTTGGAGTACAGGGAGTGGTGCGAGTGTTGGAATACAGGGAATGGAACTAGTGTTGGAGGTGAGGTAGTGTTGAGAATGATGGAGTACATGGAGTGTTGCGAATGTTGGAGAACAGGGCGTGGAGTCAGTGTTGGACTAAAGAGAGCGATGCAAGTGTTAGGGTACAGGGACACTGTGAATGTTGGAGTACAGGGAGTGGAGCGAGTATTGGAGTACAAGGGGTCGAGTGAGTGTGGAGTACAGGGAGTGTTGTGAATGTTGGAGTACAGTGAGTGGAGCGAGTGTTGGAGTACAGGGAGTGTTGCGAGGGTTGGAGTACAGGGAGTGGAGCGAGTGTGGAGTACATGGATTGGTGCGAGTGTTGGAGTACAGGGAGTGTTGCGAGTGTTGGAGTACAGGGATTGGTGTGAGTGTTGGAGTACAGGGAGTGTTACGAGTGTTGGAGTACAGGGAGTGGAACGAGTGTGGAGTACAGGGAGTGTTGCGAGTGTTGGAACACAGGGAATGGAGCTAGTGTTGGAGTACAGGGAGTGTTG
This sequence comes from Narcine bancroftii, assembly GCF_036971445.1. Lineage (NCBI taxonomy): Eukaryota > Metazoa > Chordata > Chondrichthyes > Torpediniformes > Narcinidae > Narcine > Narcine bancroftii. The sequence goes on from NC_091475.1 coordinate 81,857,293, forward strand.
CAAGTATTGGAGTTCAGGGAGTGTTGCGAATGTTGGAGTACAGGGAGTGGAGAGGGTATTGGAGTACAGGGAGTGGAGCGAATTTTGGAGTACAGGGAGTGGAGCGAGTGTTGGAGTACAGGGAGTGTTGCAAGTATTGGAGTACAGGGAATGTCGCAAATGTTGGAGTATGGGAGTGGAGCGAGTGTTGGAGTACCGGGAGTGTTGCGAGTGTTGGAGAACAGGGCGTGTTGAGAATGATGGAGTACAGGGAGTGTTGCGAATGTTGGAGAACGGGGCGTGGAGCCAGTGTTGGAGTAAAGGGAGTGATGAAAGTGTTGGGGTACACGGACACTGTGAATGTTAGAATACAGGGTGTAGAGCGAGTATTGGAGTACAGGGAGTGGAGTGAGTATTGGAGTACAGGGAGTGGAGCGAGTGTGGAGTACTGGGAGTTGTGCCAGTGTTGGAGTACATGGAGTGTGGCGAGTGTTGGAGTACAGGGCGTGGAGGCAGTGTTGGAGTAACAGGAGCGATGCAAGTGTTAGGATACAGGGACACTGAATATTGGAGTACAGGGAGTGGAGCGAGTATTGGAGTACAGGGAGTGGAGCGTGTGTGGAGTACAGGGAGTGTTGCGAGTTTTGGAGTACAGGGAGTGGAGCGAGTGTTGGAGAACAGGGAGTGGTCGGAGTGTTGGAGTACTGGTAGTGGAGTGAGTGTTGGTGTACAGGCAGTGGAATGAGTGTTGGAGTACAGGGAGTGTTGCAAGTGTTGGAGTACAGGGAGTGTTGTGAGTGTTGGAGTACAGGCAGTGTTGCGAGGGTTGGAGTACAGGGAGTGTTGTGAGTGTTGGAGTGCAGGGAGTGTTGCGAATGATGGCGTACAGGGTGTGTTGTGAGTGTTGGAGTACAGGCAGTGTTGTGAGGGTTGGAGTACAGGGAGTGGTGCGAGTGTTGGAGTACAGGGAATGGAACTAGTGTTGGAGAACAGGGAGTGTTGAGAATGATGGAGTACAGTGAGTGGAGCGAGTGTTGGAGTACAGGGAGTGTTGCAAGTGTTGGAGTACAGGGAGTGTTGTGAGTGTTGGAGTGCAGGGAGTGTTGCGAATGATGGCGTACAGGGTGTGTTGTGAGTGTTGGAGTACAGGCAGTGTTGTGAGGGTTGGAGTACAGGAAGTGGTGCGAGTGTTGGAGTACAGGGAATGGAACTAGTGTTGGAGAACAGGGAGTGTTGAGAATGATGGAGTACAGTGAGTGGAGCGAGAGTTGGAGTACAGGGAGTGTTGCGAGGGTTGGAGTACAGGGAGTGGAGCGAGTGTTGGAGTACCGGGAGTGTTGCGAGTGTTGGAGAACAGGATGTGTTGAGAATGATGGAGTACAGGGAGTGTTGCGAATGTTGGAGAACGGGGTGTGGAGCCAGTGTTGGAGTAAAGGGAGCGATGAAAGTGTTGGGGTACAGGGACACTGTGAATGTTAGAGTACAGGGCGTAGAGCGAGTATTGGAGTACAGAGAGTGGAGTGAGTATTGGAGTACAGGGAGTGCAGCGTGTGTGGAGTACTGGGATTTGTGCCAGTGTTAGAGTACATGGAATGTGGCGAGTGTTGGTGTAGAGGGCGTGGAGCCAGTGTTGGAGTAACTGGAGCGATGCAAGTGTTAGGATACAGGGACACTGAATGTTGGAGTACAGGGAGTGGAGCGAGTATTGGAGTACAGGGAGTGGAGCGTGTGTGGAGTACAGGGAGTGTTGCGAGTTTTGGACTACAGGGAGTTGAGCAAGTGTTGGAGTACAGGGAGTGGTGGGAGTGTTGGAGTACTGGGAGTGGAGCGAGTGTTGGTGTACAGGCAGTGGAGTGAGTGTTGGAGTACAGGGAGTGTTACAAGTGTTGGAGTACAGGGAGTGTTGCGAATGTTGGAGAACGGGGCGTGGAGCCAGTGTTGGAGTAAAGGGAGTGATGAAAGTGTTGGGGTACAGGGACACTTTGAATGTTGGAGTACAGGGAGTGGAGCGAGTATTGGAGTACAGGTGGTCGAGCGAGTGTGGAGTACAGGGAGTGTTGCGAATGTTGGAGTACAGTGAGTGGAGCGAGTGTTGGAGTACAGGGAGTGTTGCGAGGGTTGGAGTACAGGGAGTGGAGCGAGTGTGGAGTACATGGATTGGTGCGAGTGTTGGAGTACAGGGATTGATGTGAGTGTTGGAGTACAGGGAGTGTTGTGAATGATGGCGTACTGGGAGTGTTGCGAGTGTTGGAGTACAGGGAGTGTTGCGAGTGTTGCAGTACAGGGAGTGTTACGAGTGTTGGAGTACAGGGAGTGGAACGAGTGTTGAGTACAGGGAGTGTTGCGAGTCTTGGAACACAGGGAATGGAGCTTGTGTTTGAGTACAGGGAGTGTTGCAAGTATTGGTGTTCAGGAAGTGTTGCGAATGTTGGAGTACAGTGAGTGGAGCGAGTGTTGGAGTACAGGGAGTGTTGCGAGGGTTGGAGTACAGGGAGTGGAGCCAGTGTTGGAGTAAAGGGAGCGATGAAATTGTTGGGGTACAGGGACACTGTGAATGTTAGAGTACAGGGCGTAGAGCGAGTATTGGAGTACATGGAGTGGAGTGAGTGTTGGAGTACAGGAAGTGCAGCGAGTGTGGAGTACTGGGATTTGTGCCAGTGTTGGAGTACATGGAGTGTGGCGAGTGTTGGAGTAGAGGGCGTGGAGCCAGTGTTGGAGTAACTGGAGCTATGCAAGTGTTAGGATACAGGGACACTGAATGTTGGAGTACAGGGAGTGGAGCGTGTGTGGTGAACAGGGAGTGTTGCGAGTTTTGGACTACAGAGATTTGAGCAAGTGTTGGAGTACAGGGAGTGGTGGGAGTGTTGGATTACTGGGAGTGGAGCGAGTGTTGGTGTACAGGCAGTGGAGTGAGTGTTGGAGTACAGGGAGTGTTGCAAGTGTTGGAGTAGAGGGAGTGTTGTGAGTGTTGGAGTGCAGGGAGTGTTGCGAGGGTTGGAGTACTGGGAGTGGTGCGAGTGATGGAATACAGGGAATGGAACTAGTGTTGGAGAACAGGGAATGTTGAGAATGATGGAGTAAATGGAGTGTTGCGAATGTTGGAGAACAGGGCGTTGAGCCAGTGTTGGACTAAAGATAGCGATGCAAGTGTTAGGGTACAGGGACACTGTGAATGTTTGAGTATAGGGAGTTGAGCGAGTATTGGAGTACAGGGGGTCGAGCGAGTGTGGAGTACAGGTAGTGTTGCGAGTGTTGGCGAACAGGGCGTGTTGAGAATGATGGAGTACAGGGAGTGTTGCGAATGTTGGAGAACGGGGCGTGGAGCCAGTGTTGGAGTAAAGGGAGCGATGAAAGTGTTGGGGTACAGGGACACTGTGAATGTTAGAGTACAGGGCGTAGAGCGAGTATTGGAGTACAAGGAGTGGAGTGAGTATTGGAGTACAGGGAGTGGAGCGAGTGTGGAGTACTGGGAGTTGTGCCAGTGTTGGAGTACATGGGGTGTGGCGAGTGTTGGAGTACAGGGCGTGGAGCCAGTGTTGGAGTAACGGGAGCGATGCAAGTGTTAGGATACAGGGACACTGAATGTTGGAGTACAGGGAGTGGAGCGAGTATTGGAGTACAGGGAGTGGAGCGTGTGTGGAGTACAGGGAGTGTTGCGAGTTTTGGAGTACAGGGAGTGGAGCGAGTGTTGGTGTACAGGAAGTGGAGCGAGTGTTGGAGTACAGGGAGTGTTGCAGGTGTTGGAGTACAGTGAGTGTTGTGAGTGTTGGAGTGCAGGGAGTGTTGCGAATGATGGCGTACAGGGTGTGTTGTGATTGTTGGAGTACAGGCAGTGTTGCGATGGTTGGAGTACAGGGAGTGGTGCGAGTGTTGGAATACAGGGAATGGAACTAGTGTTGGAGAACAGGGAGTGTTGCGAATGTTGGAGAACAGGGCGTGGAGCCAGTGTTGGAATAAAGAGAGCGATGCAAGTGTTAGGGTACAGGGACACTGTGAATGTTGGAGTACAGGGAGTGGAGCGAGTATTGGAGTACAGGGGGTCGAGCGAGTGTGGAGTACAGGGAGTATTGCGAATGTTGGAGTACAGTGAGTGGAGCGAGTGTTGGAGTACAGGGAGTGTTGCGAGGGTTGGAGTACAGGGATTGGTGTGAGTGTTGGAGTACAGGGAGTGTTGTGAATGATGGCGTACAGGGAGTTTTGCGAGTGTTGGAGTACAGCGAGTGGAACGAGTGTTGAGTACAGGGAGTGTTGCGAGTGTTGGAACACAAGGAATGGAGCTAGTGTTGGAGTACAGGGAGTGTTGCAAGTATTGGAGTTCAGGGAGTGTTGCGAATGTTGGAGTACAGGGAGTGGAGAGAGTATTGGAGTACACGGAGTGGAGCGAATTTTGGAGTACAGGGAGTGGAGCGAGTGTTGGAGTACAGGGAGTGTTGCAAGTATTGGAGTACAGGGTATGTCGCAAATGTTGGAGTATGGGAGTGGAGCGAGTATTGGAGTACACGGAGTGGAGCGAATTTTGGAGTACAGGGAGTGGAGCGAGTGTTGGAGTACAGGGAGTGTTGCAAGTATTGGAGTACAGGGAATGTCGCAAATGTTGGAGTACAGGGAGTGGAGAGAGTATTGGAGTACACGGAGTGGAGCGAATTTTGGAGTACAGGGAGTGGAGCGAGTGTTGGAGTACAGGGAGTGTTGCAAGTATTGGAGTTCAGGGAGTGTTGCGAATGTTGGAGTACAGGGAGTGGAGAGAGTATTGGAGTACACGGAGTGGAGCGAATTTTGGAGTACAGGGAGTGGAGCGAGTGTTGGAGTACAGGGAGTGTTGCAAGTATTGGAGTACAGGGAATGTCGCAAATGTTGGAGTATGGGAGTGGAGCGAGTGTTGGAGTACCGGGAGTGTTGCGAGTGTTGGAGAACAGGGCGTGTTGAGAATGATGGAGTACAGGGAGTGTTGCGAATGTTGGAGAACGGGGCGTGGAGCCAGTGTTGGAGTAAAGGGAGTGATGAAAGTGTTGGGGTAGAGGGACACTTTGAATGTTGGAGTACAGGGAGTGGAGCGAGTATTGGAGTACAGGGGGTCGAGCGAGTGTGGAGTACAGGGAGTGTTGCGAATGTTGGAGTACAGTGAGTGGAGCGAATGTTGGAGTACAGGGAGTGTTGCGAGGGTTGGAGTGGATCGAGTGTGGAGTACATTGATTGGTGCGAGTGTTGGAGTACAGGGATTGATGTGAGTGTTGGAGTACAGGGAGTGTTGTGAATGATGGCGTACTGGGAGTGTTGCGAGTGTTGGAGTACAGGGAGTGTTGCGAGTGTTGCAGTACAGGGAGTGTTACGAGTGTTGGAGTACAGGGAGTGGAACGAGTGTTGAGTACAGGGAGTGTTGCGAGTCTTGGAACACAGGGAATGGAGCCAGTGTTGGAGTAAAGGGAGCGATGAAAGTGTTGGGGTACAGAGACACTGTGAATGTTAGAGTACAGGGCGTAGAGCGAGTATTGGAGTACAGGGAGTGGAGTGAGTAGTGGAGTACAGGGAGTGGAGCGAGTGTGGAGTACTGGGAGTTGTGCCAGTGTTGGAATACATGGGTTGTGGCGAGTGTTGGAGTACAGGGCATGGAGCCAGTGTTGGTGTAACGGGAGCGATGCAAGTGTTAGGATACAGGGACACTGAATGTTGGAGTACAGGGAGTGTTGCGAATTTTGGAGTACAGGGAGTGGAGCGAGTGTTGGTGTACAGGAAGTGGAGCGAGTGTTGGAGTACAGGGAGTGTTGCAAGTGTTGGAGTACAGTGAGTGTTGTGAGTGTTGGAGTGCAGGGTGTGTTGCGAATGATGGCGTACAGGGTGTGTTGTGAGTGTTGGAGTACAGGCAGTGTTGCGAGGGTTGGAGTACAGGGATTGGTGCGAGTGTTTGAATACAGGGAATGGAACTAGTGTTGGAGAACAGGGCGTGGAGCCAGTGTTGGACTAAAGAGAGCGATGCAAGTGTTAGGGTACAGGGACACTGTGAATGTTTGAGTACCGGGAGTGGAGCGAGTATTGGAGTACAGGGGGTCGAGCGAGTGTGGAGTACAAGGAGTGTTGCGAATGTTGGAGTACAGTGAGTGGAGCGAGTGTTGGAGTACAGGGAGTGTTGCGACGGTTGGAGTACAGGGAGTTGAGCGAGTGTGGAGTACATGGATTGGTGCGAGTGTTGGAGTACAGGGAGTGTTGCGAGTGTTGGAGTACAGGGATTGGTGTGAGTGTTGGAGTACAGGGAGTGTTGTGAATGATGGCGTACAGGGAGTGTTGCGAGTGTTGGAGTACTTCGAGTGGAACGAGTGTTGAGTACAGGGAGTGTTGCGAGTGTTGGAATACAAGGAATGGAGCTAGTGTTGGAGTACAGGGAGTGTTGCAAGTATTGGAGTTCAGGGAGTGTTGCGAATGTTGGGGTACATGGAGTGGAGAGAGTATTGGAGTACAGGGAGTGGAGCGAATTTTGGAGTACAGGGAGTGGAGCGAGTGTTGGAGTACAGGGAGTGTTGCAAGTATTGGAGTACAGGGAATGTCGCAAATGTTGGAGTATGGGAGTGGAGCGAGTGTTGGAGTACCGGGAGTGTTGCGAGTGTTGGAGAACAGGGCGTGTTGAGAATGATGGAGTACAGGGAGTGTTGCGAATGTTGGAGAAATGGTCGTGGAGCCAGTGTTGGAGTAAAGGGAGCGATGAAAGTGTTGCGGTACAGGGACACTGTGAATGTTAGAGTACAGGGCGTAGAGCGAGTATTGGAGTACAGGGAGTGGAGTGAGTATTGGAGTACAGGGAGTGGAGCGAGTGTGGAGTACTGGGAGTTGTGCCAGTGTTGGAGTACATGGAGTGTGGTGAGTGTCGGAGTACAGGGCGTGGAGCCAGTGTTGGAGTAACGGGAGCGATGCAAGTGTTAGGATACAGGGACACTGAATGTTGGAGTACAGGGAGTGGAGTGAGTATTGGAGTACAGGGAGTGGAGCGTGTGTGGAGTACAGGGAGTGTTGCGAGTTTTGGACTACAGGGATTTGAGCAAGTGTTGGAGTACAGGGAGTGGTGGGAGTGTTGGAGTACTGGGAGTGTAGCGAGTGTTGGTGTACAGGCAGTGGAGTGAGTGTTGGAGTACAGGGAGTGTTGCAAGTGTTGGAGTACAGGGAGTGTTGTGAGTGTTGGAGTGCAGGGAGTGTTGCGAATGATGGCGTACAGGGTGTGTTGTGAGTGTTGGAGTACAGGCAGTGTTGCGAGGGTTGGAGTATTGGGAGTGGTGCGAGTGATGGAATACAGGGAATGGAACTAGTGTTGGAGAACAGGGAGTGTTGAGAATGATGGAGTACATGGAGTGTTGCGAATGTTGGAGAACAGGGCGTTGAGCCAGTGTTGGACTAAAGATAGCGATGCAAGTGTTAGGGTACAGGGACACTGTGAATGTTTGAGTATAGGGAGTTGAGCGAGTATTGGAGTACAAGGGGTCGAGTGAGTGTGGAGTACAGGGAGTGTTGCGAGTGTTGGCGAACAGGGCGTGTTGAGAATGATGGAGTACAGGGAGTGTTGCGAATGTTGGAGAACGGGGCGTGGAGCCAGTGTTGGAGTAAAGGGAGCGATGAAAGTGTTGGGGTACAGGGACACTGTGAATGTTTGAGTATAGGGAGTTGAGCGAGTATTGGAGTACAAGGGGTCGAGTGAGTGTGGAGTACAGGGAGTGTTGCGAGTGTTGGCGAACAGGGCGTGTTGAGAATGATGGAGTACAGGGAGTGTTGCGAATGTTGGAGAACGGGGCGTGGAGCCAGTGTTGGAGTAAAGGGAGCGATGAAAGTGTTGGGGTACAGGGACACTGTGAATGTTAGAGTACAGGGCGTAGATCGAGTATTGGAGTACAGGGAGTGGAGTGAGTATTGGAGTACAGGGAGTGGAGCGTGTGTGGAGTACAGGGAGTGTTGCGAGTTTTGGAGTACAGGGAGTGGAGCGAGTGTTGGTGTACAGGAAGTGGAGCGAGTGTTGGAGTACAGGGAGTGTTGCAAGTGTTGGAGTACAGGGAGTGTTGTGAGTGTTGGAGTGCAGGGTGTGTTCGAATGATGGCGTACAGGGTGTGTTGTGAGTGTTGGAGTACAGGCAGTGTTGCGAGGGTTGGAGTACAGGGAGTGGTGCGAGTGTTGGAATACAGGGAATGGAACTAGTGTTGGAGTACAGGGAGTGTTGCGAATGTTGGAGAACAGGGCGTGGAGCCAGTGTTGGACTAAAGAGAGCGATGCAAGTGTTAGGGTACAGGGACACTGTGAATGTTGGAGTACAGGGAGTGGAGCGAGTATTGGAGTACAGGGGGTCGAGCGAGTGTGGAGTACAGGGAGTGTTGCGAATGTTGGAGTACAGTGAGTGGAGCGAGTGTTGGAGTACAGGGAGTGTTGCGATGGTTGGAGTACAGGGAGTTGAGCGAGTGTGGAGTACATGGATTGGTGCGAGTGTTGGAGTACAGGGAGTGTTGCGAGTGTGGGAGTACAGGGATTGGTGTGAGTGTTGGAGTACAGGGAGTGTTGTGAATGATGGCGTACAGGGAGTGTTGCGAGTGTTGGAGTACAGGGAGTGGAACGAGTGTTGAGTACAGGGAGTGTTGGGATTGTTGGAACACAGGGAATGGAGCTAGTGTTGGAGTACAGGGAGTGTTGCAAGTATTGGAGTTCAGGGAGTGTTGCGAATGTTGGAGTACAGGGAGTGGAGAGAGTATTGGAGTACAGGGAGTGGAGCGAATTTTGGAGTACAGGGAGTGGAGCGAGTGTTGGAGTACAGGGAGTGTTGCAAGTATTGGAGTACAGGGAATGTCGCAAATGTTGGAGTATGGGAGTGGAGCGAGTGTTGGAGTACCGGGAGTGTTGCGAGTGTTGGAGAACAGGGCGTGTTGAGAATGATGGAGTACAGGGAGTGTTGCGAATGTTGGAGAACGGGGCGTGGAGCCAGTGTTGGAGTAAAGGGAGTGATGAAAGTGTTGGGGTACAGGGACACTTTGAATGTTGGAGTACAGGGAGTGGAGCGAGTATTGGAGTACAGGGGGTCGAGCGAGTGTGGAGTACAGGGAGTGTTGCGAATGTTGGAGTAGAGTGAGTGGAGCGAGTGTTGGAGTACAGGGAGTGTTGCGAGGGTTGGAGTACAGGGAGTGGAGCGTGTGTGGAGTACATGGATTGGTGCGAGTGTTGGAGTACAGGGATTGATGTGAGTGTTGGAGTACAGGGAGTGTTGTGAATGATGGCGTACAGGGAGTGTTGCGAGTGTTGGAGTACAGGGAGTGTTGCGAGTGTTGCAGTACAGGGAGTGTTACGAGTGTTGGAGTACAGGGAGTGGAACGAGTGTTGAGTACAGGGAGTGTTGCGAGTCTTGGAACACAGGGAATGGAGCTTGTGTTTGAGTACAGGGAGTGTTGCAAGTATTGGTGTTCAGGGAGTGTTGCGAATGTTGGAGTACAGGGAGTGGAGAGAGTATTAGAGTACAGGGGGTCGAGCGAGTGTGGAGTATAGGGAGTGTTGCGAATGTTGGAGTACAGTGAGTGGAGCGAGTGTTGGAGTACAGGGAGTGTTGCGAGGGTTGGAGTACAGGGAGTGGAGCCAGTGTTGGAGTAAAGGGAGCGATGAAATTGTTGGGGTACAGGGACACTGTGAATGTTAGAGTACAGGGCGTAGAGCGAGTATTGGAGTACAGGGAGTGGAGTGAGTGTTGGAGTACAGGAAGTGCAGCGAGTGTGGAGTACTGGGATTTGTGCCAGTGTTGGAGTACATGGAGTGTGGCGAGTGTTGGAGTAGAGGGCGTGGAGCCAGTGTTGGAGTAACTGGAGCGATGCAAGTGTTAGGATACAGGGACACTGAATGTTGGAGTACAGGGAGTGGAGCGAGTATTGGAGTACAGGGAGTGGAGCGTGTGTGGTGTACAGGGAGTGTTGCGAATGATGGCGTACAGGGTGTGTTGTGAGTGTTGGAGTACAGGCAGTGTTGCGACGGTTGGAGTACTGGGAGTGGTGCGAGTGTTGGATTACTGGGAGTGGAGCGAGTGTTGGTGTACAGGCAGTGGAGTGAGTGTTGGAGTACAGGGAGTATAGCAAGTGTTGGAGTACAGGGAGTGTTGTGAGTGTTGGAGTGCAGGGAGTGTTGCGAATGATGGCGTACAGGGTGTGTTGTGAGTGTTGGAGTACAGGCAGTGTTGCGACGGTTGGAGTACTGGGAGTGGTGCGAGTGATGGAATACAGGGAATGGAACTAGTGTTGGAGAACAGGGAGTGTTGAGAATGATGGAGTAAATGGAGTGTTGCGAATGTTGGAGAACGGGGCGTTGAGCCAGTGTTGGACTAAAGATAGCGATGCAAGTGTTAGGGTACAGGGACACTGTGAATGTTGGAGTACAGGGAGTGGAGCGAGTATTGGAGTACAGGGGGTCGAGCGAGTGTGGAGTACAGGGAGTATTGCGAATGTTGGAGTACAGTGAGTGGAGCGAGTGTTGGAGTACAGGGAGTGTTGCGAGGGTTGGAGTACAGGGATTGGTGTGAGTGTTGGAGTACAGGGAGTGTTGTGAATGATGGCGTACAGGGAGTTTTGCGAGTGTTGGAGTACAGCGAGTGGAACGAGTGTTGAGTACAGGGAGTGTTGCGAGTGTTGGAACACAAGGAATGGAGCTAGTGTTGGAGTACAGGGAGTGTTGCAAGTATTGGAGTTCAGGGAGTGTTGCGAATGTTGGAGTACAGGGAGTGGAGAGAGTATTGGAGTACAGGGAGTGGAGCGAATTTTGGAGTACAGGGAGTGGAGCGAGTGTTGGAGTACAGGGAGTGTTGCAAGTATTGGAGTACAGGGAATGTCGCAAATGTTGGAGTATGGGAGTGGAGCGAGTGTTGGAGTACCGGGAGTGTTGCGAGTGTTGGAGAACAGGGCGTGTTGAGAATGATGGAGTACAGGGAGTGTTGCGAATGTTGGAGAACGGGGCGTGGAGCCAGTGTTGGAGTAAAGGGAGTGATGAAAGTGTTGGGGTACAGGGACACTTTGAATGTTGGAGTACAGGGAGTGGAGCGAGTATTGGAGTACAGGGGGTCGAGCGAGTGTGGAGTACAGGGAGTGTTGCGAATGTTGGAGTACAGTGAGTGGAGCGAGTGTTGGAGTACAGGGAGTGTTTCGAGGGTTGGAGTGGATCGAGTGTGGAGTACATGGATTGGTGCGAGTGTTGGAGTACAGGGATTGATGTGAGTGTTGGAGTACAGGGAGTGTTGTGAATGATGGCGTACTGGGAGTGTTGCGAGTGTTGGAGTACAGGGAGTGTTGCGAGTGTTGCAGTACAGGGAGTGTTACGAGTGTTGGAGTACAGGGAGTGGAACGAGTGTTGAGTACAGGGAGTGTTGCGAGTCTTGGAACACAGGGAATGGAGCTTGTGTTGGAGTACAGGGAGTGTTGCGAGTGTTGGAATACAGGGAATGGAACTAGTGTTGGAGAACAGGGAGTGTTGAGAATGATGGAGTACATGGAGCGTTGCGAATGTTGGAGAACAGGGCGTTGAGCCAGTGTTGGACTAAAGATAGCGATGCAAGTGTTAGGGTACAGGGACACTGTGAATGTTGGAGTACAGGGAGTTGAGCGAGTATTGGAGTACAGGGGGTAGAGCGAGTGTGGAGTACAGTGAGTGTTGCGAATGTTGGAGTACAGTGAGTGAAGCGAGTGTGGGAGTACAGGGAGTGTTGCGAGGGTTGGAGTACAGGGAGAGGAGCAAGTGTGGAGTACATGGATTGGTGCGAGTGTTGGAGTACAGGGAGTGTTGCGAGTGTTGGAGTACAGGGATTGGTGTGAGTTTTGGAGTACAGGAGGTGTTGTGAATGATGGCGTACAGGGAGTGTTGCGAGTGTTGGAGTACAGGGAGTGTTGCAGTACAGGGAGTGTTACGAGTGTTGGAGTACAGGGAGTGGAACGAGTGTGGAGGACAGGGAATGTTGCGAGTGTTGGAACAAAGGGAATGGAGCTAGTGTTGGAGTTCAGGGAGTGTTGCGAATGTTGGAGTACAGGGAGTGGAGCGAATTTTGGAGTACAGGGAGTGGAGCGAGTGTTGGAGTATAGGGAGTGTTGCAAGTATTGGAGTACAGGGAATGTCGCAAATGTTGGAGTATGGGAGTGGAGCGAGTGTTGGAGTACCGGGAGTGTTGCGATTGTTGGAGAACAGGATGTGTTGAGAATGATGGAGTACAGGGAGTGTTGCGAATGTTGGAGAACGGGGCGTGGAGCCAGTGTTGGAGTAAAGGGAGCGATGAAAGTGTTGGGGTACAGGGACACTGTGAATGTTAGAGTACAGGGCGTAGAGCGAGTATTGGAGTACAGGGAGTGGAGTGAGTATTGGAGTACAGGGAGTGCAGCGTGTGTGGAGTACTGGGATTTGTGCCAGTGTTAGAGTATATGGAATGTGGCGAGTGTTGGTGTAGAGGGCGTGGAGCCAGTGTTGGAGTAACTGGAGCGATGCAAGTGTTAGGATACAGGGACACTGAATGTTGGAGTCCAGGGAGTGGAGCGAGTATTGGAGTACAGGGAGTGGAGCGTGTGTGGAGTACAGGGAGTGTTGCGAGTTTTGGACTACAGGGAGTTGAGCAAGTGTTGGAGTACAGGGAGTGGTGGGAGTGTTGGAGTACTGGGAGTGGAGCGAGTGTTGGTGTACAGGCAGTGGAGTGAGTGTTGGAGTACAGGGAGTGTTACAAGTGTTGGAGTACAGGGAGTGTTGTGAGTGTTGGAGTGCAGGGAGTGTTGCGAATGATGGCGTACAGGGTGTGTTGTGAGTGTTGTTGTACAGGCAGTGTTGCGAGGGTTGGAGTACTGGGAGTGGTGCGAGTGATGGAATACAGGGAATGGAACTAGTGTTGGAGAACAGGGAGTGTTGAGAATGATGGAGTACATGGAGTGTTGCGAATGTTGGAGAACAGGGCGTGGAGCCAGTGTTGGACTAAAGATAGCGATGTAAGTGTTAGGGTACAGGGACACTGTGAATGTTTGAGTATAGGGAGTTGAGCGAGTATTGGAATACAGGGGGTCGAGCGAGTGTGGAGTACAGGGAGTGTTGCGAGTGTTGGCGAACAGGGCGTGTTGAGAATGATGGAGTACAGGGTGTGTTGCGAATGTTGGAGAACGGGGCGTGGAGCCAGTGTTGGAGTAAAGGGAGCGATGAAAGTGTTGGGGTACAGGGACACTGAATGTTGGAGTACAGGGTGTGGAGCGAGTATTGGAGTACAGGGAGTGGATCGTGTGTGGAGTAGAGGGAGTGTTGCAAGTATTGGAGTTCAGGGAGTGTTGCGAATGTTGGAGTACAGGGAGTGGAGAGAGTATTGGAGTACAGGGAGTGGAGCGAATTTTGGAGTACAGGGAGTGGAGCGAGTGTTGGAGTACAGGGAGTGTTGCAAGTATTGGAGTACAGGGAATGTCGCAAATGTTGGAGTATGGGAGTGGAGCGAGTGTTGGAGTACCGGGAGTGTTGCGAGTGTTGGAGAACAGGGCGTGTTGAGAATGATGGAGTACAGGGAGTGTTGCGAATGTTGGAGAACGGGGCGTGGAGCCAGTGTTGGTGTAAAGGGAGTGATGAAAGAGTTGGGGTACAGGGACACTTTGAATGTTGGAGTACAGGGAGTGGAGCGAGTATTGGAGTACAGGGGGTCGAGCGAGTGTGGAGTACAGGGAGTGTTGCGAATGTTGGAGTACAGTGAGTGGAGCGAGTGTTGGAGTACAGGGAGTGTTGCGAGGGTTGGAGTACAGGGAGTGGAGCGAGTGTGGAGTACATGGATTGGTGCGAGTGTTGGAGTACAGGGATTGATGTGAGTGTTGGAGTACAGGGAGTGTTGTGAATGATGGCGTACTGGGAGTGTTGCGAGTGTTGGAGTACAGGGAGTGTTGCGAGTGTTGCAGTACAGGGAGTGTTACGAGTGTTGGAGTACAGGGAGTGGAACGAGTGTTGAGTACAGGGAGTGTTGCGAGTCTTGGAACACAGGGAATGGAGCTTGTGTTTGAGTACAGGGAGTGTTGCAAGTATTGGTGTTCAGGGAGTGTTGCGAATGTTGGAGTACAGGGAGTGGAGAGAGTATTAGAGTACAGGGGGTCGAGCGAGTGTGGAGTATAGGGAGTGTTGCGAATGTTGGAGTACAGTGAGTGGAGCGAGTGTTGGAGTACAGGGAGTGTTGCGAGGGTTGGAGTACAGGGAGTGGAGCCAGTGTTGGAGTAAAGGGAGCGATGAAATTGTTGGGGTACAGGGACACTGTGAATGTTAGAGTACAGGGCGTAGAGCGAGTATTGGAGTACAGGGAGTGGAGTGAGTGTTGGAGTACAGGAAGTGCAGCGAGTGTGGAGTACTGGGATTTGTGCCAGTGTTGGAGTACATGGAGTGTGGCGAGTGTTGGAGTAGAGGGCGTGGAGCCAGTGTTGGTGTAACTGGAGCGATGCAAGTGTTAGGATACAGGGACACTGAATGTTGGAGTACAGGGAGTGGAGCGAGTATTGGAGTACAGGGAGTGGAGCGTGTGTGGAGTACAGGGAGTGTTGCGAGTTTTGGACTACAGGGATTTGAGCAAGTGTTGGAGTACAGGGAGTTGTGGGAGTGTTGGATTACTGGGAGTGGAGCGAGTGTTGGTGTACAGGCAGTGGAGTGAGTGTTGGAGTACCGGGAGTGTTGCAAGTGTTGGAGTACAGGGAGTGTTGTGAGTGTTGGAGTGCAGGGAGTGTTGCGAATGATGGCGTACAGGGTGTGTTGTGAGTGTTGGAGTACAGGCAGTGTTGCGAGGGTTGGAGTACTGGGAGTGGTGCGAGTGATGGAATACAGGGAATGGAACTAGTGTTGGAGAACAGGGAGTGTTGAGAATGATGGAGTAAATGGAGTGTTGCGAATGTTGGAGAACAGGGCGTTGAGCCAGTGTTGGACTAAAGATAGCGATGCAAGTGTTAGGGTACAGGGACACTGTGAATGTTTGAGTATAGGGAGTTGAGCGAGTATTGGAGTACAGGGGGTCGAGCGAGTGTGGAGTACAGGGAGTGTTGCGAGTGTTGGCGAACAGGGCGTGTTGAGAATGATGGAGTACAGGGAGTGTTGCGAATGTTGGAGAACGGGGCGTGGAGCCAATGTTGGAGTAAAGGGAGCGATGAAAGTGTTGGGGTACAGGGACACTGTGAATGTTAGAGTACAGGGCGTAGAGCGAGTATTGGAGTACAGGGAGTGGAGTGAGTATTGGAGTACAGGGAGTGGAGCGAGTGTGGAGTACTGGGAGTTGTGCCAGTGTTGGAGTACATGGGGTGTGGCGAGTGTTGGAGTACAGGGCGTGGAGCCAGTGTTGGAGTAACGGGAGCGATGCAAGTGTTAGGATACAGGGACACTGAATGTTGGAGTACAGGGAGTGGAGCGAGTATTGGAGTACAGGGAGTGGAGCATGTGTGGAGTACAGGGAGTGTTGCGAGTTTTGGAGTACAGGGAGTGGAGCGAGTGTTGGTGTACAGGAAGTGGAGCGAGTGTTGGAGTACAGGGAGTGTTGCAGGTGTTGGAGTACTGTGAGTGTTGTGAGTGTTGGAGTGCAGGGAGTGTTGCGAATGATGGCGTACAGGGTGTGTTGTGATTGTTGGAGTACAGGCAGTGTTGCGATGGTTGGAGTACAGGGAGTGGTGCGAGTGTTGGAATACAGGGAATGGAACTAGTGTTGGAGAACAGGGAGTGTTGCGAATGTTGGAGAACAGGGCGTGGAGCCAGTGTTGGAATAAAGAGAGCGATGCAAGTGTTAGGGTACAGGGACACTGTGAATGTTGGAGTACAGGGAGTGGAGCGAGTATTGGAGTACAGGGGGTCGAGCGAGTGTGGAGTACAGGGAGTATTGCGAATGTTGGAGTACAGTGAGTGGAGCGAGTGTTGGAGTACAGGGAGTGTTGCGAGGGTTGGAGTACAGGGATTGGTGTGAGTGTTGGAGTACAGGGAGTGTTGTGAATGATGGTGTACAGGGAGTGTTGCGAGTGTTGGAGTACAGCGAGTGGAACGAGTGTTGAGTACAGGGAGTGTTGCGAGTGTTGGAACACAAGGAATGGAGCTAGTGTTGGAGTACAGGGAGTGTTGCAAGTATTGGAGTTCAGGGAGTGTTGCGAATGTTGGAGTACAGGGAGTGGAGAGAGTATTGGAGTACAGGGAGTGGAGCGAATTTTGGAGTACAGGGAGTGGAGCGAGTGTTGGAGTACAGGGAGTGTTGCAAGTATTGGAGTACAGGGAATGTCGCAAATGTTGGAGTACGGTAGTGGAGCGAGTGTTGGAGTACCGGGAGTGTTGCGAGTGTTGGAGAACAGGGCGTGTTGAGAATGATGGAGTACAGGGAGTGTTGCGAATGTTGGAGAACGGGGCGTGGAGCCAGTGTTGGAGTAAAGGGAGTGATGAAAGTGTTGGGGTACAGGGACACTTTGAATGTTGGAGTACAGGGAGTGGAGCGAGTATTGGAGTACAGGGGGTCGAGCGAGTGTGGAGTACAGGGAGTGTTGCGAATGTTGGAGTACAGTGAGTGGAGCGAGTGTTGCAGTACAGGGAGTGTTGCGAGGGTTGGAGTGGAGCGAGTGTGGAGTACATGGATTGGTGCGAGTGTTGGAGTACAGGGATTGATGTGAGTGTTGGAGTACAGGGAGTGTTGTGAATGATGGCGTACTGGGAGTGTTGCGAGTGTTGGAGTACAGGGAGTGTTGCGAGTGTTGCAGTACAGGGAGTGTTACGAGTGTTGGAGTACAGGGAGTGGAACAAGTGTTGAGTACAGGGAGTGTTGCGAGTCTTGGAACACAGGGAATGGAACTATTGTTGGAGTACAGGGAGTGTTGCGAGTGTTGGAATACAGGGAATGGAACTAGTGTTGGAGAACAGGGAGTGTTGAGAATGATGGAGTACATGGAGCGTTGCGAATGTTGGAGAACAGGGCGTTGAGCCAGTGTTGGACTAAAGATAGCGATGCAAGTGTTAGGGTACAGGGACACTGTGAATGTTGGAGTACAGGGAGTTGAGCGAGTATTGGAGTACAGGGGGTAGAGCGAGTGTGGAGTACAGTGAGTGTTGCGAATGTTGGAGTACAGTGAGTGAAGCGAGTGTTGGAGTACAGGGAGTGTTGCGAGGGTTGGAGTACAGGGAGAGGAGCAAGTGTGGAGTACAGGGAGTGGAACGAGTGTTGAGTACAGGGAGTGTTGCGAGTCTTGGAACACAGGGAATGGAGCTTGTGTTTGAGTACAGGGAGTGTTGCAAGTATTGGTGTTCAGGGAGTGTTGCGAATGTTGGAGTACAGGGAGCGGAGAGAGTATTAGAGTACAGGGGGTCGAGCGAGTGTGGAGTATAGGGAGTGTTGCGAATGTTGGAGTACAGTGAGTGGAGCGAGTGTTGGAGTACAGGGAGTGTTGCGAGGGTTGGAGTACAGGGAGTGGAGCCAGTGTTGGAGTAAAGGGAGCGATGAAATTGTTGGGGTACAGGGACACTGTGAATGTTAGAGTACAGGGCGTAGAGCGAGTATTGGAGTACAGGGAGTGGAGTGAGTGTTGGAGTACAGGAAGTGCAGCGAGTGTGGAGTACTGGGATTTGTGCCAGTGTTGGAGTACATGGAGTGTGGCGAGTGTTGGAGTAGAGGGCGTGGAGCCAGTGTTGGAGTAACTGGAGCGATGCAAGTGTTAGGATACAGGGACACTGAATGTTGGAGTACAGGGAGTGGAGCGAGTATTGGAGTACAGGGAGTGGAGCGTGTGTGGAGTACAGGGAGTGTTGCGAGTTTTGGACTACAGGGATTTGAGCAAGTGTTGGAGTACAGGGAGTGGTGGGAGTGTTGGATTACTGGGAGTGGAGCGAGTGTTGGTGTACAGGCAGTGGAGTGAGTGTTGGAGTACAGGGAGTGTTGCAAGTGTTGGAGTACAGGGAGTGTTGTGAGTGTTGGAGTGCAGGGAGTGTTGCGACTGATGGCGTACAGGGTGTGTTGTGAGTGTTGGAGTACAGGCAGTGTTGCGAGGGTTGGAGTACTGGGAGTGGTGCGAGTGATGGAATACAGGGAATGGAACTAGTGTTGGAGAACAGGGAGTGTTGAGAATGATGGAGTAAATGGAGTGTTGCGAATGTTGGAGAACAGGGCGTTGAGCCAGTGTTGGACTAAAGATAGCGATGCAAGTGTTAGGGTACAGGGACACTGTGAATGTTTGAGTATAGGGAGTTGAGCGAGTATTGGAGTACAGGGGGTCGAGCGAGTGTGGAGTACAGGGAGTGTTGCGAGTGTTGGCGAACAGGGCGTGTTGAGAATGATGGAGTACAGGGAGTGTTGCGAATGTTGGAGAACGGGGCGTGGAGCCAATGTTGGAGTAAAGGGAGCGATGAAAGTGTTGGGGTACAGGGACACTGTGAATGTTAGAGTACAGGGCGTAGAGCGAGTATTGGAGTACAGGGAGTGGAGTGAGTATTGGAGTACAGGGAGTGGAGCGAGTGTGGAGTACTGGGAGTTGTGCCAGTGTTGGAGTACATGGGGTGTGGCGAGTGTTGGAGTACAGGGCGTGGAGCCAGTGTTGGAGTAACGGGAGCGATGCAAGTGTTAGGATACAGGGACACTGAATGTTGGAGTACAGGGAGTGGAGCGAGTATTGGAGTACAGGGAGTGGAGCATGTGTGGAGTACAGGGAGTGTTGCGAGTTTTGGAGTACAGGGAGTGGAGCGAGTGTTGGTGTACAGGAAGTGGAGCGAGTGTTGGAGTACAGGGAGTGTTGCAGGTGTTGGAGTACAGTGAGTGTTGTGAGTGTTGGAGTGCAGGGAGTGTTGCGAATGATGGCGTACAGGGTGTGTTGTGATTGTTGGAGTACAGGCAGTGTTGCGATGGTTGGAGTACAGGGAGTGGTGCGAGTGTTGGAATACAGGGAATGGAACTAGTGTTGGAGAACAGGGAGTGTTGCGAATGTTGGAGAACAGGGCGTGGAGCCAGTGTTGGAATAAAGAGAGCGATGCAAGTGTTAGGGTACAGGGACACTGTGAATGTTGGAGTACAGGGAGTGGAGCGAGTATTGGAGTACAGGGGGTCGAGCGAGTGTGGAGTACAGGGAGTATTGCGAATGTTGGAGTACAGTGAGTGGAGCGAGTGTTGGAGTACAGGGAGTGTTGCGAGGGTTGGAGTACAGGGATTGGTGTGAGTGTTGGAGTACAGGGAGTGTTGTGAATGATGGTGTACAGGGAGTGTTGCGAGTGTTGGAGTACAGCGAGTGGAACGAGTGTTGAGTACAGGGAGTGTTGCGAGTGTTGGAACACAAGGAATGGAGCTAGTGTTGGAGTACAGGGAGTGTTGCAAGTATTGGAGTTCAGGGAGTGTTGCGAATGTTGGAGTACAGGGAGTGGAGAGAGTATTGGAGTACAGGGAGTGGAGCGAATTTTGGAGTACAGGGAGTGGAGCGAGTGTTGGAGTACAGGGAGTGTTGCAAGTATTGGAGTACAGGGAATGTCGCAAATGTTGGAGTACGGTAGTGGAGCGAGTGTTGGAGTACCGGGAGTGTTGCGAGTGTTGGAGAACAGGGCGTGTTGAGAATGATGGAGTACAGGGAGTGTTGCGAATGTTGGAGAACGGGGCGTGGAGCCAGTGTTGGAGTAAAGGGAGTGATGAAAGTGTTGGGGTACAGGGACACTTTGAATGTTGGAGTACTGGGAGTGGAGCGAGTATTGGAGTACAGGGGGTCGAGCGAGTGTGGAGTACAGGGAGTGTTGCGAGGGTTGGAGTTGAGCGAGTGTGGAGTACATGGATTGGTGCGAGTGTTGGAGTACAGGGATTGATGTGAGTGTTGGAGTACAGGGAGTGTTGTGAATGATGGCGTACTGGGAGTGTTGCGAGTGTTGGAGTACAGGGAGTGTTGCGAGTGTTGCAGTACAGGGAGTGTTACGAGTGTTGGAGTACAGGGAGTGGAACAAGTGTTGAGTACAGGGAGTGTTGCGAGTCTTGGAACACAGGGAATGGAACTTGTGTTGGAGTACAGGGAGTGTTGCGAGTGTTGGAATACAGGGAATGGAACTAGTGTTGGAGAACAGGGAGTGTTGAGAATGATGGAGTACATGGAGCGTTGCGAATGTTGGAGAACAGGGCAGTGTTGGACTAAAGATAGCGATGCAAGTGTTAGGGTACAGGGAGACTGTGAATGTTGGAGTACAGGGAGTTGAGCGAGTATTGGAGTACAGGGGGTAGAGCGAGTGTGGAGTACAGTGAGTGTTGCGAATGTTGGAGTACAGTGAGTGAAGCGAGTGTTGGAGTACAGGGAGTGTTGCGAGGGTTGGAGTACAGGGAGAGGAGCAAGTGTGGAGTACATGGATTG
Organism: Narcine bancroftii; assembly: GCF_036971445.1. NCBI lineage: Eukaryota > Metazoa > Chordata > Chondrichthyes > Torpediniformes > Narcinidae > Narcine > Narcine bancroftii. The sequence continues at coordinate 81,877,563 of NC_091475.1, forward strand.
GTGCGAGTGTTGGAGTACAGGGAGTGTTGCGAGTGTTGGAGTACAGGGATTGGTGTGAGTTTTGGAGTACAGGAGGTGTTGTGAATGATGGCGTACAGGGAGTGTTGCGAGTGTTGGAGTACAGGGAGTGTTGCAGTACAGGGAGTGTTACGAGTGTTGGAGTACAGGGAGTGGAACGAGTGTGGAGGACAGGGAATGTTGCGAGTGTTGGAACAAAGGGAATGGAGCTAGTGTTGGAGTACAGGGAGTGTTGCAAGTATTGGAGTTCAGGGAGTGTTGCGAATGTTGGAGTACAGGGAGTGGAGCGAATTTTGGAGTACAGGGAGTGGAGCGAGTGTTGGACTATAGGGAGTGTTGCAAGTATTGGAGTACAGGGAATGTCGCAAATGTTGGAGTATGGGAGTGGAGCGAGTGTTGGAGTACCGGGAGTGTTGCGAGTGTTGGAGAACAGGATGTGTTGAGAATGATGGAGTACAGGGAGTGTTGCGAATGTTGGAGAACGGGGCGTGGAGCCAGTGTTGGAGTAAAGGGAGCGATGAAAGTGTTGGGGTACAGGGACACTGTGAATGTTAGAGTACAGGGCGTAGAGCGAGTATTGGAGTACAGGGAGTGGAGTGAGTATTGGAGTACAGGGAGTGCAGCGTGTGTGGAGTACTGGGATTTGTGCCAGTGTTAGAGTACATGGAATGTGGCGAGTGTTGGTGTAGAGGGCGTGGAGCCAGTGTTGGAGTAACTGGAGCGATGCAAGTGTTAGGATACAGGGACACTGAATGTTGGAGTACAGGGAGTGGAGCGAGTATTGGAGTACAGGGAGTGGAGCGTGTGTGGAGTACAGGGAGTGTTGCGAGTTTTGGACTACAGGGAGTTGAGCAAGTGTTGGAGTACAGGGAGTGGTGGGAGTGTTGGAGTACTGGGAGTGGAGCGAGTGTTGGTGTACAGGCAGTGGAGTGAGTGTTGGAGTACAGGGAGTGTTACAAGTGTTGGAGTACAGGGAGTGTTGTGAGTGTTGGAGTGCAGGGAGTGTTGCGAATGATGGCGTACAGGGTGTGTTGTGAGTGTTGGAGTACAGGCAGTGTTGCGAGGGGTGGAGTACTGGGAGTGGTGCGAGTGATGGAATACAGGGAATGGAACTAGTGTTGGAGAACAGGGAGTGTTGAGAATGATGGAGTACATGGAGTGTTGCGAATGTTGGAGAACAGGGCGTGGAGCCAGTGTTGGACTAAAGATAGCGATGCAAGTGTTAGGGTACAGGGACACTGTGAATGTTTGAGTATAGGGAGTTGAGCGAGTATTGGAATACAGGGGGTCGAGCGAGTGTGGAGTACAGGGAGTGTTGCGAGTGTTGGCGAACAGGGCGTGTTGAGAATGATGGAGTACAGGGAGTGTTGCGAATGTTGGAGAACGGGGCGTGGAGCCAGTGTTGGAGTAAAGGGAGCGATGAAAGTGTTGGGGTACAGGGACACTGTGAATGTTAGAGTACAGGGCGTAGAGCGAGTATTGTAGTACAGGGAGTGGAGTGAGTAGTGGAGTACAGGGAGTGGAGCGAGTGTGGAGTACTGAGAGTTGTGCCAATGTTGGAATACATGGTTTGTGGCGAGTGTCGGAGTACAGGGCATGGAGCCAGTGTTGGTGTAACGGGAGCGATGCAAGTGTTAGGATACAGGGACACTGAATGTTGGAGTACAGGGAGTGTTGCGAATTTTGGAGTACAGGGAGTGGAGCGAGTGTTGGTGTACAGGAAGTGGAGCGAGTGTTGGAGTACAGGGAGTGTTGCAAGTGTTGGAGTACAGTGAGTGTTGTGAGTGTTGGAGTGCAGGGAGTGTTGCGAATGATGGCGTACAGGGTGTGTTGTGAGTGTTGGAGTACAGGCAGTGTTGCGAGGGTTGGAGTACAGGGATTGGTGCGAGTGTTTGAATACAGGGAATGGAACTAGTGTTGGAGAACAGGGCGTGGAGCCAGTGTTGGACTAAAGAGAGCGATGCAAGTGTTAGGGTACAGGGACACTGTGAATGTTTGAGTACAGGGAGTGGAGCGAGTATTGGAGTACAGGGGGTCGAGCGAGTGTGGAGTACAAGGAGTGTTGCGAATGTTGGAGTACAGTGAGTGGAGCGAGTGTTGGAGTACAGGGAGTGTTGCGAGGGTTGGAGTACAGGGAGTTGAGCGAGTGTGGAGTACATGGATTAGTGCGAGTGTTGGAGTACAGGGAGTGTTGCGAGTGTTGGAGTACAGGGATTGGTGTGAGTGTTGGAGTACAGGGAGTGTTGTGAATGATGGCGTACAGGGAGTGTTGCGAGTGTTGGAGTACCTCGAGTGGAACGAGTGTTGAGTACAGGGAGTGTTGCGAGTGTTGGAACACAAGGAATGGAGCTAGTGTTGGAGTACAGGGAGTGTTGCAAGTATTGGAGTTCAGGGAGTGTTGCGAATGTTGGAGTACAGGGAGTGGAGAGAGTATTGGAGTACAGGGAGTGGAGCGAATTTTGGAGTACAGGGAGTGGAGCGAGTGTTGGAGTACAGGGAGTGTTGCAAGTATTGGAGTACAGGGAATGTCGCAAATGTTGGAGTATGGGAGTGGAGCGAGTGTTGGAGTACCGGGAGTGTTGCGAGTGTTGGAGAACAGGGCGTGTTGAGAATGATGGAGTACAGGGAGTGTTGCGAATGTTGGAGAACGGGGCGTGGATCCAGTGTTGGTGTAAAGGGAGCGATGTAAGTGTTGGGGTACAGGGACACTTTGAATGTTGGAGTACAGGGAGTGGAGTGAGTATTGGAGTACAGGGGGTCGAGCGAGTGTGGAGTACAGGGAGTGTTGCGAATGTTGGAGTATAATGAGTGGAGGGAGTGTTGGAGTACAGGGAGTGTTGCGAGGGTTGGAGTACAGGGAGTGGAGCGAGTGTGGAGTACATGGATTGGTGCGAGTGTTGGAGTACAGGGAATGTTGCGTGTGTTGGAGTACAGGGATTTGTGTGAGTGTTGGAGTACAGGGAGTGTTGTGAATAATGGCATACTGGGAGTGTTGCGACTGTTGGAGTACAGGGAGTGTTGCGAGTGTTGGAGTACAGGGAGTGTTACGAGTGTTGGAGTACAGGGAGTGGAACGAGTGTTGAGTACAGGGAGTGTTGCCAGTGTTGGAACACAGGGAATGGAGCTAGTGTTGGAGTACAGGGAGTGTTGCAAGTATTGGAGTTCAGGGAGTGTTGCGAATGTTGGAGTACAGGGAGTGGAGAGAGTATTGGAGGACAGGGGGTCGAGCGAGTGTGGAGTACAGGGAGTGTTGCGCATGTTAAAGTACAGTGAGTGGAGCGAGTGTTGGAGTACAGGGAGTGTTGCGAGGGTTGGAGTACAGGGAGTGGAGTGAGTGTGGAGTACATGGATTGTTGCGAGTGTTGGAGTACAGGGAGTGTTGCGAGTGTTGGAGTACAGGGATTGGTGTGAGTGTTGGAGTACAGGGAGTGTTGTGAATGATGGCGTACAGGGAGTGTTGCGAGTGTTGGAGTACAGGGAGTGTTGCGAGTGTTGGAATACAGGGAATGGAACTAGTGTTGGAGAACAGGGAGTGTTGAGAATGATGGAGTAGATGTATCGTTGCGAATGTTGGAGAACAGGTCGTGGAGCCAGTGTTGGACTAAAGATAGCGATGCAAGTGTTAGGGTACAGGGACACTGTGAATGATGGAGTACAGGGAGGTGAGCGAGTATTGGAGTACAGGGGGTCGAGCGAGTGTGGAGTACAGGGAGTGTTGCGAATGTTGGAGTACAGTGAGTGGAGCGAGTGTTGGAGTACAGGGCGTGGAGCAAGTGTTGGAGTACAGGGAGTGGAGCGTGTGTGGAGTACAGGGAGTGTTGCGAGTTTTGTAGTACAGGGAGTTGAGCGTGTGTTGGAGTACAGGGAGTGGTGGGAGTGTTGGAGTACTGGGAGTGGAGCGAGTGTTGGTGTACAGGCAGTGGAGCAAGTGTTGGAGTACAGGGAGTGTTGCAAGTGTTGGAGTACAGGGAGTGTTGTGAGTGTTGGAGTACAGTCAGTGTTGCGAGGGTTGGAGTTCAGGGAGTGTTGCGAATGTTGGAGTACAGGGAGTGGAGAGAGTATTGGAGTACAGTGGGTCGAGCGAGTGTGGAGTACAGGGAGTGTTGCGAATGTTGGAGTACAGTGAGTGGAGCGAGTGTTTGAGTACAGGGAGTGTTGCGAGGGTTGGAGTACAGGGAGTGGAGTGAGTGTGGAGTACATGGATTGGTGCGAGGTTGGAGTACAGGGAGTGTTGCGAGTGTTGGAGTACAGGGATTGGTGTGAGTGTTGGAGTACAGGGAGTGTTGTGAATGATGGCGTACAGGGAGTGCTGCGAGTGTTGGAGTACAGGGAGTGTTGCGAGTGTTGGAATACAGGGAATGGAACTAGTGTTGGAGAACAGAGAGTGTTGAGAATGATGGAGTACATGGAGCGTTGAGAATGTTGGAGAACAGGGCGAGGAGCCAGTGTTGGACTAAAGATAGCGATGCAAGTGTTAGGGTACTGGGACACTGTGAATGTTGGAGTACAGGGAGTTGAGCGAGTATTGGAGTACAGGGGGTCGAGCGAGTGTGGAATACAGGGAGTGTTGCGAATGTTGGAGTACAGTGAGTGGAGCGAGTGTTGGAGTACAGGGAGTGGAGTGAGTATTGGAGTACAGGGAGTGTTGCAAGGTTTGGAGTACAGGGAGTGGAGCTAGTGTGGAGTACAGGGAATGGAGTGAGAGTTGGAGTACAGGGACTGTTGCGAGTGTTGGAGTGGAGGGAATGTTGCGAGTGTTGGTGAACAGGACGTGGAGCCAGTGTTGGAGTAATGGGAGCGATGGAAGTGTTAGGGTACAGGAACACTGTGAATGTTGGAGTACAGGGAGTTGAGCGAGTATTGGAGTACAGGGGGTCGAGCGAGTGTGGAATACAGGGAGTGTTGCGAATGTTGGAGTACAGTGAGTGGAGCGAGTGTTGGAGTACAGGGAGTGGAGTGAGTATTGGAGTACAGGGAGTGTTGCAAGGTTTGGAGTACAGGGAGTGGAGCTAGTGTGGAGTACAGGGAATGGAGTGAGAGTTGGAGTACAGGGACTGTTGCGAGTGTTGGAGTAGAGGGAATGTTGCGAGTGTTGGTGAACAGGGCGTGGAGCCAGTGTTGGAGTAATGGGAGCGATGGAAGTGTTAGGGTACAGGGACACTGTGAATGTTGGAGTACAGGGAGTGGAGCGAGTATTGGAGTACAGGGAGTGGAGCGAGTGTGGAGTACAGGGACTGGATTGAGTATTGGAGTACAGGGAGTGGAGCGAGGATTGGAGTACAGGGAATGTTGCAATTATTGGAGTACAGGGAGTATCGCGAATGTTGGAGTACAGGGAGTGGAGCGAGTGTTGGTGTACAGGGAGTGATGCGAGTGTTGGAGTACAGGGCGTGGATCCAGTGTTGCAGTAAAGGGGGCGATGCAAGTGTTCGGGTACAGGGACACTGTGAATGTTAGAGTACAGGGAGTGGAGCGAGTGTTGGAGTACAGGGATTGGTGTGAGTGTTGGAGTACAGGGAGTGTTGTGAATGATGGCGTACAGGGAGTGTTGCGAGTATTGGAGTACAGGGAGTGTTGCGAGTGTTGGAGTACAGGGAGTGTTACGAGTGTTGGAGTACAGGGAGTGGAACGAGTGTGGAGGACAGGGAGTGTTGCGAGTGTTGGAACACAGGGAATGGAGCTAGTGTTGGAGTACATGGAGTGTTGCAAGTATTGGAGTTCAGGGAGTGTTGCGAATGTTGGAGTACAGGGAGTGGAGAGAGTATTGGAGTACAGGGAGTGGAGCGAATTTTGGAGTACAGGGAGTGGAGCGAGTGTTGGAGTACAGGGAGTGTTGCAAGTATTGGAGTATAGGGAATGTCGCAAATGTTGGAGTATGGGAGTGGAGCGAGTGTTGGAGTACCGGGAGTGTTGCGAGTGTTGGAGAACAGGATGTGTTGAGAATGATGGAGTACAGGGAGTGTTGCGAATGTTGGAGAACGGGGCGTGGAGCCAGTGTTGGAGGAAAGGGAGCGATGAAAGTGTTGGGGTAGAGGGACACTGTGAATGTTAGAGTACAGGTTGTAGAGCGAGTATTGGAGTACAGGGAGTGGAGTGAGTATTGGAGTACAGGGAGTGGAGCAAGTGTGGAGTACTGGGATTTGTGCCAGTGTTGGAGTACATGGAGTTTGGCGAGTGTTGGAGTAGAGGGCGTGGAGCCAGTGTTGGACTAAAGATAGCGATGCAAGTGTTAGGATACAGGGACACCGAATGTTGGAGTACAGGGAGTGGAGCGAGTATTGGAGTACAGGGAGTGGAGCGTGTGTGGAGTACAGGGAGTGTTGCGAGTTTTGGAGTACAGGGAATTGAGCAAGTGTTGGAGTACTTGGAGTGGTGGGAGTATTGGAGTACTGGGAGTGTAGCGAGTGTTGGTGTACAGGCAGTGGAGTGAGCGTTGGAGTACAGGGAGTGTTGCAAGTGTTGGAGTACAGGGAGTGTTGTGAGTGTTGGAGTACAGGCAGTGTTGCGAGGGTTGGAGTACTGGGAGTGGTGCGAGTGTTGTAATACAGGGAATGGAACTAGTGTTGGAGAACAGGGAGTGTTGAGAATGATGGAGTACATGGAGTGTTGCGAATGTTGGAGAACAGGGCTTGGAGCCAGTGTTGGACTAAAGATAGCGATGCAAGTGTTAGGGTACAGGAACACTGTGAATGTTTGAATATAGGGAGTTGAGCGAGTATTGGAGTACAGGGGGTCGAGCGAGTGTGGAGTATAGGGAGTGTTGCGAGTGTTGGCGAACAGGGCGTGTTGAGAATGATGGAGGACAGGGAGTGTTGCGAATGTGGGAGAACGGGACGTGGAGCCAGTGTTGGAGTAACGGGAGCGATGCAAGTGTTAGGATACAGGGACACTGAATGTTGGAGTACAGGGTGTGGAGCGAGTATTGGAGTACAGGGAGTGGATCGTGTGTGGAGTACAGGGAGTGTTGCAAGTTTTGGAGTACAGGGAGTGGAGCGAGTGTTGGTGTACAGGATGTGGAGCGAGTGTTGGAGTACAGGGATTGTTGCAAGTGTTGGAGTACAGTGAGTGTTGTGAGTTTTGGAGTGCAGGGAGTGTTGCGAATGATGGCGTACAGGGTGTGTTGTGAGTGTTGGAGTACAGGCAGTGTTGCGATGGTTGGAGTACAGGGAGTGGTGCGAGTGTTGGAATACAGGGAATGGAACTAGTGTTGGAGAACAGGGAGTGTTGCGAATGTTGGAGTACAGGGAGTGGAGCGAGTATTGGAGTACAGGGGGTCGAGCGAGTGTGGAGTACAGGGAGTGTTGCGAATGTTGGAGTACAGTGAGTGGAGCGAGTGTTGGAGTACAGGGAGTGTTGCGAGGGTTGGAGTACAGGGAGTTGAGCGAGTGTGGAGTACATGGATTGGTGCGAGTGTTGGAGTACAGGGAGTGTTGCGAGTGTTGGAGTACAGGGATTGGTGTGAGTGTTGGAGTACAGGGAGTGTTGTGAATGATGGCGTACAGGGAGTGTTGCGAGTGTTGGAGTACAGCGAGTGGAACGAGTGTTGAGTACAGGGAGTGTTGCGAGTTTGGAACACAAGGAATGGAGCTAGTGTTGGAGTACAGGGAATGTTCCAAGTATTGGAGTTCAGGGAGTGTTGCGAATGTTGGAGTACAGGGAGTGGAGAGAGTATTGGAGTACAGGGAGTGGATCGAAATTTGGAGTACAGGGAGTGGAGCGAGTGTTGGAGTACAGGGAGTGTTGCAAGTATTGGAGTACAGGGAATGTCGCAAATGTTGGAGTATGGGAGTGGAGCGAGTGTTGGAGTACCGGGAGTGTTGCGAATGTTGGAGAACGGGGCGTGGATCCAGTGTTGGAGTAAAGGGAGCGATGAAAGTGTTGGGGTACAGGGACACTTTGAATGTTTGAGTACAGGGAGTGGAGCGATTGTTGGAGTACAGGGAGTGTTGCGAGGGTTGGAGTACAGGGAGTCGAGCGAGTGTGGAGTACATGGATTGGTGCGAGTGTTGGAGTACAGGGAGTGTTGCGAGTGTTGGAGTACAGGGATTGGTGTGAGTGTTGGAGTACAGGGAGTGTTGTGAATGATGGCATACTGGGAGTGTTGTGAGTGTTGGAGTACAGGGAGTGTTGCGAGTGTTGGAGTACAGGGAGTGTTACGAGTGTTGGAGTACAGTGAGTGGAACGAGTGTTGAGTACAGGGAGTGTTGCCAGTGTTGGAACACAGGGAATGGAGCTAGTGTTGGAGTACAGGGAGTGTTGCAAGTATTGGAGTTCAGGGAGTGTTGCGAATGTTGGAGTACAGGGAGTGGAGAGAGTATTGGAGTACAGGGGGTCGAGCGAGTGTGGAGTACAGGGAGTGTCGCAAGGGTTGGAGTACAGGGAGTGGAGTGAGTGTGGAGTACATGGATTGGTGCGAGTGTTGGAGTACAGGGAGTGTTGCGAGTGTTGGAGTACAGGGATTGGTGTGAGTGTTGAAGTACAGGGAGTGTTGTGAATGATGGCGTACAGGGAGTGTTGCGAGTGTTGGAGTACAGGGACTGTTGCGAGTGTTGGAATACAGGGAATGGAACTGGTGTTGGAGAACAGGGAGTGTTGAGAATGATGGAGTACATGGAGCGTTGCGAATGTTGGAGAACAGGGCGTGGAGCCAGTGTTGGACTAAAGATAGCGATGCAAGTGTTAGGGTACAGGGACACTGTGAATGATGGAGTACAGGGAGTTGAGCGAGTATTGGAGTACAGGGGGTCGAGCGAGTGTGGAGTACAGGGAGTGTTGCGAATGTTGGAGTACAGTGAGTGGAGCGAGTGTTGGAGTACAGGGCGTGGAGCAAGTGTTGGAGTACAGGGAGTGGAGCGTGTGTGGAGTACAGGGAGTGTTGCGAGTTTTGTAGTACAGGGAGTTGAGCGTGTGTTGGAGTACAGGGAGTGGTGGGAGTGTTGGAGTACTGGGAGTGGAGCGAGTGTTGGTGTACAGGCAGTGGAGCGAGTGTTGGAGTACAGGGAGTGTTGCAAGTGTTGGAGTACAGGGAGTGGAGCGTGTGTGGAGTACAGGGTGTGTTGCGAATGTTGGAGTACAGGGAGTGGAGAGAGTATTGGAGTACAGTGGGTCGAGCGAGTGTGGAGTACAGGGAGTGTTGCGAATGTTGGAGTACAGTGAGTGGAGCGAGTGTTTGAGTACAGGGAGTGTTGCGAGGGTTGGAGTACAGGGAGTGGAGTGAGTGTGGAGTACATGGATTGGTGCGAGGTTGGAGTACAGGGAGTGTTGCGAGTGTTGGAGTACAGGGATTGGTGTGAGTGTTGGAGTACAGGGAGTGTTGTGAATGATGGCGTACAGGGAGTGCTGCGAGTGTTGGAGTACAGGGAGTGTTGCGAGTGTTGGAATACAGGGAATGGAACTAGTGTTGGAGAACAGGGAGTGTTGAGAATGATGGAGTACATGGAGCGTTGCGAATGTTGGAGAACAGGGCGTGGAGCCAGTGTTGGACTAAAGATAGCGATGCAAGTGTTAGGGTACAGGGACACTGTGAATGTTGGAGTACAGGGAGTTGAGCGAGTATTGGAGTACAGGGGGTCGAGCGAGTGTGGAATACAGGGAGTGTTGCGAATGTTGGAGTACAGTGAGTGGAGCGAGTGTTGGAGTACAGGGAGTGGAGTGAGTATTGGAGTACAGGGAGTGTTGCAAGGTTTGGAGTACAGGGAGTGGAGCTAGTGTGGAGTACAGGGAATGGAGTGAGAGTTGTTGTACAGGGACTGTTGCGAGTGTTGGAGTAGAGGGAATGTTGCGAGTGTTGGTGAACAGGGCGTGGAGCCAGTGTTGGAGTAATGGGAGCGATGGAAGTGTTAGGGTACAGGGACACTGTGAATGTTGGAGTACAGGGAGTGGAGCGAGTATTGGAGTACAGGGAGTGGAGCGAGTGTGGAGTACAGGGACTGGATTGAGTATTGGAGTACAGGGAGTGGAGCGAGGATTGGAGTACAGGGAATGTTGCAATTATTGGAGTACAGGGAGTATCGCGAATGTTGGAGTACAGGGAGTGGAGCGAGTGTTGGTGTACAGGGAGTGATGCGAGTGTTGGAGTACAGGGCGTGGATCCAGTGTTGCAGTAAAGGGGGCGATGCAAGTGTTCGGGTACAGGGACACTGTGAATGTTAGAGTACAGGGAGTGGAGCGAGTGTTGGAGTACAGGGATTGGTGTGAGTGTTGGAGTACAGGGAGTGTTGTGAATGATGGCGTACAGGGAGTGTTGCGAGTATTGGAGTACAGGGAGTGTTGCAAGTGTTGGAGTACAGGGAGTGTTACGAGTGTTGGAGTACAGGGAGTGGAACGAGTGTGGAGGACAGGGAGTGTTGCGAGTGTTGGAACACAGGGAATGGAGCTAGTGTTGGAGTACATGGAGTGTTGCAAGTATTGGAGTTCAGGGAGTGTTGCGAATGTTGGAGTACAGGGAGTGGAGAGAGTATTGGAGTACAGGGAGTGGAGCGAATTTTGGAGTACAGGGAGTGGAGCGAGTGTTGGAGTACAGGGAGTGTTGCAAGTATTGGAGTATAGGGAATGTCGCAATTGTTGGAGTATGGGAGTGGAGCGAGTGTTGGAGTACCGGGAGTGTTGCGAGTGTTGGAGAACAGGATGTGTTGAGAATGATGGAGTACAGGGAGTGTTGCGAATGTTGGAGAACAGGGCATGGAGCCAGTGTTGGACTAAATATAGCGATGCAAGTGTTCGGGTACAGGGACATTGTGAATGTTGGAGTACAGGGAGTGGAGCGAGTATTGGAGTACAGGGATTGGAGCGAGGGTTGGAGTACAGGGAATGTTGAAGGTATTGGAGTACAGGGAGTGTCGCGAATGTTGGAGTACAGGGAGTGTTGCGAGTGTTGGAGTACAGGGAGTGTTGCCAGTGTTGGAATACAGGGAATGGAACTAGTGTTGGAGAACAGGGAGTGTTGAGAATGATGGAGTACATGGAGCGTTGCGAATGTTGGAGAACAGGGCATGGAGCCAGTGTTGGACTAAATATAGCGATGCAAGTGTTAGGGTACAGGGACACTGTGAATGTTGGAGTACAGGGAGTGGAGCGAGTATTGGAGTACAGGGAGTGGAGCGAGTGTGGAGTACAGGGACTGGATTGAGTATTGGAGTACAGGGATTGGAGCGAGGGTTGGAGTACAGGGAATGTTGAAAGTATTGGAGTACAGGGAGTGTCGCGAATGTTGGAGTACAGGGAGTGGAGCGAGTGTTGGTGTACAGGGACTGTTGCGAGTGTTGGAGTACAGGGCGTGGATCCAGTGTTGCAGTAAAGGGGGCGATGCAAGTGTTCGGGTACAGGGACACTGTGAATGTTAGAGTACAGGGAGTGGAGCGAGTATTGGAGTACAGGGAGTGGAGCGAATTTTGGAGTACAGGGAGTGGAGCGAGTGTTGGAGTACAGGGAGTGTTGCAAGTATTGGAGTACAGGGAATGTCGCAAATGTTGGAGTGTGGGAGTGGAGCGAGTGTTGGAGTACCGGGAGTGTTGCGAGTGTTGGAGAACAGGGCGTGTTGAGAATGATGGAGTACAGGGAGTGTTGCGAATGTTGGAGAACAGGGCGTGGATCCAGTGTTGGAGTAAAGGGAGCGATGAAAGTGTTGGGGTACAGGGACACTGTGAATGTTGGAGTACAGGGAGTGGAGCGAGTATTGGAGTACAGGGGGTCGAGCGAGTGTGGAGTACAGGGAGTGTTGCGAATGTTGGAGTATAGTGAGTGGAGCGAGTGTTGGAATACAGGGAGTGTTGCAAGGGTTGGAGTACAGGGAGTGGAGCGAGTGTGGAGTACATGGATTGGTGCGAGTGTTGGAGTACAGGGAGTGTTGCGAGTGTTGGAGTACAGGGATTGGTGAGAGTGTTGGAGTACAGGGAGTGTTGTTAATGATGGCATACTGGGAGTGTTGCGAGTGTTGGAGTACAGGGAGTGTTGCGAGTGTTGGAGTACGGGGAGTGTTGCGAGTGTTGGAGTACAGGGAGTGTACGAGTGTTGAGTACAGGGAGTGTTGCCAGTGTTGGAACACAGGGAATGGAGCTAGTGTTGGAGTACAGGGAGTGTTGCGAATGTTGGAGTACAGGAAATGGAGCGAGTGTTGGAGTACAGGGAGTTTTGCGAGTGTTGGAGTAGAGGGAGTGTTGTGAGTGTTGGAGAACAGGGCGTGGAGCGAGTGTTGGAGTACAGGGAGTGGTGGTAGTGTTGGAGTACTGGGAGTGGAGCGAGTGTTGGTGTACAGGCAGTGGAGCAAGTGTTGGAGTACAGGGAGTGTTGCAAGTGTTGGAGTACAGGGAGTGTTGTGGGTGTTGGTGCACAGGGAGTGTTGCGAATGATGGAGCACAGGGAGTGTTGCGAGTGTTTGAGTACAGGGAGTGATGTGAGGGTTGGAGTTCAGGGAGTGGAGTGAGTGTGGAGTACAGGGATTGGTGTGAGTGTTGGAGTACAAGGAGTGTTGCGAATGTTAGAATACAGGTAGTGGAGCGAGTGTTGGAGTATAGGGAATGTTGCGTGTGTTGGAGTACAGGGAGTGTTGCGAATGATGGAGTACAGGGAGTGGAGCGAGTGTTGGAGTACAGGGAGTGTTGCGAGTATTGGAGTGCAGGCAGTGTTGTGAATGTTGGAGTAGAGGGTGTGTTGCGAGTGTTGAAGAACAGTGAGTGTTGAGAATGATGGAGTACAGGGAGTGTTGCGACTGTTGGAGATCAGGGCGTGGAGCGATGCAAGTGTTAGGGTACAGGGACACTGTGAATGTTGGAGTACAGGGAGTGGAGCGAGCATTGGAGTACAGGGAGTGCAGCGAGTGTAGAGTACAGGGAGTGTTGCGAGTGTTGGAGTACAGGGAGTGTTGCGAGTGTTGGAGTAGAGGGAATGTTGCGAGTGTTGGTGAACAGGGCGTGGAGCCAGTGTTGGACTAAAGAGAGCGATGCAAGTGTTAGGGTACATGGACACTCTGAATGTTGGAGTACAGGGAGTGGAGCGAGTATTGGAGTACAGGGAGTCGAGCGAGTGTGGAGTACAGGGAGTGTTGCGAGTTTTGGAGTACAAGGAGTGCAGCGAGTGTTGGAGTACAGGGAGTGTTGCGAATGATGAAGTACAGGGAGTGTTGCGAGTGATGTAGTACAGGGAGTGTTGCGAGTGTTGGAGTAGAGGGAATGTAGCGAGTGTTGGTGAACAGGGTGTGGAGGAAGTGTTGGAGTAAAGGGAGCGATGCAAGTGTTAGTGTACAGGGACACTGTGAATGTTGGAGTATAGGGAGTGGAGCGTGTATTGGAGTACAGGGAGTGGAGCGAGTCTTGGAATGCAGGGAGTGTTGCGAGTGTTGGAGATCAGGGCGTGTTTAGAATGATGGAGTACAGGGAGTGTTGCGAATGTTGGAGAACAGCGCGTGCAGCCAGTGTTGGAGTAAAGGGAGCGATGCAAGTGTTCGGGTACAGGGACACTGTGAATGTTAGAGTACAGGGAGTGGAGCGAGTATTGGAGTACAGGGAGTGGAGTGAGTTTTGGAGTACAGGGAGTGGAGCGAGTGTGGAGTACTGGGAGTTGTGCCAGTGTTGGAGTACAGGGAGTGTGGCGAGTGTTTGAGTACAGGGAGTGGAGCGAGTGTTGGAGTACAGGGAGTGGAGCGAATGTGTAGTACAGGGAGTGTTGCGAGTGTTCGAATACAGGGAATGGAGCTAGTTTGGAGTACAGGGAGTGTTGCAAGTATTGGATTACAGGGAGTGTCGCGAATGTTGGAGTACAGGGAGTGGAGCGAGTGTTGGTGTACAGGGACTGTTGCGAGTGTTGGAGTACAGGGCGTGGAGCCAGTGTTGCAGTAAAGGGGGCGATGCAAGTGTTCGGGTACAGGGACACTGTGAATGTTAGAGTACAGGGAGTGGAGCGAGTATTGGAGTACAGGGAGTGGAGCGAATTTTGGAGTTCAGGGAGTGGAGCGAGTGTTGGAGTACAGGGAGTGTTGCAAGTATTGGAGTACAGGGAATGTCGCAAATGTTGGAGTGTGGGAGTGGAGCGAGTGTTGGAGTACCGGGAGTGTTGCGAGTGTTGGAGAACAGGGCGTGTTGAGAATGATGGAGTACAGGGAGTGTTGCGAATGTTGGAGAACAGGGCGTGGATCCAGTGTTGGAGTAAAGGGAGCGATGAAAGTGTTGGGGTACAGGGACACTGTGAATGTTGGAGTACAGGGAGTGGAGCGAGTATTGGAGTACAGGGGGTCGAGCGAGTGTGGAGTACAGGGAGTGTTGCGAATGTTGGAGTATAGTGAGTGGAGCGAGTGTTGGAATACAGGGAGTGTTGCAAGGGTTGGAGTACAGGGAGTGGAGCGAGTGTGGAGTACATGGATTGGTGCGAGTGTTGGAGTACAGGGAGTGTTGCGAGTGTTGGAGTACAGGGATTGGTGAGAGTGTTGGAGTACAGGGAGTGTTGTTAATGATGGCATACTGGGAGTGTTGCGAGTGTTGGAGTACAGGGAGTGTTGCGAGTGTTGGAGTACAGGGAGTGTTGCGAGTGTTGGAGTACAGGGAGTGTACGAGTGTTGAGTACAGGGAGTGTTGCCAGTGTTGGAACACAGGGAATGGAGCTAGTGTTGGAGTACAGGGAGTGTTGCGAATGTTGGAGTACAGGAAATGGAGCGAGTGTTGGAGTACAGGGAGTTTTGCGAGTGTTGGAGTAGAGGGAGTGTTGTGAGTGTTGGAGAACAGGGCGTGGAGCGAGTGTTGGAGTACAGGGAGTGGTGGTAGTGTTGGAGTACTGGTAGTGGAGCGAGTGTTGGTGTACAGGCAGTGGAGCAAGTGTTGGTGTACAGGGAGTGTTGCAAGTGTTGGAGTACAGGGAGTGTTGTGGGTGTTGGTGCACAGGGAGTGTTGCGAATGATGGAGCACAGGGAGTGTTGCGAGTGTTGGAGTACAGGGAGTGATGTGAGGGTTGGAGTTCAGGGAGTGGAGTGAGTGTGGAGTACAGGGATTGGTGTGAGTGTTGGAGTACAAGGAGTGTTGCGAATGTTAGAATACAGGTAGTGGAGCGAGTGTTGGAGTATAGGGAATGTTGCGTGTTTTGGAGTACAGGGAGTGTTGCGAATGATGGAGTACAGGGAGTGGAGCGAGTGTTGGAGTACAGGGAGTGTTGCGAGTATTGGAGTGCAGGCAGTGTTGTGAATGTTGGAGTAGAGGGTGTGTTGCGAGTGTTCAAGAACAGTGAGTGTTGAGAATGATGGAGTACAGGGAGTGTTGCGACTATTGGAGATCAGGGCGTGGAGCGATGCAAGTGTTAGGGTACAGGGACACTGTGAATGTTGGAGTACAGGGAGTGGAGCGAGCATTGGAGTACAGGGAGTGCAGCGAGTGTAGAGTACAGGGAGTGTTGCGAGTGTTGGAGTACAGGGAGTGTTGCGAGTGTTGGAGTAGAGGGAATGTTGCGAGTGTTGGTGAACAGGGCGTGGAGCCAGTGTTGGAGTAACGGGAGCGTTGCAAGTGTTAGGGTACACAGACACTGTGAATGTTGGAGTACAGGGAGTGGAGCGAGCATTGGAGTACAGGGAGTGGAGCGAGTATTGGAGTACAGGGAGTCGAGCGAGTGTGGAGTACAGGGAGTGTTGCGAGTTTTGGAGTACAAGGAGTGGAGCGAGTGTTGGAGTACAGGGAGTGTTGCGAATGATGAAGTACAGGGAGTGTTGCGAGTGATGTAGTACAGGGAGTGTTGCGAGTGTTGGAGTAGAGGGAATGTAGCGAGTGTTGGTGAACAGGGTGTGGAGGAAGTGTTGGAGTAAAGGGAGCGATGCAAGTGTTAGTGTACAGGGACACTGTGAATGTTGGAGTATAGGGAGTGGAGCGTGTATTGGAGTACAGGGAGTGGAGCGAGTCTTGGAATGCAGGGAGTGTTGCGAGTGTTGGAGATCAGGGCGTGTTTAGAATGATGGAGTACAGGGAGTGTTGCGAATGTTGGAGAACAGCGCGTGCAGCCAGTGTTGGAGTAAAGGGAGCGATGCAAGTGTTCGGGTACAGGGACACTGTGAATGTTAGAGTACAGGGAGTGGAGCGAGTATTGGAGTACAGGGAGTGGAGTGAGTTTTGGAGTACAGGGAGTGGAGTGAGTGTGGAGTACTGGGAGTTGTGCCAGTGTTGGAGTACAGGGAGTGTGGCGAGTGTTTGAGTACAGGGAGTGGAGCGAGTGTTGGAGTACAGGGAGTGGAGCGAATGTGTAGTACAGGGAGTGTTGCGAGTGTTCGAATACAGGGAATGGAGCTAGTTTGGAGTACAGGGAGTGTTGCAAGTATTGGATTACAGGGAGTGTCGCGAATGTTGGAGTACAGGGAGTGGAGCGAGTGTTGGTGTACAGGGACTGTTGCGAGTGTTGGAGTACAGGGCGTGGAGCCAGTGTTGCAGTAAAGGGGGCGATGCAAGTGTTCGGGTACAGGGACACTGTGAATGTTAGAGTACAGGGAGTGGAGCGAGTATTGGAGTACAGGGAGTGGAGCGAATTTTGGAGTTCAGAGAGTGGAGCGAGTGTTGGAGTACAGGGAGTGTTGCAAGTATTGGAGTACAGGGAATGTCGCAAATGTTGGAGTGTGGGAGTGGAGCGAGTGTTGGAGTACCGGGAGTGTTGCGAATGTTGGAGAACAGGGCGTGGATCCAGTGTTGGAGTAAAGGGAGCGATGAAAGTGTTGGGGTACAGGGACACTGTGAATGTTGGAGTACAGGGAGTGGAGCGAGTATTGGAGTACAGGGGGTCGAGCGAGTGTGGAGTACAGGGAGTGTTGCGAATGTTGGAGTATAGTGAGTGGAGCGAGTGTTGGAATACAGGGAGTGTTGCAAGGGTTGGAGTACAGGGAGTGGAGCGAGTGTGGAGTACATGGATTGGTGCGAGTGTTGGAGTACAGGGAGTGTTGCGAGTGTTGGAGTACAGGGATTGGTGAGAGTGTTGGAGTACAGGGAGTGTTGTTAATGATGGCATACTGGGAGTGTTGCGAGTGTTGGAGTACAGGGAGTGTTGCGAGTGTTGGAGTACAGGGAGTGTTGCGAGTGTTGGAGTACAGGGAGTGTACGAGTGTTGAGTACAGGGAGTGTTGCCAGTGTTGGAACACAGGGAATGGAGCTAGTGTTGGAGTACAGGGAGTGTTGCGAATGTTGGAGTACAGGAAATGGAGCGAGTGTTGGAGTACAGGGAGTTTTGCGAGTGTTGGAGTAGAGGGAGTGTTGTGAGTGTTGGAGAACAGGGCGTGGAGCGAGTGTTGGAGTACAGGGAGTGGTGGTAGTGTTGGAGTACTGGGAGTGGAGCGAGTGTTGGTGTACAGGCAGTGGAGCAAGTGTTGGAGTACAGGGAGTGTTGCAAGTGTTGGAGTACAGGGAGTGTTGTGGGTGTTGGTGCACAGGGAGTGTTGCGAATGATGGAGCACAGGGAGTGTTGCGAGTGTTGGAGTACAGGGAGTGATGTGAGGGTTGGAGTTCAGGGAGTGGAGTGAGTGTGGAGTACAGGGATTGGTGTGAGTGTTGGAGTACAAGGAGTGTTGCGAATGTTAGAATACAGGTCGTGGAGCGAGTGTTGGAGTATAGGGAATGTTGCGTGTTTTGGAGTACAGGGAGTGTTGCGAATGATGGAGTACAGGGAGTGGAGCGAGTGTTGGAGTACAGGGAGTGTTGCGAGTATTGGAGTGCAGGCAGTGTTGTGAATGTTGGAGTAGAGGGTGTGTTGCGAGTGTTCAAGAACAGTGAGTGTTGAGAATGATGGAGTACAGGGAGTGTTGCGACTATTGGAGATCAGGGCGTGGAGCGATGCAAGTGTTAGGGTACAGGGACACTGTGAATGTTGGAGTACAGGGAGTGGAGCGAGCATTGGAGTACAGGGAGTGCAGCGAGTGTAGAGTACAGGGAGTGTTGCGAGTGTTGGAGTACAGGGAGTGTTGCGAGTGTTGGAGTAGAGGGAATGTTGCGAGTGTTGGTGAACAGGGCGTGGAGCCAGTGTTGGAGTAACGGGAGCGTTGCAAGTGTTAGGGTACACAGACACTGTGAATGTTGGAGTACAGGGAGTGGAGCGAGCATTGGAGTACAGGGAGTGCAGCGAGTGTAGAGTACAGGGAGTGGAGCAAGTGTGGAGTACAGGGAGTGTTGCGAGTTTTGGAGTACAAGGAGTGGAGCGAGTGTTGGAGTACAGGGAGTGTTGCGAATGATGAAGTACAGGGAGTGTTGCGAGTGATGTAGTACAGGGAGTGTTGCGAGTGTTGGAGTAGAGGGAATGTAGCGAGTGTTGGTGAACAGGGTGTGGAGGAAGTGTTGGAGTAAAGGGAGCGATGCAAGTGTTAGTGTACAGGGACACTGTGAATGTTGGAGTATAGGGAGTGGTGCGAGTATTGGAGTACAGGGAGTGGAGCGAGTCTTGGAGTGCAGGGAGTGTTGCGAGTGTTGGAGATCAGGGCGTGTTTAGAATGATGGAGTACAGGGAGTGTTGCGAATGTTGGAGAACAGCGCGTGCAGCCAGTGTTGGAGTAAAGGGAGCGATGCAAGTGTTCGGGTACAGGGACACTGTGAATGTTAGAGTACAGGGAGTGGAGCGAGTATTGGAGTACAGGGAGTGGAGTGAGTATTGGAGTACAGGGAGTGGAGCGAGTGTGGAGTACTGGGAGTTGTGCCAGTGTTGGAGTACAGGGAGTGTGGCGAGTGTTTGAGTACAGGGAGTGGAGCGAGTGTTGGAGTACAGGGAGTGGAGCGAATGTGTAGTACAGGGAGTGTTGCGAGTGTTCGAATACAGGGAATGGAGCTAGTTTGGAGTACAGGGAGTGTTGCAAGTATTGGATTACAGGGAGTGTTGCGAATATTGGAGTACAGGGAATGGACCGAGTGTTGGAGTACAGGGAGTTTTGCGAGTGTTGGAGTAGAGGGAGTGTTGCGAGTGTTGGAGAACAGGGCGTGGAGCCAGTGTTGGAGTAACGGGAGCGATGCAAGTGTTAGTGTAAAGGGACACTGTGAATGTTGGAGTACAGGGAGTGGAGCGAGTATTTGAGTACAGGGAGTGGAGCGAGTGTTGGTGTACAGGGAGTGTTGCGAGTGTTGGAGTACAGGGAGTGTTGTGAGTGTTGGAGTGCAGGGAGTGTTGCGAGGGTTGGAGTACAGGGAGTGGAGTGAGTGTGGAGTACAGGGATTGGTGTGAGTGTTGGTGTACAGGGAGTGTTGCGAGTGTTGGAGTACAGGGAGTGTTGTGAGTGTTGGAGTGCAGGGAGTGTTGCGAATGATGGCGTACAGGGTGTGTTGTGAGTGTTGGAGTACAGGGAGCGTTGCGAGTGTTGGAGGACAGGGAGTGGAGCAAGTTTGGAGTACAGGGAGTGTTGCGAGTGTTGAAATACAGGGAATGGAACTAGTGTTGGAGTACATGGAGTGTTGCAAGTATTGGGGTACAGGGAGTGTTGCGAATGTTGCAGTACAGGGAGTGGAACGAGTGTTGGATTACAGGGAGTGTTGCGAGTGTTGGAGTAGAGGGAGTGTTGCGAGTGTTGGAGAACAGGGAGTGTTGAGAATGATGGAGTACAGGGAGTGTTGCGAATGTTGGAGAACAGGGCGTGGAGCCAGTGTTGGACTAAAGAGAGCGTTGCGAGTGTTAGGGTACAGGGACACTGTGAATGTTGGAGTACAGGGAGTGGAGTGAGTATTGGAGTACAGGGAGTCGAGCGAGTGTGGAGTACAGGGAGTGTTGCGAGTGTTGGAGTTCAGTGAGTGGAGCGAGTGTTGGAGTACAGGCAGTGGAGTGAGTGTTGGAGTACATGGAGTGTTGCAAGTGTTGGAGTACAGGGAGTGTTGTGAGTGTTGGAGTACAGGGAGTCTTGCGAATGATGGAGTACCGGGAGTCTTTCTAGTGTTGGAGTACAGGGAGTGTTGTGATGGTTTTAGTACAGGGAGCGGAGCAAGTGTGGAGTACAGGGATTGGTGCGAGTGTTGGAGTACAGGGAGTGTTGCGAATGTTGGAGTACAGTGAGTTGAGTGAGTGTTGGAGTACAGGGAGTGTTGCGAGTATTGGAGTGCAGGGAGTGTTGTGAATGTTGGAGTAGAGGCAGTGTTGCGAGTGCTGGAGAACAGGGAGTGTTGAGAATGATGGAGTACAGGGTGTGTTGTGAGTGTTGGAGTACAGGGAGTGTTGCGAGAGTTGGAGTACAGGGAGTGGAGCGAGTGTTGGAGAACAGGGAGACCTTGTATATAATGTAGTCCAGAGCTACAGTCTTGCCTTCCAGGTTTATCTTGCAGAGAGACAAGACTTCTTAGTGTACTCTTAGCTGTCTTATACTCGCACTGCTGGCGTTCTTATTGTCACTACAATTTAATAAACGGAGCAGATAAGAAGGATGAGAAGTTAAAAGTGGTATACTTCCCTGACTGATCAATGTAGGTCAGAGACTATTAGCATATGGAAGAATAGGACCATGCACATCAATAAAAGTGCAGCAAACCTCAAGATCATGTAGAGCGGAAGATTAGGTTTGCCTGGAAGTTAGCAACTAATTGCAAAATTTGGCACTGCTTTACACACAGAGCCCTCAGCAATTAGAAACAGTCACTTCTGGATTAGAAAGTGCAGAATAATGTCAATGGGAAAGTGCAGTTCTCATCTCCCTTTCTCAAACATATTAATGTCTCTATTAGAGACTGTCGTATACTTCTGAAGAGAAATCTGTGTTGCAATGGCAGAAATGGGCCAAATATTTTGTGCCCAGAAAGCTCCCACAAACAGCAGTGTGATCAGGACCAGGATTCATACTGGTTGAAGACTATGTGTAAGCCAGGATAACAGGAAGGGCTCCCCTGCTGTCTTTTATTTCTATCTAAGACCACCTGAACGTATGAAACGTCCAGAGTATTGGAATGGATGGGTTTTTGTGCTCGATGTGCTGGAGGGGTATTTGAACCCTGACTTACTATCCTGTGGCAAGACAGTTGCTAGGACTTAGAGCCATAGAGTTATACAGCATGGAAACAGGTTCTTCAGCCCAATTTGTCCTTGCTTACTGAATTGCCTATCTGAGCTGGTCCCATTTATATGCGCGTGGCCCACATCCCGCTGAACCTTTCCTGTCTAAATGCCTTTAAAATGTTTTAATTCTTCCCCTTCCTCTCACTGCTCATTCCATATACCCACTCCCTCTATGTAAAAAAAAGTTATCTCTTCCTCCCTTTTAAATCTTTCTCCCCTCACCTTAAATGTGCTGTATATACTAGAGATTGTTCTCCGCTTGGAAAAAGACTGAATATTCACTGTATACAGACCCCTCATGATTTTCTATACTTTCAATCGTCCATACTTCAGGGAGAATTATTCCAGCTACCCATCCCCTTCTGAGAACTCAAGCCCTCCAGTCCTAGTAACACCCACATGAATAATTTTTTCACGCATTCCAGTACAATGCCCTCCTTCCCTTAGCATATGGTATTCCAAATGTATTATTACCAACATCTTGTAGAGCAGGAGTATGGCATCTCAACTCCTGTATTCAAAGGGGAGGTGGACAAGGAGCCTGTAAATGCTGGAGAACTGGAAAAACACTCAAAGAAAATCCTGAAGTAAGTTGGTGGGACGGGCAGCATCTGTTTAAAGTAATAGACAGTCGATTGTCTATTGTCTATTGTCGAAGGACGCAACCCTTCCTCAGAAATATAGTTCCTGATTCACCATTCTTGGTGAGGGGGTTTCGGCTTGAAACATCGACTCCCTGTCACTTTCCATGGACGCTGCCTGACCCATTGGATTCCTCCAGCACTTGGTTTATCTGTTGCTTCTGTACTCAAAGGTAGTGATGAAGGCAAGTGCACCAAACATCTTCCTGTGGTAGTTTATTTTCAGGCATCTGTGCACCTGTACCACTGGGTCTCTCTGTTCCGCAACACTCTCCAGGGACCTACCACTTACTGTGTAGGTTATGCCTTGGTATGACTTACAAAAAGCAACATCTCAAAAATTAACAAATTAAAATATATCTACCATTCCCAGTTGCTAAAGATCCCCTTGCAATTTTAGATAACTTTCCTCATTGTCCATTATAAAATCAATTTTGGTGTCATTTGCAAACTTACAAACTGTGCAACTTACATTCTCAAACTGATTGTTAATATTGCTGCCAAATTGTAGTGATCCCTGTGGTCAGAAGCCTCCTGTCTTAAAACACAACCCTCCCCACCAACATTCTGTCTCATACCACTGCCAATTTTGAATCCAATAGGCTAATTTGCCCTGGATCTCATGAAGTCTTATTATACTGGATCTGTCTACCATGCAGTATCTTATAGAAAATCTCACAAAAGTCTTTGTAAATCTTGTCCACTCCCCTCCCCTCATCAATCTTCTTGGTCACCTCTTCAAAAAAAACTCTTAGAAAGTATGTCAGGCATGATTATCTCCCATGCACAATACCACATTGACTTTCCCTAATCAAATGCATGGAGATCCAGTATCCCACTGATGTCAGGCTCACTGTCCTGTAGGTCTCAGGCTCGTCCCTGCAGCCTTACTTAAATAACGACATCTCTAAAACCATCCTCCAGTCTTCTAGTGCCTCATCCATGGTTGACAATGATACAAATATCTCAGCTTGGACTCCTGGCATTTCTTCCCCAGCTTCCCAAAATGTTCTTGGATACATTTCATCAGACTGCAGGAAATTATATACCTTTATGGGCTTCAAGACCTCTAGCATCTCTCTTCTGTAGTTTGAACTCTCTTAACGTTACTAATAACTTCCCTGAGTTCCCTGTGTGACGCAAAGGGTTAATTAAATATATGTTTATAAAAGGGATTAGAATTGGGTTAGCTGTTAGGTTGCATTCATTTCACAGACACAGCCTTGTAAAGTCCAAGGGCGGGTGCAAACAGAAGGTTCTGGGCTTTAGCAACATGTGCAAGCACACCCCAGAAACTAAAACATTTGCAGAGAGTTGGGGCCATGTGTTTTTTGTAAAGCCTAGAAATTACAACATTTCCAAACTGAAACCAAAAAAAAACAGTGCCTGGAACATCAGAACATCAGGAGGGGAGGGGCTGAGAATGAGAGAGAAGGGAGTCAGCGGGAGGGAGTCTGAAGGCCCTTTCAGGTGGCCTGAACACCCCAGTGTAAAGCCACATAATCTCCCCCCTTGCGGCTAAAGTCATAATCACCTGAATGCAGCAGAAGTGCTTGTAAGGCGCTGACGGCAACTCTCCCATGAGGAGGGATAATCGGCGGAGCGCCGGGCCTGCTGCCTGACAGCCCCCCGCCCTGCTGCCTGACAGCCCCCGCCCTGCTGCCTGACAGGCCCCGTCCCACTGGGGAAGGGAGATCAGCGGGGGCCGTTGGGGCAGGGCCGGCCGGCGAGGAATGTCAGGGTAGGAGCGACTGGCGGGGATGTCGGGACAGGGGCAGCTGGCGGGTGATGGCCAGTGCAGGTTGTCACAGCCCAGCTGGCCGTTCCTGCACCAGGGCCGTTCTCTGTGGCTCAAAATGCGGCATAGCAATGGCCGTCTTCCCTACCCATAATCCCCCACATAAGTGGAACTGCTCTGTGTTTACCACAACTGTTCCAGCTGAGTGGGGGATTATGGGTAGGGAAGACGGCCATTGCTATGCCACATATTTATGACAGGTGGCGCTGTGGCACCGGTTGTTCCAACTCCATCAGATCTGGAGGCACTACGAGGCACCTCTAGATATGAATAGGCCCTTTCAGGTGGACCAGGCACTGAAAGGCTGCTGTAGTCTGAAAGGTGAGTCTGCAAGTTAAGATTCGCTCCTGCCGCTGCCCTCAAGGCAGAGGGTCCACCTGAAAGGGCCATGAGAAAAGTCTGGACAGAGTCTGCTGAAAAGGCTCCTTTTTCAAAACTGGGCAGAGTTCTGATATGGTAACATCAGTGTATCCTCTGTGAAAATCAGGAGTTGCCGATCATCTTCCTGGTGAGGAGAACTTTGTGAGAAGAACCTGGCAAGAAGCCAAGTTTCTCCTGGAGGACACTCTTGTTTGGGGTATCCAACAAGCAACAACCATCTCCCTGTAACCCTCCACAACTTTAGTAAGGCACTGAAGTTTGCTTGAATGAAATGACTGTTTGATTCTGTGCACAGGATTAAAGATTATTGGAAAAAAAATGTAGCCTTGAAAATGTGGACAGTGGAAGATTGGCCAGTAAAAAGGACTTTCTTGAAAACTCATTGCACACACTGGCGCTTAGATTAGGTTGGTGGGGGTGGGGATTGTGTAAATAACTTAGTGTTGATAAGTTGAGTGTTGATCTTGTTCTTTCTTCACAATTAAATTAATTTTGTTTAAGGAACCATTGCTTGGGTGTATTTCTATTGCTGCTGGTATATGGAGCTCACTGAACTCATAACACCTGGCATCTGTGTCCCATGCGGAATAGCTCACTTCCTAACTTCCCAAAGCCGACTCACTATTTATAATGCTGGATGAGTTCAGCTTCAACAACATTGAAGCAGTTTAATACAATTCAGGATGCAGCAGTCCCCAGGATAGACAACTATTCACTCACTTCACCACCCACACACATTTGTCAGTTAGTATTATCTCCAGGATGTACTGTAGCTACTCACCAATACTCCTTAGACAGTACCTTCCATATCCCCCATATCTATGGCTGAATGGACAAGGGCAGCAATGGGAAATGTATAATGGCAGGACTCTTAAAATTACTGATGTGCAGAAGGACCTGGGGGTTCAGGTCCATAGATCATTGAAAGTAGCCACACAAGTAGAAAGGGTAGTAAAGAAGATGTGTGGTACACTTGGCTTCATTCAGTGTTGCATTGAGTATGAAAATAAGGAGGACATGTGGCAGCTATATAAAACGTTAATTAGACTGCACTTGGAATACTGTGCCCCATTACAGGAAGGATCCAAATGTTTTGAAAAGGGTACAAGGAAGAGGTTTAGTAGGATTTTTCCTGCTTTAGAGGAGGTGAGTTAAGGGGAGAAGTTGAATAAACTTGGGTTGTTTTCTCTGGATCACTGGAAACTTGGGGGAGGCCTGATGGAGGTGTATAAAATTGAGACCCATTGATTAAGTCCCCAGGGTTAAAGCATCACACACCAGAGAACCTGTGTTTAAGGTGAGGGGAGGAAGTTTAAGGGAGATGTATGGGGCAAAATAACATCACAATAACCATCTTCCAAGTCTTCTGGTGCCTCATCTGTATTTGACAATGATACATATATCTCTGCTAGGACTCTGGCTTTGTGCATGGGAAATAATCACGTCTGACAAATTTTTCTAAGAGTTTTTTTGAAGTGACCAAGAAAATTGATGAGGGCAGAGCAGTGGACATGATTTTTAGACAGAGTGACCTGGAATGGGCTGCCAGGAGTAATGGTTGAAGAAGATACAATGCTATCAATTCAGAGGCTTCCAGATAGACATATGGGCATGAAGGGGATGGAGAGCTAACTATCAGATGCAAGAAGTTTTAGTTTGATTTGGACATCATTTTTGCACAGTCACATGGGTTGAAAGGTCTGTTCTGCCCTGTTCTATGTTCAAAATCCCACCCATATCCTCTGGCTCCAAACAAAAACAGCCTTGTTGATTTAATTTTTTAATTGGACCAATTCTCTTCCTCACGGTCCTTCTACTCTTACATACCTGTAGAATATCTTGAGATTCTCTTTTATCCTGCCCACCAGCTCTGGCTCACATTGTTTATAACCTCTCCTTATTTCCTTCATAATCATACTCCAACACTTCCGTATTCATCAAGGGATCCTGTTCCAAACTTTTTAAAATCGGACTCGAGTTTTTTTCCTGACCAGACCTCTATATCCTTTGTCAACCAGCAGAATTTGAGTTTGATTTGGACATCATGGACAGTACAGACATGTGGACTGATTGCCTGATCCTGTTCTGTACTGTTCTATGTTCTAATAGCATGAATACATCACCACCCTGTATCCCTCCTGGCCACACACCATCCTGACTTTGGAGACAGCATGCTAACAGACCCTTCTACGAGCCCGTGCCACCCAAATACACGCATGTGACCAATTAACTTACAGACTCCACACACCTTTGGTAAGTGGAAGAAAGCACTGGAGGAAACCAACGTAGTTACAGCCAGAACTTTTAAACTCCTTACAGATGGTGGTGGATTCAAACTTGGGATGCTGGGTGCTGCCATAGAATTTCACTAACTACTGCACAAACTGTGCCACACCCAAATATAGCACTGTTCCTTCACTATCGCCAGGTCAAAATCATGACCTACGTGATGGCATTGAGTTTAAACCCAAGCACCGAGGTCAAAGGGAGTTGAGGAAGGCAGGTCACCAACCCCTTCTGAAGAGCAATTCAAGATGAGGAATCAAATACTGGCTCAGTCTGTGCAACCCACGTTCCTTGAATTAGAAAAAGAGGGTACTTTGTAGGTCCTTGTAGGTTCAGGACAGAATGCACAGGAGGAATTCAAAGGAAGATGTGTGGACTATTTAAAAGCTCTTTACAGCTCATAGCTCTGAACCTTCAACAAACACAACAGTACAGTCACAACTTGAATGATAGCCAGTGAGTGACATATATTGGGTTGTTGAAAGCGCGTTCATTGGCAATGTTCGCCCTCTGGTGACCTCAATGAGCAATTGACACACAAATGACACCAATTTCTTTTTAAAATTTTTTTTATTTTTCACACTATGAACCACATTGACCAAAATACACATAAACATTTCCCTCTTGAATATACACAGTGTAATTTTCTCCCCTTTCCTCCCTCCCTTCCCTCCCTCCTTCTCACCCCCCTCCCCACCCACTAAACATTCAACATATATGATACATTAAACCCATTAAACAATGTCATCACACAATGAAAATAAACAAGAAATTTGTGTCATCTACTTTTACACATTGGGTCAGTTCATTCCGTCTTCTTCTCATTCTGTCATTTTAGGTGGTGGAGGTCCGCATTAGGAATTCTCTGTTGTGTTCCATGCACAGTTCCCAAATTTGTTCAAATACTGTGATGTTATTTCTTAAATTATATGCTATTTTTTCCAGTGGAATACATTTATTAATTTCTATGTACCATTGCTGTACTTTCAGGCTCTCTTCTGATTTCCAGGTTGACATAATACATTTTTTTGCTACAGCTAAGGCCATCATAATAAATCTTTTTTGTGCTTCATCCAAATCGAGGCCAAATTCTTTACTTATATTACTCAAATTATCAATTACCAAAATTAATATTGATGCAAAATCAACTAATCCCTTTCACAATAGATAACCTTTCCTTTAGAGAATGGGAGAGAAAAGGGATCAAAAGAATAGAAAATTGTTTTTTGGGAAATAAATTATTATCTTTTGAACAAATGAAGGACAAATATGGTATAACTCAAGGTACAATGTTTGCATACCACCAACTGAAAACCTACTTGAAGGACTAATTGAGAAGCAGCTGAGATTACCAGAAGGAAGCAGTTTTGAATATGTGATTACAGACACAATGATAATTAAAAGATTTATAACAAACATGTACATCAAACTGCAAGAGAAAGAGAATGATGAAATAAGTTGTAAACCCAAACATAAGTGGGAACAAAATATAAACATAAAGATAAAGAATGAAACATGGGAAAAGCTATGCTCCAGAACTATGAGAAATTCAATAAACACGAGGTTATGCATGATACAATATAATTGGTTACACAGGCTATACAGCACGCCCCAAAAGTTAAATAAATGGGACCCAACAGTATCAAATAGATGTTTTCGCTGCAAAAAGGAAACGGGAACAACAGTACATGCAATTTGGACATGTGAGAAAGTGGAAAAGTTTTGGGAAGATCTAAACCAGGTATTAAGTAAAATCACAAAAAATAATATACCAAAAAATGACACCAATTTCTTGAAGTTCACAATGGTTTGGAGACAGGCTGCTGAGGAGGGTGGAACACATGCTTTGTGTTGATTTGCTGCTCACACCAAACCACGAGGGCAAGTGGCTTTCATCTATGGTCACGATGGGAGCAGTACCTAGATTCCAGTGAAAGATGCAGTTCAGGGTGACCAGCATTGAGGGGCATTGGTTTGGAAAAGAGGAGCCATATGGAAGGTGCTGGAGGAACTCAGCAGGCCCGTCAGCATCCATGTAAGGCAATAGATGGTGAATGTTCCAGGCCTAAATCCCATCATCCGGAATAGCAAGAACCAGGCGGATGTTCGAATGAAAGGGTGGGGTTGGAGAGGGGGATGAGGGTGGGCTGGCAGGTGACAGGTGGATGAATACAGGTAGGAGGGGGAAGTAATGGAAAGGAGCTGAGGTGATGAGGAAAGGGGCAGAGGGCTGAAAAGGGTACTTTCTGATTGAAGGAAGGAAGGGTGGGGTGGCTGGAACAATGACAGGTAGGGAGGCTAGTGGAGAGGAAAGCGAAGGAAACAAGGAGGAGGAATGGGACCAGAGAGAGAGAGAAAGGAAGCAGAGGAGAGGGAATATGAAAAAGGGGGAGAGGCCAACCAGAAATTGGAGGTCGATATCAATGTCATCTGGTTGGGGACTCCCAATATAACTGCCAGAGTTAAAAATGTGTTTTATTGATTTTTATTCTCAATTCTGCATTTGTGATTTTTATCTCAAAGAGTTATTTGTATTTACTGCTATTTTAATAATGTTTCCGGAGGAAATGAATTTGGCAGTGCACACCTCATCTGCACCACAATCCCAAACCCCTCCCTTCCTGTTCCTCAGACTGCTTTTTACCTTGCTAAGGGAGCAAAGATGCAGAAAGGATGAAAGAGAAGGGAATTGATGTTTTATATTGCTTTCTGCAAGGAGTGAATAAATGCTGGAAAACAATTCCGTGAGTCATCCTTTTTTCTACGCCCTGTGCAAACCCGGTGCCATGACTCTTTGGATCTTCAGATCAGCTTGATGCTCATCACCGTGGATGCTGGATTTCAAGATTATTCTGTGGTCAGATTTAGATAAGATGGTGGATTTGGGCGTAGTTTGTAAGGTCTGTAATGACCCAAGTCACAGCACCATTTCACACTGTAGGTCTGAAAGATTGTTGTTTTGCCTGCCTCGTCCTGGGCCACATCAGAAGATCACAAGAGAAAGAAACAGAAGCAGGCCATTTGGCCCATTGAGAATGCTCTGTGAAGCTGAATGGCCCTGCTAATAACTCCTTCCAACCCTAGTCTGAGGGAAACTAGCTGACCTGTATTCAGAGGGAGGTAGTACAAGTGAAACTACAGACTCCCAAACTGACGACATGTCTGATGCTGAGAGAGCTTTCACATCTGTGAGAAGCTTGTGCAATGACTCTGAAGTTGGGTTTATCAGAATATTCACAAAGTTGGCAGTAGTGACCATCTTTTCTGTGGTGATGGGTACAGAATGTTGGACAGTGGCTCAATGGCCTGCATGCAGCATCAGTGAAACAGCCGAGATGATATTGAGAAAGGCTGGGGTGATTACAGACCAAAAGCAGATAGATGTGAATGTTGTCTTTGTTGGATGTGGCAAAGTGTGCTTTTGACATAGAGATGGAAGTATACAGCAGCAAGATATTCGTCCCCACACTAATTGCCCTGGGACAACATGATAAGTTGATACTAGGGACCAATGTTATCAAACACATCCTGCATCAGTTAAAGCTACGTGAGTCCTATTGGAAGACAGTGTCCAGCCCCTGCCCAACCAGAGACCCTGAAACCAAACATTCCCTTCCTATGCTCTCTGGTCTGAGCCCCTGGAGAGGTGAAGATATTCCTGACAAGGTTGGTACTGTCAGGTGAAACTCAGCTATCTGACTTGAGCCTGGCTGTGAATATCTCATCTGGGGAAAACTGCCCAAACACATTGTTGTTTCCCCAAGCAGCACCATCATGACAGAGCCCACATCATCCCACTCAGCTCCTAGAGGTGTTTTGGTGGCAAAGATTATAAGTCCACTGTGGGGGGATAGGTTGGTCCTATTGAAGCTCATCTGACTGGTCTGTTGAGGCCCCATGCAAAGTTGGCTGATGTCTACTCCTGTGTTGCGCTCCAGGACATGGATGCGGCTGAGCGTTCAAAGGTTCCCCATGTCAGCTGCAGCCAATTAGCTGTACCGCCCAATGCCAATGTAAATTCTGCCAAAGACAAGCTCGATCAATTGGGCTCAGCGCCATTGACATTAAGTCATGTGAAGTGTCAGAGAACTGTAAGAGGAAGATGGCTGACATTGTTTTGCAGTATGAGGACATTTTTTTCATGCCACCATCTTGACTATGGGGAGGCAAATGGACTTGTGCAGACAGTAAACCATTCAGGCTCCCATACAGGAGGGTGTCCCCCTAGGCAGTGTCAAAAGCTGAGCCAGACACTGAGCGAGATGGAGGAAAAGGAAATCATCAGAAAAATCAACGAGTGAATACACATCATCGTTGGTGCTTGGGTGGGGGGAAAACGGAGATCTTCACATCTGCACAGATTTTGGCTGGTTGAATAAAAGGGCACTGAAGGACCCTCTTCCCCATCAGGCAGATTGTTTGGCAGCACTGGGAGGCAACTGGCTTTTCAGTATGATGGATTTGACCTCTGGGTTTTACAATATACTCCATGAGGAGGACAGGAAGTACTCTGCCTTTACCACTCCCATGGGCCTGTATGAGTACAACCATCTTCCAAAGGGCCTTCACAACAGCCCTGGGAGTTTTATGCACATGATGATTTGCATGTTATTTGAATGATTTGCTGGTGTTTGCCCCCTAACAAAGTGATGGCTTTGCTGCGCCTGGAGATGATGTTTGACAGGCTGCAATGCTATAACTTGAAGTTGGCCCTGTCATGGAATAAGTTAATACAATTACAGAATAAAATATTTTAAAAGGGGTAAGGTTAAATTGTGGGAGTTTAGGTCACACTTCACAACAGTAACTTTTCATAAAAGACATCTCATTTGAAATGCAAGAGTTATGCCAAAGCAGAGACTTCATGTCTGCAGTGTCTTTACAGAAACCTTGAAGAGTGCCTATGAAGACTTCACAAGTAGTACATTGTGAAATATAAAATGTTCACAATCACTTCTCTGGAGACAAAGTCTTGGAGAACAGGTTCAGCTTTATTTCAAGTCTGCAGAGTCGGGTGTCCCTGGTCTGGAGACACACCAGACGTTCAGAATCATCACTCTTTTGTACAGTCCCACGCTCAACATCACCCCACCTTCATTTACCTTCTTCCAATCAGAATCCCAATACATTAAAACATTCTCCTTTTCCCTTCCATTTGTAGTGATATGTAATTACACCACTAGGTCACCAGGAGCCATCCCGGTGACCTTGTATATAAAGCAGTCTAGAGCTACAGTCTAGCATTCCAGGTTTGTCGAGCAGAGAGACAAGGCCTCTTGTGTACATATTAGTTTATTAAAGCTGTCTTATACTTGCACTGCTGGTGTGGTTATTGTCAGTACACCATCAATACAGGTATCACTCTGTTCCTTCCTCTTCATACATCGCATGTTATGTTAATTAGTTCATGTCTAAATTAATATTCATGTCTCTATTAAGCAAGCGCAGTTCTAGCTATAGACTACCTTAGGTCACTGTACCAGCCTGAACCAGATCCTTGCATCCTTGGGGCTCCTGATAAGAGGCCTAGTAGCTAGTATTATCTGTTTTCAAGCTCTCATCTACATTCTTTGCATTCCATCCCTTTTCACAGAATAGTGTGAGTTTAATCATCTTCAACCGTATTTCACAATTCCTCCCTTTTCTCTTTACCATTTATTTTTGATTGAACTGCATTATTGTTCACTTTTTGTTTCCTCAAATTGTTGTAACGAGTTGAATTTGTTGTTGTTCATCTGCCACGAGGTTTTTTAATACCATCTGCTTTGCTCCCGTAGCTGAGTGGATTAATTTGTAATAACACATCGTAGGATGGCCAATCCAATAAATAAACACACTATAATCATTAAACCATATATTTTAAGGTGCATTACACGTGGCCCCCAACCTTCAAAATTCCAATCTCCCCATGTCCAATCACCCCATACACCTCCTTTTTGATATTTGTCTCCAGCCTCCCAGATTTTCTCTCTATACTTTTTAATATGGACCGCCAAATCCGAGATATTAGCTGATTCATCCGGGATGTATGTGCACAGCGTAAAAGTTTCATTATTGTAGATTTCTTTTCTGTCCCTTTTTACTCCTTTCTTTCCCTCTGCGGCTGGTGGTGGGTCCACTGGTCCCTTTAATCTTGAAGCGTTTGTCCATCCCTTTTCCTTCATTCGGACCGCTGTTTCTGTAGTCAACAGTACCAGATATGATCCGTTCCACCGGGACTGAAGCTTTTCTTCTTTCCACGATTTGATAAGGACCCAGTCACCAGCATTCACAGAGTGGATAGGGAAATCCAGAGGAGGGCTCTGCGCCAGCAGACCCGTAGCTTTTAAATCTGCAAGAGAACGAGAGACTGCCAGTAAATAGTTCCTTAAAAACACGTCATTACTTTCAACTGTAGGTATTCCTTCTACCCGCCCCAAATATGGGAGTCCAAATAACATCTCGTAAGGTAATATTCTAATGTCTTGTCGTGGGGCTGACCAAATTCTGAGAAGAGCTATCGGCAAGCACTTGGTCCAGGGTAATTTAGTCTCTTCTTTTAGTTTTTTAATTTGCATTTTTAAAGTGGCATTCATTCGCTCCACTCTTCCCGAATTCTGAGGATGCCATGGTGTATGCAGCTTCCATTCTATCCCTAAGGCTTCACAGACCAGGCTGTGAATTTTTAAAAAAGTGTGTTCCCCGATCTGAATCGATGGGCTCGGCTATCCCATATCGGGGTACAATTTGTTCCAGAATTATGGCGTTGATGGTGGGGAATGCTTCAACTCATCTCGTGAAGTGGTCCACTATTACTAGTAGAAATTTCCATTGCTGGACCTTAGGGAGTTCGGTGAAATCCACTTGTATCCACTGAAACGGCTGGATTGCTAAAGGTTATCCTCCTCCAGGCATAGCTTTCATAACTTTCTTATTAACCTTTAAAAAGATCACACAGCGGTTCACTGTCTGTCTTGCTAGGGTATAGACTCCTCTGCAGGCGTAAGTTCGTAGAATGCATCACACAGTGCTTGCGCTCCCCAGTGGGAGCATGAGTGTAGTTCCCCTCGTATCTGCCAGGTGATTTCTTTATTTAACAATTGTCTTCCATTGGGGAGCCACTATTTTCCATCTTCTGTCTTCTTGCTCCCATCTTTTCCATTTGTTCTTCTTCAGGGGTTGAAAAGATAGGCACGTTCTTCAGCCCTTCTCTGAGAGGTATCAGAGTAATCACGTGCGCTGTTCCTGATCGTGCCACTTGTCGGGCCAGTTCATCAGCCATCGATTTCCTTGTACTTCTGGTGAGTTCCCCTTCTGATGTCCTGGTACATGTACTATGGTAATTCTTTCTGGTTTGATTAATGCTTCCAAAGTTTTTACAATTAGTTGCTCATGAGCTAGTTCTTTTCCTCTTGCTGTTATCATCCCCCGTTCTTTCCAAATTTTCCCCAATGTGTGTACCACTCCAAACGCATATTTCAAATCTGTATATATGGTACCTTCCTGCCCTTCTAACAGTTCCAGGGCTCTCATTAGGGCGTACAACTTGTAGGACTGAGCGGACCAGCTGCCGGGCAGATGCCCAGTTTCCACCTCGGTTCCGGTAACTCCATCAACGATAAGCATATCCACTATATCTCTTTCCATCTATACAGCTCGACGATCCATCTATGAACCACCGTTGTCCTTCCAAGAGGGGCTCCTCTTCTAAGACATCTCGACTTTTTGTTTGCAGCTCAACCACCTCACTACAGTCGTGCCCTGAGTCCTCTGGTTCTTTATCTTCTCCTGACGAGTACAGGAACTGTGAAGGGTTCAGACTTTTATCTGTACAAATAGTTAAGTCATCTTTTTCCATTAAGATTGCCTCATACTTTAAAATTCTCGTATCTGTCAACCATCTGTGAGACTTCTGAGTTAAAATGGTTCTGACAGTGTGGGGAGTGAATACAACCAGACTCCCTCCAAAGGTAAATTTTCGGCTTTCTTCCACTAATGCTGCAGTGGCTGCTACTGCTTGAATGCATTCTGGCCACCCTCGTGATACCGGGTCCAACATTTTTGAGAGGAATGCCATAGGTTGCCTTTGGCCTCCTCTTTTCTGAGCTAGCACTCCAAAGCTATCCCTTTTTCCACATTTACAAACAAGTGGGAAGGCTGATTAATATCAGGCAAAGCCAGGACCAGAGCATTAATCAAGTGTTTCTTCAAACGATTAAATTCCTGCTGTTCCTCTAGGTTCCGCTCCACATTTTCTTTTTCGCTTCCTAGTTTTTCATGTAAGAATCGGACTTTCTGTGCTTATTTATTTATCCACAGTCGGCAATACCCGATTAATCCGAGGAACTTCCTTATCTCCTTCTGATTTTTAGGTATAGGCAGAGGGGTGATACCAGCAATTCGTTCAGGTCCGATTCTCTTTTTCCCTTGACTAATCAAGTGTCCCAAATACCTTACTTCCTGTTCCACAAATTGCACTTTGTTCTTAGAAACTCTTAACCCATTCTCTCCCAAGATGTTTAGCAACTCAATGGTGGATTTATGAACTTCATTTTCCTTTGTTCCTGAAATCAACAGGTCATCTACATACTGTATTAACTGTGTTCCTGTAGTGCTTGGGTGTTCTTCTAATACTTGTCCAAATAGATTGGGAGATTCTGTAAACCCTTGGGGGAGGACTGTCCATCGATATTGCTGTGTCTTCCCACTCGAATGCAAACAAGTCCCGACTATTCTCATCCAAAAGGCAACTCCAAAAAGCATCTTTCAAATCTACAACACTAAACCACTCGTGTTCTGGGAGAATTCGATTCAATATGTTATAGGGGTTTGGGACTACTGGATGTCATGTCTGAACAATCTTATTTAATTCTCATAGATCCTGGACCAAGTGGAAAGTCCCATCCATTTTCCGTACAGGGAGGACAGGGGTGTTATAAGGGGACATGCAACTGTCTAGCATTCCATCTCGCAGCAAATTTTCAATAACCGGCTGAACCCCTCTTCGTCCTTCTGCCGAAATAGGATACTATTTCACCCGAACTGGCTGGAACCCCTCCTTTAGGGTTATTTTGAGTGGGGTTATTTGCAGTCCTCCCCTGTTTCCCTCTCTGGCCCAGATACAGTCCCCAATGTCCTGGATATCCTTTTCCCTCAATGGGTACAATTTCACCATTATATTCCCTTCCAGTGGAGCGGTAACAACTCCTAGTCTAATTTGCAGATCTTGTCCCATCAGATTCACTCCAGCTTGAGGAACCAGAAACAGGTTTTCAATTGCCTCCTGGTCTTGATACTTCACACAGACCCCCTTGATCAGAGGGGTCTTCATGACTCTCTTCCCTACCTTTAATTGTGGACTAGTGAATCTAACTCTCACCGGTATAATGTTTAATGATGATCTAGTGGCCTCTGTGTCCACCAGAAAAGACATCCTCTTTGTTGGGTCCCACCTGGAAGAAACCCTGATACCTTTAATCCTCCACAAAAGTCATCAGAGGGATCGCATCCCTTTCCCTCTTTAATTCGGGACATTCCTGTTTGAAATGTCCCACTTTCCCACAATAGTAACACCCTGCCTGCTGGGGTTACCCAAAACTCAAGTACATCAACATAATAACAACCGGAACATTTCCATCGCTCAATTTCTCTATCAGAGGCATCCCTCTGGTGGAGTCTAATCTCCTGGATGGAAGGTATAAGGCTCGTTGAGGAGGACCAATGTTGAACTAAATCTTTGGGGTCCCAATCCTGATAACCCTTTAGATACTTTATCTGCTGCCTCATTGTTAAGAAATCACATCGTTATCATGGGTATGTGCTCAACTTTAAATTGCAAACAAATTGGTATCTTTTGTGGCCCCTTTAAGAGTATTCCTGTCTGTCTTTGTTCTCTGCTCGTAGTATTCTGCACAAACTGGCTGCGCTATCTCTTCTTCTGGGCTTCCTGCCAATTTGCCTGCCAATTTGCCTGGCTGGTTCACTGAGAACAGCTTAATTTTTAAACTGTGCAAATGCAGACAAACGTGTTTTAACAAAAACTTTGAGAATTTACAACAGACTTTAAATCTTAACTTCTTTGTTACAGTGGCCGGATGATTTATCATGGCTTTGGGTTCGAGCACTAGCAGTATCCGAAAATACTTTGGGTATTGCTGGCTAGGGGTCTAGATACAGGCAGATGATATGCTAGAGGTGGTCCTTAGGGGGTCCCCAAGGAGTACTCGGGGTCACTCGTCTCTCCCTCCTCCATCAGCCTTGGGACTTCCATTTGACTACGTAGTCTTTGTTTATCATCCTGTGCAGGAGGCTTCTCCTGCCTACCCTTTCCTTTTTTCCTTTCCTGATTTTTCCTGTCCTGCTCCTTTCTATGTGCACATTCTTTCTGGAGGACATCCATAGGTTTACTGTCCCCCCTTCTGCCAATTTTACAGCGTTAGTTTGGCAACCTGCAAGCCTATCTCTTTTCTTTCTTGTGCTGAGAGGCGCCACTTTCCAATGAGCTCTTTAATGAATTCATCATCCCAAGAACCCCCCCC
Source organism: Narcine bancroftii (assembly GCF_036971445.1). Taxonomy (NCBI): domain Eukaryota; kingdom Metazoa; phylum Chordata; class Chondrichthyes; order Torpediniformes; family Narcinidae; genus Narcine; species Narcine bancroftii. Next base: position 81,914,162 of record NC_091475.1, read on the forward strand.
CCAACGGCCAGCCTTCTCTCCATAGTCTTTTATTTAATGTCTCAGAAACTTTTTGAATTATATCTTCAACCTTCAGATAGTTGTATCCACACAATTCCCCATTGTACCTCAGGATCCCAAAACCTGAGCTCCCCAAGCACACACAAACACACTAACGGTCCCTGACCGGACTAGTTCCTTGAACCCTTAACTGAGCTCCCTTAGCTTTTATTCAACCACGGACCTGGACTGCCAAGTTCCCTGAATTCTCCCTGGAGACATTCCTTAGTCTCTGGCTCGACCCTTTTACAGGTCTGTTTCTCTTTTTCTCATGTTTTTTCTGCCTGTCTGAGCTCTTCTGTCCTGCCTCCTCCAGCTCCAGGGCACAGACCTCTACTCCTCCATCGGACTCTCTCACCTGTTGGTGTTCCTCAGGAGGGGTATCACCAGCAGCCTGGTCATACGGCGGGGGCAAGTTCTTCAAAGGGATCCCAGGGAGGTTCATCTTCCTCCTCATTTTTTCACAGCAACCTTAAACAATTTGGTCACCCGGATCCAACATGCTGCATAATCTGACTCCTCCAGGTCTGGAGGACTTCATTTACGAATAAATTTAATTTCTGACATATCCAATCTTCATCTGACCCCATCCGAGGCCACCAAACTGAAGACCCCAGAATCGGAGTCTGAGGCCATTTGTAATAACAAAACTTTATCATAGTTTCCTTAGTCTTTCCCTGGGTCCCTCCCTGACCCCAGTTTCCTAACATCTGCCCCAACGGACTATCAGGTGGAATGTCAATACCGGGACCCCCACTCTGGAGTCCCTTCTTCTCACGGGTATTCTTATTACCCACATCCCTGTCAGATCACTCACTCCTGACAGAATCCCGGTCACCCGAGTAGTACTTAATAGTCAATTTTTCTTACCAGGGTCTCATGCACGAGAGTTGCCCTGACCGAACCACTCCTCCTACCGGAGATTCCTAGGTCCTGTTCTCCAGAGTCTCCTGTCTGAATATCAATCACTCAAACCGCTGATGGCAAGCAAGGAAATCGGAGACCACTGAAATCATTGGGGTGCACCTTCTCGTTCTTCAATAGCCAGTCACCAAGTGGTGGGAGTTGAGGATCCCGGACGAGTCCCCAAGCTTGTGAAATATAAAGTGTTCACAATCACTACTCTGGAGACAAAGTCTTGGAGAACAGGTTCAGCTTTATTTCAAGTCTGCAGAGTCAGGTGTCCCTGGTCTAGAGACACACCGGAGGTTCAGAATCATCACTCTTTTGTACAGTCCCGAGCTCAACATCACCCCACCTTCATTTACCTTCTTCCAATCAGAATCCCAATACATTACAACATTCTCCTTTTCCCTTCCATCAATACAGGTATCACTCAGTTCCTCCCTCTTCATACTTTGCATGTTAATTAGTTCATGCCCTCCTTAGGGGCGTCTAAGTTAATATTCATGTCTCTATTAAGCAAGCACAGTACTAGCTATAGACTACCTGAGGTCACTGTACCAACCTGAACCAGACCCTTGCATCCTTGGGGCTCCTGATAAGAAGAGACCTACTAGCTAGTATTGTCTGTTTTCAGGCTCTCATCTACATTATTTGCATTCCATCCCTTTTCACAGAATGGTGCGAGTTTAGTGCGAGTTTGATCATCTTCAACCATATTTCACAACATTAATAGGACTGATGTTGTAGAATTGAAATGGAAAAGGAACAGATGTCCAGGTTGATAAACTGATTAATCTTTTGCTATTAAAACTGGGGCCAGCTTGAAGTTTGCTGTTCTAAGAGGGGTCATGTGGTTTTGCAAAGAGAGAGAGAGAGAGAGAGAGAGGGAGAGAGAGAGAGAGAGAGAGAGAGAGAGAATGTCAGTTTAGGGCAGGAATTGGTGTTGGAAACTGCAAGTTTTGCAGACCTGTTGCAAGACCCTATTTAAAGATAAGTTTTAAGTTTTGAGTTCTGAATTCAACCTATTCTAAACCCTTGTAGTCAATTACAAGAGGATGTGGCTGGTTAATATGTTTCTCCTGAAATAAGGGAAAAAAAAAGAACTCTTTGTGGTAACCTGGAAGAAGAGGTTATCTTTTGGAAAACCCATGAGGGGTTAAGTTTCTTTGTCAAGACACTGAAGTGGCTGATTGAAGGAGATCAGTTTGTGTGTGTCAAACGAACAACCAATGTCTCTCTTTGAAACCAACAAAGACCTAATTGAGCGGTAACAATTTAAGTTAAAGCACCAGAGCCTGGTGAAGATTATAAATGTTAAATTCTGTGCACAATATGGAAAATTGCCTGATACCAGTGAACTTGGAGAAGTGAAAAGTGAATGACTGGACAGTGAAACAAAGAACTTACCTGAACACATACACATTACATACAAGTGTGCCTTGAAGGGGGTTAAGTTAGGTTAAATGAAGTTAATGTTAATAAGTTAAATATTGATATTATTATGCATGAAGAAAATTAAAAACATTTTTGTTTAAGTAACCATTGTCTTGGTGGATTTCTGTTGCTACTGGTTCTTTTTGGAGTCCTCTGGGCTTGTAACAGCCCCCAAAAAGTGTCTCTCCTCAGAGGTCTGTAAAGTTTCTCAGTTGCATAATAGATGAGAATGGTGTTTCAACAGATCCCAGTAAAGTGGAATGCATCGCTAACACGACAAGCACTGACCTCATGGAGCCTGATGGCGTGGCCCTGTCCCAAAGACGGATAGATCCTTTTTGCAGATGATAAATTACTATCAACACTTCATGTCCAGATACTTTGCCAGGCCATTCTTTGATCTGCTGAAAGGGGTAAAAAGGAAAGGCAAATATCTTATAAACAAACAGAAAGTTGTGTGCATCCAACTGGACATTGGAGCAGGTACAGGCCTTTGAAAATCTTAAATCTTCACTGGTTCGCAGTCTTCCTGGCTCTCCTGACTTCACCCGGCCCTTCATGCTGTCAATTTATGCATCCTTGGATGGCATAGGAGTTGTTCTGTCACAAATTCCAGAGGGTAAAGAATGAGTCAGACCTATTGCCTCTGTTAGCAAGTTGTTATCTCAGTCACAAAGGAATTACCCGGATCACCAATTAGGGTTTCTAGCTTTGAAATGGGTAGTCTGTGACAAGTTCAATCACTGAGTGAAAAGGCCAAGAACTCACAGTCTGAATGGACAATAATGCATTGACTCATATTCTAATGAAGCCGAAGCGAGACTGTTGTGAGCAACGCTGGGTAGCCAAGCTGGCAAGTTACAATTTTGATATAAAGTATGTCCCAGGTTGACAGAACACTTTAGCTGATGCCATGAGTTGTATACCATTTATCAAGGAGAACGTTGGCCGCAGGATGCTTGCCGAACCGTATGCAGGTCTTCTCACTGAGGTCAAAGATATGTCTAAAATGTCTTCTGGTCATCCAGTGGTCACATGAAACCCTCTCCAGTGAGTAGGAAAGCCCAGTCCACATGTTATTCACTGCATGTGCAGGTTCAGTCTGTGCAGTAGAGGATGTGTCTGGTGTGCTACAGTTGCACATTGAGTTGGATGCTGGTCCGAGGGCTCATGCTGTTGAAGTCTTGCAGCACCTACCTCAAATAATTCCACCTGGGCAGGACACTTACCTACCTATACCAAAAAGGACCTCCATGATAAGCAGTTGGAAGACAGAACTCTCTCTCATGTTATGTTCTATGTTGAGAGACATCGAAGACCTTCTAGGAGAGAAAGATTTAAAGAGTCTGTCTCTGTCACAAGACACTTGAAGTATTGGGATAGACTTACTTTAAGAAATTATGTGTTGTACAGGATTTCGCGGGACCAGAGAACAAAGCAAAACACTTTCAATAAGTTGTCCCTGACTCACTTAATGTCGAGGTTCTGCATGGAATTCATGATGAAGCCAGACTTAGTTCAGGAGCCTCAGTTTGGTGAGACAGAGGTTTTATTGGCTAAACCTTGAACAAGATGTGAGACAATGTTCGTCAATGTCAGCGATGCATCGTCAGCAAGACAACTGAGCCTGAGGGAAGAGCACCCCCTCCCCACCCCCCCATCCAGAGACCATAACATCAACCAGGTCATTGGAGCTAGTCTGCATTGACCTGGTTGGCTGAAGACTCCAGAAACAAGTCTACTGATATCTTGGTGATAACTGACCATTTCACAAAGGTGGCTCAGGTATTTCCATGTAAAGATCAGATGGATAAGCACGTGGAAAAGGGTTCGCTGGGATCAGTATTTCTGTGCTTTTGGTTTCCCAGAAAGGATCCATAGTGACTTTGAGAGTCAGCTGATAAGTGAGCTCCTCAGGGTCTCAGGAATCAGGAAATCACACACAACCTCTTATCATCCAATGGGAAACGGGAGGGTGGAACGATGCAATCAAACTTTGGGTGGCGTACTCCATGCATTGCCCCCTGAACAGAAAAATAACTGGTCATGATGATTCTTTCTTAACTTTTTCAATCTTTTTATTAATCATATTATAGGAAAACAATACATGAGGATAATAGGAATACATAATCAAAAAGGGGAAAAATGTCACTATATGACATTATATGATATAACAATGAATTACATCACAATTAACGATTATGTTCTCATCTCCTCAAACTGCAATCTTTAAAAAAATGTATTATATAAAACCCCACCTAATCTAAAAAAAAGACTGGGCAGCCTTATCCTGAAAATTTATTAATAAAAATTAATCATCTGTTCTTCACCAACAAAGAGAAAATAAATAAAATATAGTCCAGAAGGGAAAATAATTATACTAACTTGGTCATATGGAAGTAATTTATAAAAGGTCACCTTTTCAAATTTAACAGAAGTATAATACAGCTCCTAACTTTCTCTAAACTTAAACATGACATAATTTGAGAGAGCCACTGAATCAAAGTAGGTGGATGAGAATCTTCTCATTTAAATAAGATTGCTCTTCTAGCCAGCAACGTAGGAAAGGCTACAACCCGATGTGTGGAAGAGGGAACTCATCCCACTTCTGGAACTATAATCCCAAAAAGAGTAGTCAATGGGTTAGGGTGCAAATTGATATCCAGTATAGCTGACAGAGTCTTAAAAATATCTATGCAATACTTCTCCAACATGGGATATAACCAAGACATATAATTTAGTGAAGCCACTTCTGATTTACATCTATTGCAAATAGGAATGATGTTAGAAAAAATATGGGCCAATTTGCCTTTCGACATGTGAGCCCAATGTCCTACTTTAAACTGAATCAAAGAATGACAAGCACATATTGAAGAGGTATTAATCAATCCAAAACTCTTCTCTCATGATTCCTCTGGAAGATGTAACTGAAGTTCCTCTTCCCAGGCCCTTTTAATTTTGTTATTAGAATTTGATTGCAATCTTAATAACTTATAAATGTTACCTATTAATCTCTTATGAGAAGGGTTCAAATGAAAATAAAAAGTATTAATCAAATCCAGTTGGTGAAATGTTGGAAGGTTCGACAGTAAATTATTCAGAAAAAAGTCTAATTGGGAAGTAGCTACAAAAATGTGTCTTAGCCATATTAAATTTATTGGATAATTGTTCAAAAGACATTAACCTACCATCTATAAATAAATATAAAAAAGAAATGATTCCTTTAATCTTCCAAAAAGAGAAGGCTTGATCAATTATAGACGGTTGAAAAAAATAATTAAGAGAAATGGTGCTAGATAAAATAAAAATGTTCGAATCAAAGAGCTGAAATGGAAACCAAATCCGTAATGTATGTTTAAGTATTGGGTTGAAGGAAGGTCAACTGATCTTGGAAAGTGTGAAAGGAAGAGCTACCCCCAATAAAGAAGCTACTGAATTCCTCTGCACTGAATTTAATTCCAAATCTACCCAATAAGGGTCCTCAAATTATCCAGAATAGTAGATCCAGAAAATAATATAACGAATGTCAACTGCCCAATAATAGAGTCTAAGATTAGATAAAGCCAGACCAGAATCTTTCTTTAATTTCTCCAGATGGAATTTACTCAATCTGGCATTCTTTTTATTCCAAATACAAGAATGTAATTTAGTGTCAATATTGTCAAAAAAGAAATTTGGAATAAAAACTGGGACTATTTGAAATAAAGACAAAAATTTAGGTAAGATTATCATTTTGATAGCATTAATACAACCTGTTAAATATAAAGCCAGACCATTTAGAAAGAGATTGTTTCACATTATCTATCAAAGGAAGAAAGTTACACACACACACATATATATATATATATATATATATGTATAGATCTTTAAATTTTAACCCTAAGTCAGGTGAAATGGTCTTTAGCCACTCTAAAAGGTGTATGATTATGAATAGGTATATGCATATTTATTGTGGATAATTCGCTCTTATAGAGTTTTGATTGATATCCAGAGAAGTTACCAAATTGGGAAAGCAAAGACAACATTGGAGGAATAGATGTCTCAGGATCTGAAATATATACTAAAAGATCCTCTGCATATAAAGATATTTTGTGAATTCCATCTCCTCTATTAATTCCCTGAATGTCATTGAAAACCTGAGGTGTTATTACTAAGGGATTCAAAGCTAAATTAAATACAGTACAACTCTGATTAATCCGAAATGGTTAGAACCAGGCCCATTTCAGATAAATGTTTTTTTTAGAGAACCAGTCATTTTTAAAAACCAGCCCAGTAGCAAATAGCAAATCACTTGTAACAATGTTTAAACAACAATCAACAATAAAGTTTAATTCTCACAAAAAAAAAATGCTGGCCACTGCTGATCACTCACTTCTCCACTGAGGCCCCACTTGTGCTGGGAGCCCGAGGGTCCTGCTCCTGCCCAGGAGCTTGAGGTCCCTGCTGCCACTGGGAACCCGAGGTCTGCTGCTGCCAGATCTTGGTGAATAAAACATTAATCAGATAGCCTATAGGTTAAGGTGCTTTTGCATTCCACTGTTTCAAGTTCTTCTTTGTCATAAGCCTGCGCTACAGATCAGTTGGGGGAGTGTGGGATGTACAAAGTATCATGTTACAAGTTGCTAGATTGAGAGACAAGCGCTGCCTTCATACCACTTCATCCTTATGGGATACCTTTAGTGTTGGTTTTCTTGATACTGACCCTTTGCAAATTGTCAGTTTTAGTGTTTCCTTGGGTGCATTCTCTGCATTGGAATCTCAAATTCCAAAAATATTCAGCAGAGGTGGGTGCAACAGAGTTAAAAATGCATTTTAATAATTTTTATTCTCAATTCTGTATTTGTGAATTTTATCTTAATGAGTTTATTTGTATTTACTGTTATTTTAATAATGTTTCCGATGGGAATGAGTTTGGCAGCGCAAACCTCTTATGCACCTCCTAATCCCCTCCCTTCCTGTTCCCGAGACTGTTTGTTGCCTTGCTAAGAGAGCAAAGATGTAAAAAGGTTGAAATACAAGAAGGCAATTGATGTGTTATATTGCTTTCTGCAGGGAGCGAATAAATGCTGGAAAACAATTCCAGAAAACTGACAAGAACCTTCCTGAGCGGTAACCATTTACCCTTCAAGCACCAAAGCCTGGTGAACTTCATAAATGCTAAATTCTGTGCAACCAGTAAATTCCCTGCAACCAGTAAGCTAGGAGGAATGAGAAGTGAGATTGGACTGTGAATCAAAGAACTTTTCTGAACTTACATACACGTCCGCTTAGAATTAGAAGGGGGTTATGTTAGGTTAGATAAGTTCAAGTTTGAAATTAAAGTTTGATCCGGTTTTCATGTTTAAAGATAATTAAAAGCAACATTTGTTTAATTAACCATTTGTCTTGGTGAATATCCCTCTGGGCTCGTAACAATGTGCACAGTGGTACAAGCTGTTCCCCTATGGGGAATAGCTGAATCGATTAAGGGTGTTGTTTTTATAAGCGTTGCCAGTCAGACACAGCCATTGATTCAATTAGATGTTGAATCAGGATCATCTGGAAGTGATTCAGAGGGACAAAAGGGACAAGATAAAGAGAAGGAAGAAAAAGTTTATGAAGAATTGGAGGGAGCAGGAGCAGAATATGAAAAAAAGCCCAACTGATACAAGGGATTGAAGCTACACAGTTCAGACATCCTGAAGCCAGAACCCAAAGTGTGGAAGATCAAGAACAAACTTTTATAAATATCAATCAAATGCAGTTAATGACTTGAGCAATCAAAACTTTCTGATGAAGCCTAATTTCCTTCTGAAGTGGCATATTTCAAAGCAGCAAATGCTTGACCTTGCCCCAAAGTAATATTCTACTGAAAAAAATGAGGCATTTTTTTACCTTGCTCACCTTTGAACCCTCATTGGCACAGGCAGGTAGAAATCCTATCCATGGGCACTTCAGGTATACACTGACAGATGTGCATTGCCTTGGGCATGCACATGTAGAATAATTGGTCAACGAAAAAAATCCATCCTGAATACCAAATGCTGGCAAGTACTATTTATTGTTAATGAATAAGAATGTTAAAATTAAGATTTGTTCACAGCTGTACAGAACTAATCATATCTCTCATATAACAAAAGAATACAGACCGCACCTGGAGTACTGTGTCCAGTTCTGGTCTCCATATTTGAGGAAGGATATACTGGCTTTGGAGACGGTCCAGAGGAGGTTTACGAGGTTGATCCCTGGGATGAAGGGGTTGACTTACGATGAAAGATTAAATCATCTAGGATTGTATTCGCTCGAGTTCAGAAGAATGAGAGGAGATCTTATAGAAACATATAGGATTATGAAGGGTATGGATAGGATAGATGTAGGAAGGTTTTTTGAGCTGGCCAGGGAAACTAAAATGAGAGGACACAGTCTCAAGATTCGGGGGAGTAGATTTAGGACAGAGATGAGGAAAAATAGTTTTTCCCAGAGAGTAGTGAATGTTTAGAATTTCTAACCAGGGAAGTGGTTGAGGCTGCCTCATTAAACATATTTAAAATTCGGTTAGATAAACTTTTACATGATAGAGGAATTAGGGGATATGGGGAGAAGGCAGGTAGGTGGAGTTAGGTCATAAATTAGATCAGCCATGATTGTATTGAATGGTGGAGCAGGCTCGATGGGCCATTTTTGGCCTACTCCTGTTCCTACGTTCCTATGTTTTTTGTGCATTACATTATTGTAAATCCCATTAACAATATGGCAGAACCTATTTGAAGAGAACACACAGAATACAGATGCCGGAATCTAGAGCAAAACACAGTCTGCTGGAGGAGCTCAGCAAGTCGAGCGGGACCAATGAGAGATAAAGTACAATCAATGTTTTGGGTCAGAACCCTTCGTCAAGGCTGAGAGTGCAGAGGGGAGATAGCCAGTATAATGAGGACAGGGAGTGAGAGACTGCACTGGGGTCAGTAGGGGAGTGATGAACCAGGGAGAGTTGAATGATGAAGACAGAGGCAGTTGATTGGCAGGTGACAAAGGAAGAGAGGGGCAAGAGGACAAAAAGGTTAGGTGGAGGATGAGCCACACAGGGTAGGATGGGTGATAAGTGAGGTCAATGGCTACTGGTACTGAAATCTGATGAGGTGATAATAGTGGCATAATGAAAGCTGTAACCATTGGGGTGTAGACTGCCTTAGTGAAATATGAGGTGTTGAACATCTAGTTTAGCTGGACCTCACTCTGGCAGTGGATAAGATCCAGGACAAAGAGGTTAGCATGGGAATGGGAAGGGGAGTTCATGCAACCAGGAGCTCAGAATGCTCATTGTGTAGGTTTCTGTGAAATGGTCCTGAAGTCCAGAGGTTGCAGATGTGGTTCCTGAAGTCTGTGCTCCCTTTTGCAAAGATTTCATTTTTTTTTATCATGAGAAAATCACCAAAGAGGCAGCATTATTTGAAAAATAAGCATACATTGTCAGCAAGCTTGCAAATTTTGGTGCATTGAAACCAGTTTCAATTATTTCACATTGGGATTTGAACAGAGAGCAATCAATGTATTATGACACAAGTTTAGTTTGTTGTTTTGTTTGACAAACCTTGTATGACATGTTATCAAATCCATTGTTGAGACAAACATTTAAAGTGAGAACACATCAGTACAAAAAGTTAACAGGAATTTGTAAAAAAAAAAGCAAAAAAACAGTCAGGTCAAAAACTGGAAATACTGGAAATGAGGTCACCTCGGTGGGAAGGAAAACAGAGCCAAAGTTTTAGGTTGTAAACCCTTCATCGGAACTGAGAAGACAAAAGAAGCTCATTAGTTTGAAGGGAGAGTGTGGGGGTGGGGATGTCTCCGATTAGATACAATCGGAGACACCTGGGTGAGCTTAGGGATAAGTGATGAAGATATTTGGTCAGTGAGTGAATGTGACCACTCAGAGGATAGATCGATGAAAGAACCTATACACATGAATATGAAACTTGTGAAATGTCAGGGAGGAGGATGAATGGTAGATATGGCTGGGCATGTCCTGTAGTCCGAGAGAGAAAATGGAAAGGAACATAGAATAAGTAAATTAACATCACATTGATGGAGACCAAGAAAAAAGAGGTCCTTTGGCCCAACTTGTCCATGCCAACCAAATTAGCCTACATTTGGCTCAAATTCCTTTAAACCTTTCTGATACAACTGTCTAAATATTTTTTAAATGTTGTAAGTGTTCCCCCATTGTAGATGTAACGCACCAGATGGAAGACTAGGTGCTGTTCCTCCAGCTTCTGGTTGCGATGGTACCGGATACCAGAGACTGCTAGATCAGACTGGGTGTGGGATGAGGGATCAAAGTAGCTTCGTGGACTGTCTTTCACTATTATCTAAAGCTGGTTTAGAGTCTCAGTGTTCTGATCCTCCACTTTATCCTACTCCAGATGCAGTCCCTCACAAGGAGAGCTATCAGACGGGAGCATAAAATCCAATCCAGACTGACCCTCTGAGTGCTGCACCGTTCGAGGTGCTACGTTTTGAGTGAGTGTTAAAACAAGGTGTCATCTGCCTCTCTGTAGGTTTAAAGGATTCCATGACCAGGTTCCCATAAAGAACAGGGATATCTCCTCACTACCCCACAGATCACTGGCTGATATTTCTCTGACTTGCTGCCACACATCCTGCATGACAACTTTACTGTACTTTCTGGCCTTTGAAGCCTGATTTCATGAAAATCGTTTGAATCGCAAGATTCCTACGCCTACGTCAGATTTGCTGGAGTGAGGGAGAATCATATCAGCAGCTTTGGTAGAATGTAACGATTGATTCAGACATACAGTAACTCGCAGAACCAAAGGGACGATGCAAACCATAAATACCACTGAAGAACAGGCAAGAGGAAAATAATTGAAAAAGGTAAAAGATAACAAAAGCAAGACTGAAAGAGAGGGAGAGGGAAAGAAAGAGAGCGATAGAATGTGTGTGCGAGAGAGAGAAAGAGGGGAGCAAAGATAGAAACAACAATCTGTGTCAAGGCAACTACTTTTATTGATCAACTTATTTGAAATTTGATTAATCAACATAACAATTTGCTTTTAAAAATCAATTGTGCTGCACCTTTGAGAACTTTCATACCTTAGGCAAATGTTTTTTTTTGTGATTCTTACAGTAAACATGCACTGGATGCCAAAACATAATTAGCCCGTACAATTTTAAATCTGGTATCCCTTCTCCTTGCTGAAAATAATTCTGTTAGGTTCCGCCAGTACAACTCAACGTGGACAGTTCTGAAGTTAGATACACAGTCCCTTGAGTCAGCTATTTACTGTCAGTGCTGGAGAAGGAAATTGGTGGCCATATTAAGGTCATTGTTTGTAGCTCTCAGAGCTTGCAAAGCATCTACTCGAGAAAACCCCATCTCCATTAGTCTTGCCACCTGCAATAGAAAACAACATCAATAGATTAAATATAACCATAACAACGCTCAAAATTTACTTATATATCCTGCACTGTATCAGTTCCTCAATATGAACAACTTAGCACAGGAGGCGACTATTTGTTTTCATGTGTAATTTTCTTGAAAGACAAATTTGATCTTTCTTATGCTCTTGCTTGTTCCCTCTACTGTGGTTCTCAACCTTTTTCTTTCCACTCACATCCCACTTTAAGTCATCCCTATGCCATCGGTGCTCTGTGATTAGTAAGGGATTGCTTAAGGTGGGATGTGAGTGGGAAGGGAAGGTTGAGAATCACTGCTCTAGAACCAAATGTTTCTGAAATATTTTGCTTGAGAAAAATGTCATTGGCCCATTTCCTTTGGAGTTGTGAAACCATGCACATAACGAGTCAATGAGGTACAATTAAAACAGTGGCTTTCAAACTTTTTCTTTCCACTGACATACCACCTTAAGCAATCCCTTACTAATCACAGAGCACCAATGGCATAGGGAATACTTAAGGTGGTGAGTGGAAAGAAAAAGGTTGGGAATACTTAAGGTGGTGAGTGGAAAGAAAAAGGTTGAGAACCACTACTCTAGTATGTCATGCCCTTTCCAAACTTATCACTGAATCTGTCTCCACCACCCCTGCTGGTTCCATCTCAGGGACAAAAACTGTCTTCACAAGTTTCTCTAACTCTTAGCTGCATTCATTCAAAAGTTCTGAGAGAAATAAATGTTATTTCAAAACCATTTATAACAGTGGTTCTCAACTTTTTTTGCCCTAGGCCCCACATTAAGTTTTCAAAAAAATGTACACCCCACCATTAGTGGAAAAAAGTTATATATTCAAAAGAAGTTTTAATTAAATGATTTACTGCAAGTATATTTCAAAACAATTAAGGTCAGGAATACACTGGAACACATATTTCATATTCAACTAATTCTTCATTATGTCAGCCATCTCAAACACACAATTGTCACTTCAGTGGGAACCTTGCCCCTGACACTGGCTGCAGATTTTTTTTTGATTTGAAGGATTAATTTTGTTAGTTTCAACCTTAAATCTCCATGTTTTGTAATTTCCAGACGGTTTCTCTCAGCTTGTAGCAAATCATTAACAGCACTGAAGCTGGAAAGACGATGGAAAATGTATCAATAGTTCCCTTGCTAAAGTAGTCAAGTTTGGGTATTTCTTTTCGATCTCGTTAGACAGCCACATCATGGTTCCTTTCACTTTCAACAGAGTTTTCACAGATTCTCATGTTACAATTCAGATAACTCCTCTTAGCATTGCACTGGAACTTCAGATAAGTCCGCCAGCAATGGCTGAGTTAACCAAGAGGGAAAATACATTGCCATTAAATCAGAAAATCTATCATTGAAGTTGGTAACCAATATTTTCAAATGGTCAACAATGACGTTTGTAGCATTAGTTACCTCACACTTATTCAACCAACAGAATTAACTGAAATTTCTTGCAGAAATATTCCTTTGGCATAATTCTAGAAGTGTCATGAATCCAAATATCTTTGTTTTTGCATCAATGAGCGTCATATTTGCTACTTGGAGTTGCTTGTTCAATGTACTTAATTTCTCAAAAATGTCTGTCAAGTAATTCACATAAAGCTTTGACATCTGTTGTTAGATCAAACAGTTCCATAAACCTTTTGAAGCAGTTTCCCTTTGACAACCACCTTACTTCAGTGTGAAGCAATAATCTCACATTTTCTGCATTTTTATCGACACAAAACTGCTTAAACAGATGTTCACATTTGGCATTAGCTTTGATGGCATTGATACACTTGATCACAGAATGCAGAAACTCGTTTAGAACAGGGGAAACTTTCTTCGCAACTAAGTTTTATTGGTGAATAACACAATGTACAACCAATATGTTTGGATTTTCATCCTTCATTAATTTTAAACATCCTGGGTTTTTTTTTTACCCAGCACAGCAGGTGGACCATCTGCAGCACAAGACACAATGTTCCCATTTGGTATTTCATTTTCATCCAAATAATTTTTGAGCTTGTTGTAGATATCAACTGCAGCAGTGGAAAGAGACATAACTGTTGAGATCATTTGGAATCCTCGTTGACGATGAGATAATTTGGAATGAATGACCATAAAACCAGTCAGAAAAAATATAATTATAATGTTAACCAAGGATAACAATACTTAAAAAAAGAGAAACAACAGAGAAACAACGGAAGAGCAAAAACACGTTATGAAAATAAAGTGATTTTTTTCTTGTTGTACTGACAAGTTGTTGCCAAATCACATCTTTCACACCAACATAGCGAATTTATTTTTTCAAACCAACTTTTTAATTATTTTCCAAAATATTCCTATGCCCCACTAAAATATTCTTAAGCCCCACCAAAATATGCCCCACTTTGAGAATTTATGTTTTATAACTTTCTGTTTCTTTGAACATAGTATTCATAGAAACAATTGCATTTTATTTGATGCTTTTTATGTAGAATGATCTGCTTTCTATATTCACTGAAAGGATATGAGCATTGCTAGCAACACTGGTATTTATAGTTCACCTGTAATCACACGATGTGTGTATGATGAGCTGCCTTCTTAAAACACTGCTGTTCCTCTGCTGTTTTTGGATATGTTGTGAGATTTATAACCACCATCAATGAAGGACTGACTGTGTGCTTACAAGTCAAGATACTGAGGATCTTGGAGGGGAACTTGCAAGTTTTAGGTGTGGCCATGTCCCCGCTCCATTTGACCCCTGGGTAGTAGAGGTTGAGGGTTTGGGCCATCTTGGCAAGCTTCTGTTATGCATTTTGCAGATTGTGCACATAAACCAGGGTTTACTGGCTGTGGATGAAGTCAAGTGCTTAGGGAGTTCAGAATCAGAATATATTGTCAAGAACATGTTGGAGGTGTTCCTCATGAGTTTTATTGTCAAAGCCTTCACACAACTTAAGGAAATTTGATTTTTTCAGAGAGCAGTTAACTGTCAAGCACACAGATTTAAATATGTGACCACATGGACCAGAATGGGCAATCTGGTGTACAGGTTGTACCTCTCTGTGGTCCGGCAGCTCCCATGATCTGGCACATTCGAATCTGCTGCCGTTAGAACAAACTCCTTACAGACAGTGTGGGATTCAAACCTCAGTCCCGATCGCTGGCGCTGTAAGCACGTTGCGTTAACTGCTACGCTGACCGTGCCGCCCCACAATATTATTTCCTGTTTTAAGCTTTGTTCTACCTTAGATGTGTTTACATAGGGGGCTACTTTTGGGGTCAATTTCGGTTTTTCGGCATTTTCTGTGGTCTGGCAATGGCCAGGTCCCAATGTCGCTGGATTAAAGAGGTACAACCTGTATTTCTTTTGCTGATAGAATTTCCTCCCTCAATTTCTTCACCTCTCTCTCCTCATTTTAAATGGCTCTCGAACCCTACTTCATGGATTAAGATTTTGATCATTTAATGTGTTCATGTGAGCTTTGGAACAAGCTTTCAGATCATAAAGAACCTGCGAAGCATCTTGGTAATTTTTCTCAGCAGTGTTATATACTGAATAGAAAACTGTTTTGACAAACATAATGATCATAATCCTAAATCTGATTTGTTAATTGATCTGGAGCTAAAGCATGTAAATAAGCACAGTGCGTGATTGGAAATTTAAACATTATATCATAGGTTAGAAAGGTTTTTTTTGGTATGAATCACCAACACAGTTGCAATCCTTGTGATTAAAACTTGAGAGGAATGTACAGGCTACAACAGTTATTCAGTAGAAAGAAACCTCTTCTCAGAATGTACTGGAAATACAAGAAGGGACTCTTCAACACGTTTCAAAGACACATTTCAAAAATGGGATTTTTGTGAAAGATAAATGAGTCCTTGTGCCTGACATTTTCTTGATGTCATTCAGGAAATGGTCTCAATGTCCTCCCACGTTCTCACTTATTAAATCTTGTATTCAGCTGTATATCTTCCTACCAGCAGTAGATGTCAGTAAAGCTGCAATTCTGTTGCAAGACACATGACTATGATACTGCAATCTGCAGTGGAAAATGCCTCTTCCGAGGAAACATCAAAATAGCTATCGAAGTTTCTGACGCTTTAAGAAAGAACCTTTCATTCCTCCCATCTCTGAGTTTTAGTGACCCATTTGTAAGAAGCCTCAGTGACTCCTACTAACCCCATTGTGGAACATAGTTTGATCTCTATACTCAATGACACCAATAATTGTCACACTTTATGTCAGCAGGCTTTTATTCTATTTTGTTGTGAGGCCATTGTCTCTGTTTTCAAAATGCTGTATAGGCAGATCAAATTTTAATTGACCAGCTATACGATCTGGAAATGTAGGTTACATTGTGCTTAAAACTTTGAAAAAATCCTCAGAGTATTTGGACTATGCTGGAGAAGCAATGAGGCTGAGGCAAGCTGTGTCACCAGCTATGTATAGCAAAAACTCATGTTAATAATGAAGTACACAAACCAAGGGCTGGGGGTGATTCCTAAAGAAAGTGTTACCTTGCATCGAACCTTCATTTCCTGTACAGAACTTAGGTAACCATAATAGGAAGAGATTACAGAGGCAGTAGGGAAGATACAAAAATTTACTCAGATGACATTGGATCTGAGTGAATAAAAAGTTCTAGCAAGAATGAACAGGCTGAAGTTACTTTCACCTGGTGCGGCTGAATGACAATTAAAAATGAGTTAGGCATTTATTTGGAAAGATTATCTAAAATCATAAACACAAAGTAATCTAACGAGGAACTCAGGAGAAACAGCTTAACCCAGAGAATGTGAAACTTACAAGTAGAAGCAAAAAGAGGATCACTTGAAAGAAAGACTGAGCAAGGTCATCAGGAAGATGGAAATAATGCTGATAGGGGAAGATGAAGGGAGGTCAGTTGTGGAGCAGAAACATTAGCACAAAATAAGTGGCCCATGTTTATACTGTAAATTCTATTTAATCTTCTGTAACCAAGTAGACAAACATACAAAATGCTAGAGGAACTCAGTGGGTCAGACAGCCTTCAAGGAAGGCAAAAGAGAATCAATGTTTCAGGCTGAAATCCTTCACGTGGACAAACTGCTCAGATCAATTAACTGAACAACATGCTGGATGCCTTAAAGGCTGAATGTGGTGGTTGTGAATTTGCCTGATTCCTTGAATTCCCCACAGTATGTGTTGTTTCTTAGAAGGTTGTTGAATTTTGAGTGTTGAGTGGAGACATCTTCAATGACCTGTACTTCAAGGACTCGAATATCATGAAAGAGTCAGCTTGTTTGTTGGACTATCTGCTCCAAAGGAATAAAGAAAGTACAGATGATCAAATATCTGTGGATGTTGGAAACCAGAAGCAAAAACAGAAATGGGTTAAACTCCGTGTGGGACAAGGGTCACGGACCCAAACATTGACTTCTCTTTCTACAGATGCTGCCTTACCTTCTGAGTTTTTCCAACATTTACAATTTCTATTACATTTTTAGATATAGATTAAATTATGTTTATGACAAAGCCAACTTTTAAATGGTATTATTTACAGCAAGTACTTGACTATGCAGTTCTGCTGATGTCCAGGCAGACACATTTTGGAGGTGGAGGGCGATCATTAGCTACGTCTGTTTGTTGCTTGTGATCGCAGATAAATTTCTATTTTGTTGCCAATTTCACAATTTATGATATTCTGGCCCTAATGTCATTTAGCAACTTCAGCCATAAAACCTCTTCTATATTCACGAAAAGGACTCCAGCAGAAATGCGGAGAAATCAGTGTAGGGTGGTGCTTGGTGTGAGGATCACACCTTCAGTAATCATAGAACATTACAGCATGGTATGGACCCTTCAGCCCAAGATGATCCAAACCTACTCCACGACAATCTAATTTTTCCCTATCTCACACCCATAACCCTCTATTTTTCTTATATCCATGGGCCCATATAAGATCTTTTGAGTGTTCCTATTGTACCAGCCTCCACCACCACTCCCAGCAACACATTGCAACCTTTGTGTAAAAAAAATTAACTCAGTCATCTCCTCCACTGTTGTCCTCTAATATTTGCCTCAGGAAAAGGTGCTGGCTGTCCACCCTATCTAAGCCCCTCAAAATCTTATATACCTCTATTAAATCTCCTCTCATCATCCATTGCTCCACCCAAGCTCTGAAACCAGGCTTCAAATGATGTGGTCTCCAATTCAGGTAAATCTCTTTTGCACCCTCTCCAAAGCATCTACATCCTTCCTATAACGGAGCCAGAACTACAATCCACCGCACAAGTCCCCTCCTCACTTCCCCGCTCCCGCCCCAATCTCTTCTGTGTCCATATGTGGGAAATGGATGCCCTCTTCTCTTCGGCTTGTTTTCGGTATCACTGCTGATCTGTGGTGTGGCTGCTCATACCCCTGTTGACTTTTCCCTTCGTTCTGATGAACACTCCTTCTTACACCATTATCTCTTTGGTCCTTCCTTTGAACCATCCCTCTCTTTCCTTCCTCCGCCCTTTTTTTTTGAATGGCTTTTCACTGCCTTAAAAAGAATGCAGCTCCGGTTCTGATGAAAAGTTATTTTAATTGTCTCAGTCCCCCCCAGAGATACTGCTTGACTTGCTGAGAGGTTCCAGCGTTTTCTGATTTTATTTTGGATTTTCGTCTTGCATCACATATGTGGAACAACCGTCATTAGTGGTAAAAGGGATACAGCAGAAACAAAATACTCACCGTCAAATGGCTTATATTGAAAAATATAAGGTAAAAGAAATTCTATGACGTTGTGCCATAAAAATGCCTACCTGTTCTTCAGAAACTGGTGGGCTCGGAGAGGGGATATTCAGTCCATTACCTTGTTGCTGGTTGTTGGCATTAAATCTGTTACGCAGTGGGGAGAAGAGCCTCTCCCAGTTAATGAAACCACCCTGGAAATTGCAAGGAAATTTTACTGATTTACTCGACGGAAAAAATCCTTTTACTGAACTCTCAAAATGTTATGTTAGTGAGGCTGATGCATGTTGAACCCAGCATGCTGCAGGGTAACATTTTTTCCTTGAGGCAGATGTCATGGTGTTACAAAAGCTAATGCACACTTGAAGACTGCTGCTTGTTGCATTTGTACCAATAAGAAAAAAATAATTCAAGCATAAGGAAGTGAAACAATTTCTCAGCACCATGAAGAAAAACAGAGATGGAAGGAAACAATGCTTAACCTAGACAGGACAAAAAGTAACACATAATATTACCTTCTTCCCTTTGAATATTTTGTAATTTATGTCTCATTCTATCCTAATTAGTGTGTAGGATTTAAGAGGCCTGAATTGCTTTGACAAGGAAATAGCAAAAAAGTATGTGTTGTGCAAAAAGGGAGTAGCTGTACTGCTCAAATGGATTTTTCTACTTTAATTATGCTGTCCCAGCTGGATCAGTCTAGTCTAAGTGAAAGTTTACTGCTTTAAGTCTTGTGCATAAGTGCATTTGACCCAGATAGGCAAGTGGGCCTGAGGAGGAGTGGAACAAAAAGATTACAAGAATTTATGAATTTTGGATTCCTGCCAATGCACAGAAAAAATAATCAACATAATCTCAACTCTGAAGGCTACGAGTTGTTAAAGGTGTTCAAGATGACTAAAAATGATAATTCTCGTCAACTGGCTAAAAGGTGGCAGACATTTAACATTCACAAGACTTGGTAATGAAGGGGAGGTTGGAATATTTTCATAACGGAGACTGATTAGAATACGAAATTCAGAGTTCCAAACTGTTATTGAGTGGAGTCCATGAACTTTTGAAAGGAAACTCAAATGGTGATTAGGAGAGAGAGATAGGGATGGTGTGGAAGCAAGAAACTGGACTTGGCTTGGGTATAGAGAAGTGTTTGCATTGTTTATTTGTGCCGCAACATTCAATGATGTTAAAGCATCATATGTGATCACTGAAGCAGGTAAACTGTCAAATTAAGATATGATTAAAAATTATACTCCCATTCCCTCCAGATCTACCAAAAATCAAAATCAATTCATAGAGAGAGACATCATGAAAACAGGCCCCCCTCCCCCCCACCCATTGAGGCTGCGCCAAATATCAACCATCCACATACAGGAATCTTATATTTTCCTCCATTTTCCCTCCAACTCTGCCAAGATTCAATCACACCGTACACACTAAGGGCAATTTATAGTGGACAATTAACTCGGGAATCTGCATGTCTTTGGATGTGGGAAGAACCAGGAAAATCCGGAGAAAACCTATGTGGCACGGGAGAGTGTGCAAACTTCAAACAGGTAGTACACAAGATCAGAAATGAACTCTGAGGTTATGAACTGCACTACTGTGTCAATATGGAGTAAAAGCAATGAACTTAGAGTGTAAACCTTGAACCAGCTACGAGGCGATGAGCAAAAGCAGGCCTTGGTTATTTCCCCCCATCTTTTATGAGTAGGCACTCATCCTCTACTTCCTCCCTCCTACTACTGACGGAGTAGCTGACAGCACTGAAATATCCAGGTTACTTCAGAAGAGAGTTATCAACCAAAATTTGATAATGCAAGAAAATATTTGGACCAAAAGCTTATGTTATAAAGAATAAGTTATAAGGAATAAGTTAGAATTCAAGAGCATTTAAGAGGGAGAGAGGCAACGGGTAACTGAATTCCAAGATCCGCTGTTTGAAGCATGGCCATCTCTGCTAGTGCAATATGATTTAAGAATGCACAAGAATTGTCAGTAGGTAGATTTTTCAATGATTATAGGCTTGTAGGAAATGCCAGAGATAAGAAGCAGCAAAAATTTAAACTCAAAGTTGAGTATTTTAACTCACATGAGCAGAGCTTGACTTGCTACCATAAAGCAAGGAGTCTATCAGAAATTGCACGCACAAAGTGTTTCTTTTCCCGTTTGTGCACTGCTGCTTTGGAACATCAGTGGCTTAAATAAACAAAAGTTACATTTTTTAGTCTTAAGAAATACTCATTTCTCCCCTGCTTACCTCTATTATTGGTAAAGAAATAGGATTTTATCTTGTTTCTTTGAATGCATTACAGTTTACAAAGATACAGTAACATTCTGTAAACACATTAAAACCTCAGATCTACCTCTGATTAAAACGTATCTGGTTGAATTTTGGTGGTATAAGCATTGAGCTTATGCTCCCAAATTATATATACAAAAGGGGTATGGATAGAGTAGATGCTTTTTCCACTGAGGTGAGGTGAGACAAGAATTAAAGGATTTGGAACAAGGATGAAATGTTTCAAGGGAACACTAGGGGAAAGTTCACGCAGAGTGGCGTGAGTGTGGAACGAGCTGTCAGCTGAAATGGTGA
Organism: Narcine bancroftii; assembly: GCF_036971445.1. Lineage (NCBI taxonomy): Eukaryota > Metazoa > Chordata > Chondrichthyes > Torpediniformes > Narcinidae > Narcine > Narcine bancroftii. The sequence continues at coordinate 81,935,241 of NC_091475.1, forward strand.
ATGCAGGCTCAGTTTTGACTAAGAAAAATTTGGATAGGTCAAGGATGAGAGAACAGATTCACAGCCTATAAAGCACGGTAATGGGCCCTTTCGGCCCACGAGCCCATGCTGCCCATTTACACCCAATTAACTGCCAATCCTTGGTACATTTTGAATGGTAGAAGGAGACTGGTGCCCTTGGGGAAAACTCACGCAGACATGGGGAGAACATTCAAATGTGCTTAGCCCACTGCTCTACTCATTGTACACGCATGACTGTGTGGCCAGGCACAATATCAATGCAATCTATAAATTTGCTAATGACACCACAGTTGTTCGCAGAATCACAAATGGCAATGAGGAAGTGTATAGGAAGAAGATAGATCAGCTTTTTGAGTGGTGCCACACCAACAACCTTGCACTCAACATTAGAAAAACAAAGGAGATGATTGTGGACTTCAGGAGGAAGTCAGGTGAACACAACCCAGTCCTCCTCAAGAGCTCGGTTGTAGAGAAGGTCAACAAATTCCAGGGTGTCAACATCTCCAAGGAGCTGTCCTGGAGCCTCCATTTTGATGCAATTATGAAGAAAGCTCGCCAGTGGCTATACTTTGTAAGGTGTTTGAGGAGATTTGGTTCGTCACCAAAGACTCTTGTAAACTTCTACAGGTGCATTATATAGAGCATCCTGGCTGTTTGATTCACTGTCTGGTATGGAGATGCCAAATCTCAGGTCAAGAAAACACTCCAGAAGGTTGTTAACTTGGCCTGCGACATCACAGGCACCAGAGTTCTCTCCATTGAGGGCATCTTCATGAGTTGGTGTCTTAAAAAAGCAGCCTCTATTCTCAAAGACCCCCACCACCTAGGCCATGCCCTCTTCACTCTGTTACCATCTGGAAAAAGGTACAGGAGCCTAAAGACGAGCACTCAGCAGCACAAGGACAGCTTCTTCCTTGTTGCCATCAAATTCCTGAATAATCAATGAACCAAAGACACTGCCTCACTTTTCGTGTACGACAATTTTTTTTTATATTATTGTTGTAAGATGGTTTATAATATGAATGTTTTCACTAAGTTGCTCCACAAAACACCAAATTTTGTGACTTGTTCATGACAATAAATTCTAATTCTGAACTCCTTACAGACAGTCCGGGATTCAAATCCTGGACCCTGGTTCCAATTGTTGGTACTGTAACAGCATTGTGAAAATTAACTGTGCCTCTCTATCTTGGACATAGAACAAGTAAGGCACAGTACAAAAGAGGAAAAAGTCAGAGAGAAATCAGTTTGTATGAAGTAAAGGCAATATAATTTCACTCTTTTGCAGTTCATTCTGGAATATGATAATGGTGAGAAAGAAACTGCCTTTGAATCTGGTGATGTGTGATCTCACACTCATGACAGAGTGTGTGGCTGGGGTTGGGTGAGTTTTTAAATGTCAGCTATTTTTCCATGGGAGCAGGAATTATTGACGGAATTGATGGAGGGAGTGAGAGGAGTGTGTGAAATGAGCCGAGTCATGTGCAAAACCCCCTGCTGTTTCTTGCAGTCATAGTGGAGCAGTACCTATCCCAGTGATGCAACCCTGAGAGGATATTTTCAATGGTGCACCACTCTTTATTTTTATTTTTGCACTATGTATGGGTTGGCTTTCCTGGAAAGCACACAAAACAAAGTTTTCACATGTGACAATGCGCAATACAATTCGATATCCCCTAAAACTTTTATTGTAGCTATTTACATGACTCTTATGAATTGTAGTTGTTGCCTCTGTAGTTTACTCTGGCAGCTCGCTCCATATGCCCATCACCCTGTGTGAAAAAATTACCCACCAAGTTCCTTTAAAATATTTACCCTCACAATATAAATCTCTGGCCTTCAACTTCAGACTCCCCTACCCTGGGGAAAAGACTATTCACATTATCTATGCACCTCATGGTTTCATATATCTCTATAACTCCTCAGCTTGCTATGCACCAGGGAAAATGTCCTAGCCTAGCTCATCTTTCCTTATAACACAGAACTCAAGCCCTCCAGTCCCAGCAATATTGTTGTGAATCTCTTTTGCAATGCTTTCCAACTTAATGACAGCCTTTGGCTAGCAGGTCAAACAGAACAGCACATAGTACTCTGCAAGATGTTGGTCAGGCCACATTTGGAATGTCTTGTTCAGCTGTAATAAGGTTGTCCAACTCCTGTAGTTAATGCCGTGAATGATGAAGGAAAGTGTGCAAAATACCTTTTTCACCACCCTGTGCATGTGTTGCATTGGTTTGACTTACCAAAATGCAACACCTTCCACAAGCTGGAATTAAAATCCATCTACCAGTTGATGCAGATCCTTCTGTGGTCTCACAAAACATTCTTCACTGTCCACTATACCACCAATTTTAATGACATCTGTAAACTTACTGAAAAGAAATGAATATTTATAAAGGGGAATAAGGAAATAGCAGAGAAATTAAACCATTATTTGCATCCATCAGAAGATTATGTAAAAAATCTTGCTGAATATATTTGAGAATCAAGAGTCTAACAGGGGTGGGCACAATTTTTTTAAAAGCTCACCTATTACCTTAAGCAATCCCTTAGTCATGTGCTCTGGGATTAGTAAGGGATTGCTTAAGGTGGTATGTGAGTGGAAAGAAAATGTTTGAAAACCACTGTTTTAATCATCCCTCATTGACTTGTCATGTCCACGGTTTCATAACTCCAAAGGAAATGGGCCAATGACAATTTTTCTCAAGGAAAGTATTTCAGTTACAATTGGGTCTGGAGCAGTGGTTCTCAACCTTCCCTTCCCACTCACATACCACCTTAAACAATCCCTTACCAATCATAGAGCACTGATGGCATAGGGATCACTTAAGGTGAAGTGTGAATTTTAAAACAAAGGTTACCCACCCCTGGGAAGAATGCTGAAGGAAAAAAGCACAAACAAAAAAGAGTTCAAGAGAAATTAGTGAGCATTTGGGCAGCATGGACTTGAAGGCTGAAATGGCCTGTTATCTTGCTGTATATCTAAATTTAAAAAAATCTTTGCCTTAAATACACCCAATTACTTGGCCTTCACAACCATCTGTGGCAACAAATTCCATCTAAAGAAATTCCTCCACAGCTCTGATCTCAGTGGATGCCCCTTCAATCCTGAACATGCCCTTTTGTCCAAGACTCCAACACCATGGGAACCCATCTTTTTACACCTACTCTGTCCATGCCTTTCAACATTCGATATATTTCAATGAGATTCCCCCTCATTCTCCTAAATTCTAGAGTAAAGGCCAAGAGCCGACAAGCATTCCTCATAAGATAACCCTTTCATTCCCGAATCATCCTTGTGAACCTCCTCTGAACCCTCTATAACGTCAGCACATCCTTTCTTAAATGAGGAGCCCAAAACTGCTCACAATAATCCAAGTGATGTCTCACAAGTACCTTAAGCCTAAATATCACATTCCTGCTCTTAGATTCTATTCCTCATGAAGTTAATGCAAGAGTTGCATCTTCACCACCAACTCAACCAGTAAGTTTACCTTCAGGGCACCCCACATCCCTTTACATCTGGGAATTTTCAATTTTTTCCCATTTAGAAAATAGTCTTTCTGTTTATTTATTCTTCTACCGAAGTGTATGACCATACATTTTCCAACATTGTATTTTATTTGCCACATCCCTGCCCATTCTCCTAATCTGGCTAAGTCTTTCTGCAGCCTCCCTGTTTCTTCAATACTATCTTCCACCTACCTTCATATCATCTGCAAACTTCCATAATTTCAGTCATTGATATACAGCATAAAAAGAAGTGACCCCGGTGGAACACCACTAGCAACTGGCAGCCAGCCAGAATATGATCCCTGTATTCTGGCTCTCTGCTTCCTGCCAATCAGCTAATGCCCAAACTATGCGAGTATGTTTTCTGTTATACCATGGGTTCATATTTTGTTAAGTAGCCTCATGTGTGGCACCTTGTCAAAAGGTCTTCTTAAAATCTAAATGCACAACATCCATTGCATCTCCTTCGTCTAACGTGGTTCTCACTTCTTCAAAGAATTCCCATTAGTTTGTCAAGCAAGAATTTCCCTTTTGGAATTCTTGCTGGTTTTGGTCTATCTAGTCATGTGTCTCCAAGTACTCTGTAACCTCAATCTTGACAATCAACTCTAACATCTTCCCAACCAATAACATCAGGCTTCCTGGCCTGTAATTTCCTTTCTGCTGCTTCCCTCCTTTCTTGAGTAGTGGGGTAACATTTGTGATTTTACAGTCCTCTGGGACCATGCCAGAATCTATTAAATCCTGAAAGATCATGTGGTGGAGCACGCCATTCCATGCATGACCTTACCATACTGTACAGGCTGGCCCACCTCTGACTCTGTAACTCCTCCCTGTAAGATTTGCTAATAAAGGCTGAGCCATCTTAGTCTGTTCCCCTTCATATCAGGCTTGGAACCGGGCCAGCAGCTTGTGAAGACGTGCTTGCTATTCCAGGTCATTAAAGCCTTTAATCACTTGCTTTGAGTCTGCTTGTGGTTATTGATTGCTCACCAATTTAATAACCTGATTAACCTGCCATGGACAAGGCGATTCACATGGAGAAGCTGGAGACCGATCCCAGGGAACCAGAGGCCTCCGTCAAGTTTGACATGTGGCTGCACTGCCTGAATGCTTACATGAGGCACAACCAGATCACTGACGATGTAGATCAGTACAATCTACTCTTCTCATCAGTCGGCCATTGATCTTAACAAATAATCCGTGATTATGACAAGTACGACTACATGATGGCCCTAAGGTTCCCCCATAAACTCAATGTATGCTTGTTACCTTCTGGTCCCCCAATGCCTGGCCCCTAGTGAGTCTGTTGACAACTTTGAGAGGGCCATGAGGAAGTTGGGATTGGCCTGTGGGTGCATAGATGTGATAGCTGCTGTCTCCCAAGAGGAGCTCATCCACGACAGGTTAGTGGCCGAATTTTGTTCCTATCACATCGCTTGAAATGACCAAGAAAAATGCAAAGGCCTACTCCTCTGGCTGCATGTTTGTCGGGTGGGGAACATGGGCGCTGCTATCTTGGGACTCAGGGTCTTTAACAGCTGCTGTTGCCACTGAGCACGTGAGGTGCCATTTCTGCTGCCAGTCTCTGTACCCTCAAAAGCACTGTTCGGCCTAAAGTGCGACCTCTTCGAACTGCAGAAGGAAGGGATACTATGCTAGAGTCTGTCGATCTAAACCTTGTTCTAGCAACTTATTAATTGAACTTAAACACCACATCTGCCATGATAGGGTTTGAACTTTGGATTAATGGTGGTAATTAACTGGTGCAGTAACATTGAGGAGAAACTAGAAAGGCAGAGTTGTTCTTGTAAATGGTGATAGATTGCAAGGTGTTATGGCACAGAGGGATTGGGGTGTCCTTGCATGGAAATAACTGCATTAGTGTGTAGAGAAGGAGGGATACAAAGAGGTGGATTGGGGAATGTGAGAAGAGGAGTTGGCATATACAGTGGAGTTGGCAGATAGGAGGGGAGCAGGGGATAGATAATAAGGGAGTGGAAGATAGAAGGGAAGAGGGTGGATAGAGAGTAGGGAATGAAAGACAGGGAAGTGGTTGACAGAGGGAAGAAGGGAGTGAAAGAATTAGTGGGTTGTGAATGTGACCCTCTGATTTCTTATTCCCTTCCCACTTTCCTTCTTTCTATACCTCTTTCTCACCCAGTTTAACTGCTTTATAGAAGCAGTTGGTCAGGCTTGAAATCTGGTCACAATCTGATGTTGCCTGCAGTCCCATGCCCAAATCCACACAAAATTTTGAAGCTGCAGGTGTTGGTGATGGAAATGACAGCAGCAAGGAGTTGGGAAGATACCAACAAAGACCAAAACTTAGAGCAGTACTTACACCCTGTCTGCAGGTAGGTCTTCAGCCTAGACCACATAAACACTGATATCAGGCCACTCACTGACTACAGCACCATCGTACTAGAAAAATATGACCGTCCCTCTGCAACTGGATCATTGACTTTCTCATCAGTAGACTCCAATCAGTGTGGATCTGCCACATCACCTCCTCCTCAGTGACCATCAACACAGGGGCATTCCAAGGTTGAACACGCATGACTCTAAAGCCAAGTTCAGCTCCAACCCAATCTTGCAGACGGCTGCCGAAGGGAGCAAATATACTGAAGTCTGCAACATGCTCCAATCTCCCATCCAGCAAGAACAGCTATGTTTGTCGATCCCTCAACAAGGCAGCCAATATCATGAATGGACCCCATCACCCTGGTCCCATAACCTCTTCTCATTGCTACTTTCAAGCAGAAGGTATGGAAGCCTGTAAACAACACCTCGAGTTTCACGACCAGTTTCTTTCCAACAGCTATTGAGCTCTTGAACCTTCCCTTGACACACTAATAACAAAATGCTCTGACAGCACAAAAGGACTCCAAACCATCTTTTTGCACTAGTGTCACTGAACATGTATAATTTATTTAAGTATTCATTGTCTTTTACAATTCAATTATGTTTATTTTATCATTTAAAAAAAAACAAGTACCTGTTCAGCTGTACCAAGTAAAAATTTCAGTGCAATGTATATGACAATCAAACATTATCAATATCATCTTTGCACTTGCAAAAGAGAAAAGATTGCAATGTCTAAAAGCCAAAACAGAAAGGTTTCAGGCTGAACATTGCACTTTATAGTCACAGCCTTAAGATACACAGCTTGGTGTTAATGAATCGGGGTCAGAGTGGATTAAAGGTGCTACATGATCTTCAAAAGGCACTTGACAAGTTGCTCCATATGAAGGCACTTAACAAGGTAAGAGGCCGCAGTATAACAGAAAACACACGAGCGTAGGTAGAGCATTGGCTGACAGGAAGCAGAAAGTTGGAATACCACAATCACATTCTGATTGGTTGCCCAGTTGCTAATGGGGTCAGTGTTGGGGGCCGCTTCTTTTTATGTTGTATATTTGGATCATGGAATGAATGGCTTTGTGGCCAAGTTTGCAAATGATACGCAGGCAGATGGAGGAACAGGTAGCGTAGAGGAAACAGGGAGGCTGCAGAAGGGCTTAGACAGATTAGAAGAATGGTCAGAGAAGTGGCAAATGAAATATAATGTTGGAAGGTGTATGATAAACACTTTGGCAGAAAAAAATAAATGAATAGACTTTTTTTAAAGTGGGGAGAAAATTGAAAACTCTCAGATGCCAAGGGACCTGGGAGTCCCTGTGCAGGATAGCCTGATGGTAAGCTTGCAGGTTGAGACAGTGGTGAAGAAGGCAAATACAATATTGGCATTCATTTAAAGAGGAATAGAATATAAGAGCAGGGATGTGATGTTGATGCTCTATAAGGCACTGGCGAGATCTCACTTGGAGTATTGTGGGTAGTTTTGGGCTTCTCATTTAAGAAAAGATGTACTGATGTTGGAGAGAGTTCAAAGGAGTTTCACTAGGATGATTCTAGGAATGAAAGAGTTGTTATGCAAGAAGCATTTGCCAGCTCTTGGCCTGATTTCGCTGGAATTTAGGAGAAGGAAACATTTCGAATGTTGAAAGGCGTAAATGTTTAAAGGTTGTTTCTCATGGTGGGAGAGCCTAAGACAAGAAGGTACAACTTCAGGATTAAAGGCCGTCCGTTTAGAACAGAGATTAGTAGGAATTTCTTCAGCTAGAGGGTGATAAGTCTGTGAAATTTGTTGCCATAGGTGGTTGTGGAGCGAGGTCATTGGCTGTATTTAAGGCAGAGATTGTAGGTTTTGCCAGGGCATCAAAGGTTATGGGGAGAAGGCCAGGTAGTGGGGCTGAGTGGGAAAGTGGATCAGCTCATGATTAAATGGTGTGAAGATGATGGGCAGAAAGGTCTATTTTGGTTCCTGTGGCTTATGGTTTTATGTGACTGGATATGCAACTCTAAGTTGGATGAAAGGAAAAGTGCATGCTAATGTCATTTATATTCTACAATTAACTAAGGGGTTAGTGCAACACTAACACAGAACCAGTGGCCCGGGTTCAAATCCGATGGTGTCTTTAAACAGTTTGTACGTTCTCCCCGTGATCTGTCAGGGTTTTCTCCAGGGGTTCCAGTTTTCTCCACCTTCCAAAAACATAAGGAGTTGGAAGGTTAATTTGGTAGGTTAATTGGGTACCAATGCACGACATGGGTTTTATGGGCCAGAACAGTCTTTTATAATTCTCAATTTTAACTCACTGTAAATAAAATCTCTTTAAGGCATGTCATACTCCAGATATCAGCAACTGCAATCTAGTGATTCCTATCATTTATATTGTGCTTTTCTCTATCATTGAACTTTACACTATCTGAGTTAGTTTCTAATGTTAAAAGTGAGGTTGCAACCAATTCTCATTTGGGGTTATCAAATCATATATTCAATCCAGTCCAACATCCAGACTGATCAAGTTGCCTTCCTGCCACGCCCCTCTAAGCCCCTCCGATTACTAGTGTTTGAGAAGGTTCTCTAAGCAGCAATATGATAAAGACCAAATATTGTTTCCAGCTTATTTTTCTGTTATTTTCTATTTTATATCCACCCAAGATGGCATCAGGGACTTTGGTTAAATTCTTTGACAGGACAGCACTCTCTTCGTAAAGTATTGGGTTGCCAGCCTTAACTTTGTGCTCTCATTTCTGGAGTGGAACTTGAATACACATCTTTCCTGTCCCAACCCCAACCCATGATGATAAGAATTTATTGTCAACGCATAAACATACACAGAAATTCTTACTTGGTGACATCTGTAGATATATTGGGCTCCTTCTGAAAAACTAATATGTTTGGGAGGTCGATGAAGATTTTAAAAATTAAGACCATCTAAAACTAAATAAAACTAAGTTCTCTTTGGCAAAATTATAAAGGGGCTTGAAACCATGATGGAATAAAAGAGTTGTTATTCATGATCCACCTTTAACAGATCCCTCATATTCCCAGGCATTTCAATCTCCGGGTCCACACTGAGGTGAGGTGGTCTCATTGTTTGCAAATTCTGAGAAAAGTGATCCACCTTGCCACTCTGATACTCCATGCAAGAAAGGGCAGCCAGCATTAATCCAGCCATCACATCAAGCTTAATATGAGGGAAGGAAAAGAGTCAAGACAGCAGAAAATCAACAGAAGATGATTACAGGAGGAGCTTCTCCAATTGGAGAGGAATTCAAATGTACTATCTACAGAACAACTGGAAAGAAAACTCTTCAGTGCATTTGACCTACTGATCACATAAATTGGGTAAATCAGGTTGGTTGAGGCAACCTTGAGGAGGACTTCATAGAATGCAAACATGATGGCTTTCTTTAACAGCATGCTACTGAACCTACAAGGGAACATGCTACCTTGGATCGCATCCTGTGCAATGAGACAGGTAAAATTAACGATCTTGTAATTAGGGATCCTCTTGGAAAGAGTGATCACAGTATGACTGTGTATACTAATGGAGGGTACAATAGTTCGGTCTAAAACCAGTGTGCTATGCCTAAACAAGAGAAACTACAAGTGGATGAGGGAGAAGTTGGCCAGGGTAGACTGGGTTGGCAGACCATATGGAGGGATGGTTGAGGAACAGTGGAAAACTTGCTGAGATTTTTCACGGTGCTCAACAAAAGTATATCCAGTAAAGAGAGGACAGGAAGGGTTGGGTCCCAGCCCTGGATAACTAAGGAGACGATGGAAGGCATCAAACTTCAAGATCGTGCATTCAAAGTCACCAAGAGCAGTGGGAAACTAGCTGATTGGGAAACCTTTAAGAAGCAACAAGAAAACCATGAAGCGAGCAATAAAGAGGAATGGAAGATTATGAGAAAAAATTAGCACAAAATATAAAAACGGAGTAAAAGTTTTAAATAATTATATAAAGCTCAAAAAGGAGGCCAAAGTGAAGGCTGGACCTTTGGAAAATGAGAAGGGGGACTTGATGTTTGATAATGAGGAAATAGCTGAGGCTTTGAATTATTATTTTGTGTTGGTGTTCACGGTGGAGGACTTGTTAAACATGCCAAAACAAACATTATGGATATGATGGGAGATGAGGATCTGGATGTAATAACTATCACTAAGTTGTATTGAGAAAATCTGAGGGTCTAAAGATAGAAAAGTCCCCTGGCCATGATGGAATGCATTCTAGGGTACTGAAAGAAATGGCATGTTGTAGTCGAGGCTTTGGTGATAATTTACCAAAATTCTCTGAACTCTGGGCAGTTCCTGGTGGATTGGAAGACAGTGAATGTCACACCTCTATTCAAAAAAGGATGTAGGCAAAAGCCAGGGAACTATACGCCAGTTAATTTAACATCTGTCTTTGGGGAAATGCTTGAAGCTATCAACAAAGAAATACAAGGCATCTGGATCCATCAAGCAGATGCAACATGGATTCAGCAAAGGTAGATCCTGTTGACAAATTTACTGGAGATCTTTGAGAATATGGTAGGTAGAGGGGAGCAGGTGGACGTTGCTTACCTAGATTTTCTTTTAAGCACCAAAGCCTGGTGAACTTCATAAATGTTAAATTCTGTGCACAGTATAAGAATTGTCTGCAACCTGTGAACTTGGAGAAATGAGAAGTGAGATTGGACTGTGAATAAAAGAACTTTTCTGAACTTACATACACATTACATACATGTGCGCTTAGAATTAGAAGGGGGTTGTTAATAGTAATAAGTTAAAGTTTGATCCTATTTTCATGTTTGAAGATAATCAAAAGCAACTTTTGTTTAAGTAACCATTTGTCAGTGAATATCTATTGCTGCTGAGCTTTGGGGTCTTCTGGGCTTGTAACAGTAAAAACAGCCTGCCTCAATATCAGCAAGCGGGAAGCAATGAAGATAATGGGCTTGGAGTCCTGCTGGCAGTGGCAGTGGCGCAATGTAGGGGGAGCCCCCAGCGTTCGCCCAGCACAGTGACAGCAAGAGAAGTTGGCGGTCAGGGACTAGTCACCAGAGGCATCAGGCCAGCAGAGGGTTGAGACAAAGTCAGCCCCCTTGAGGAGAATGGCAGGAAGCAGGAGTGCAGGCTTGGAGCCCGATGACGGGTAAGGGGACGGCAAGGGGAGGCATGCGAGGTGTGGGAAACCTCGGCCCTGTGAGGGAGGTGCAGATGAGCACCTCAGCAAGCTTGTCTAATGATGAGGGCTGAAGTACCCTGCTCCCCCAGAACAACGAGCTCCAACAGGCAGCAGAAGAGGAAAGAGGGGAAATCGGGAAGCAGTGACCCAGAGACACAGAGTGCTGCAGACTCACCTGAGGAAGTCGGGAGTGATGTGGATACCGTCAAGAGGAATGATGGTGTTGGGCTACACGAGTTAGTCAAGACGACTGCGTTGAGAAGGAGTGGGGACTCGTAGCCCTCACTGTGGACAATTGTTAGAGGCAACTGAAAGGAAAATCTCATTGGACTTGGGCAGGAAAACGAGCCAGTTAAATGTTAAGTTGGACAAATGCCATTCAGTATTAAATGCTTTGCAAGGGAGGGTAACAGAATTGCAAGAAAGATCAAGGAACAATGAAGACAGGATACAGTAATTGGAAAATGAAGTTATAGCATAGCATAGGTGGAATGGGGGTGCTTACGGCAAAAAAAAAGATATTCTTGAAAATTATAGCCAGCACAACAAGCTTAAAATAGTGAGATTAAAGGAGAGAATGGAGGAGAGAAATCCTGTAGCCTTCTTTCAACGCTGGCTACCAGAGACTTTGGCGAAGGAAAGCTTGGGGAATTGGTGGAGATCAAAAGGGCTCATTGATCCTCCTTTGTGCGCCTGGGCCCCAGTCAAAGGCCTCACTCGGTGCTGGTGAAGCTACTGTGCCACCAGGTCCGAGAAAAAATTTTAAGAGCAGAGTCGCAAGGGAAAAAAGCAAGGGAAGGGCCCTTGGAGCTCGAGGACAATAAAGAGTTCTTTTGTCCCGATATCAATGGGACCCCCCTGCATCAAAAGAAGGAATTGGAACCACTGAAAAGGGCGGCAAAGCAAAAGGGGCATGACTGAGTAATCAGATATCCGGCAGACTTGAAAATAATTATGCCGGGAAGAGAGAGGAAATTTTTCTCAGACCCAAAAGCTCAAAAATTTGTCAAACAACTGGCAATATGTAACAATCAGCAACGGGAATAAAGCTCATGAAATAATGATAGTAAAGACGTAAATAAATGGTGTGGAAGTGGACAGGGGATGAAATGCAATGAGGAAAATGGTCCCAGAGACTCAGGGAAGGTGGGTGGAGAGGAGAGGGAGGTAGATGGGTGTGAAAGGCACAACCTTTAATGTAGAGGGGGGTGGTGACGACGTGGGGATTCAGTCACCAGTGGGGGGGAGAAGGGGAGACCAGCGAAGGGATGCCGAGGGAGAACGTATGGGGGTGGCAAGTTGTCTTAATGGTGGATGTTGTAAAGGGTTGGAGTTTGTTGTAATATCTTGTGTAACTTTGGGTATTTTTTCTTTTTCTTCCTTAGTTGAATTTTTTCTTATCTGACCTCTTTGGGTTCCCAGGGTTTTATCTTCCCAGGGGTTGTCACTGGCCCGGCGTCGTGGGGCATTGGAGGTATGGAGGAAAACACAAGCCTGCAAATCTCGGGGAAATGGCTAAAAGTAAAAAGTACGTTAGTTTTAATGGTAATGGCTTGAACGGGAGAGTGAAGAGAAAAAGTGTCTTGGCACACATTTAAAAAAATGAGAACAGATCTGGCCTTTCTCCAAGAAATACATTTGAAAGAGCGGGAACACCAAAAACTAAAAAGGGGATGAGTGGCCCAGGTAATAGTCTCCTCGATCAGCTCAAATGCAAGGGGTGGGTGGCAATTCTGATGGGGAAGAGTGTTCCAGTGAGAGTGCAGAATGTGATCACAGACAGAACAAGAAGATTTGTAAAGGGGCATTCCTCCAAGTTCACTGGTTGCAGGCAATTCTTATACTGTGCACAGACTTGAACATTTATGAAGTTCACCAGGCTTTGGTGGTTGAAAGGTAAATGGTTACCACTCAGGAAGGTTTTTGTTGGTTTTCAGAGAGATTTGTTGTTCTTGGACATCCACAAACTCATACTTTCTAATCAGCCACATCAGTGTCTTGCTTTTTTTAAAAAAAAATTATTTTTCACACTATAAACCATATTGATCAAGATACATACATTTTCCTTTTCAAATATATACAGTGTCGTTTTCTCCCCCGCTTCCCTCCTCCCCTCTCTCCCTCCCTCACCTCCCCTCCCACTTATTTAAAGTTCAGAATCTAAGATACATTAAACCCGTTAAACAATGTTGTCACTCAATCAAAATAAACAAGAAATTCCACTGAGTCAGTTCTTTTCATTATCTTCTCCTTCTGTCATTTTAGGTGGTAGATGTCCACGGTAGGTTTTCTCTATTGTGTTTCATGTATGGCTCCCATATTTGTTCAAATATTGTAATGTTATTTCTTAAATTGTATGTTATTTTTTTCTAATGGAATACATTTATTCATTTCTATATACCATTGTTGTATTCTCAAATTATCTTCTAATTTCCAGGTTGACATAATACATTTTTTTGCTACAGCTAGGGCTATCATAACAAATTTTTTTTGTGCTCCATCCAAATCAAGTCCAAATTCTTTGTTTTTTATATTACTTAGGAGGAAGATCTCTGGGTTTTTTGGTATATTGCTTTTTGTGATTTTATTTAGTATCTGGTTTAGATCTTCCCAAAATGTTTTCACTTTCTCACATGTCCAGATTGCATGAACTGTTGTTCCCGTTTCCTTTTTACAGCGAAAACATCTGTCTGATATTGTTGGGTCCCATTTATTTAACTTTTGAGGTGTAATGTATAACCTGTGTATCCAGTTATATTGTATCATACGTAACCTTGTGTTTATTGTATTTCTCATGGTTCCGGAGCATAGTTTCTCCCATGTTTCATTCTTTATCTTTATGCTTAGATCTTGTTCCCATTTTTGTTTGGTTTTACCATTTGTTTCCTCATTCTCCTTTTCTTGTAGTTTAATATACATGTTTGTTATAAATTTTTTGATTATCATTGTATCTGTAATCACATATTCAAAATTACTTCCTTCTGGTAACCTCAGACTGTTTCCCAATTTGTCCTTCAAGTAGGATTTCAGTTGGTAGTATGCCAACCTTGTATCGTCAGTTATATTATATTTATCCTTCAATTGTTCAAAGGATAATAGTTTATTTCCTGAAAAACAATTCTCTGTTCATTTGATCCCTTTTTTCTCCCATTCTCGAAAGGAAAGGTTATCTATTGTAAAAGGGATTAGCTGATTTTGCGTCAGTATTAGTTTTGGTAGTTGGTAATTTGTTTTATTCCTTTCTACATGAATCTTCTTCCAAATGTTGAGCAGATGATGCAATACCAGAGAATTTCTACGTAGTACCAATTTTTCATCCCATTTATATAATATATGTTCAGGTATCTTCTCCCCTATTTTATCTAGTTCTAATCTAGTCCAATCTGGCTTTTCCCTTGTTTGATAAAAATCTGATAGGTATCTTAATTGTGCGGCTCTATAATAATTTTTAAAGTTTGGTAGTTGTAAGCCTCCTTGTTTATACCATTCTGTTAATTTATCTAGTGCTATCCTCAGTTTCCCCCCTTTCCATAAAAATTTCCTTATTATTTTCTTTAACTCCTTGAAGAATTACTCCGTCAAGTGTATTGGCAATGCTTGAAATAGGTATTGTATCCTTGGGAAAATGTTCATTTTAATACAGTTTATCCTTCCTATCAGTGTTAGTGGTAAATCTTTCCAATCCTCTAAGTCGTCTTGTAATTTTTTTCATTAGTGGATAATAATTGAGTTTATATAGATGGCTGAAGTTTTTATTTATTTGTATACCTAGATATCGCATTGCTTGCCATCTGAATGGTGATTCTTTCTCAAATTATGAGAAATCCGCATTATTCATTGGCATTGCTTAGCTTTTATTTGCGTTAATCTTGTATCCCAACACTTCTCCATATTCCTTCAATTTCTTATGTAATTCTTTTATTGATAATTCTGATTCTGTTAAGTATACTGTAACGTCATCTGCAAATAGACTGATTTTATATTCCTTGTCTTTTATTTTTATCCCTTTTATTTTATTTTCTGTTCTTATCAGTTCTGCCAGTGGTTCTATGGCTAATGCGAACAATAAAGGAGATAGTGGGCATCCATGCCTTGTTGATCTGCTTAAGTTAAATTGTTTTGATATATTTCCGTTTACTGTCACTTTCGCCAATGGTCCCTTATCTATTGTAAAAGGGATTAGCTGATTTATATATTTCTCTGGTAAGCTGAATTTTTGTAGTAATTTGAATAAATAATTCCATTCTACTCTGTCAAAGGCCTTCTCTGCGTCTAAAGCAACCGCTACTGTTGGAGCTTTATTTCCTTCTACTGCATGAATTAAGTTAATAAATTTACAGATATTGTCTGTTGTTCGTCTTTTTTGAATAAATCCAGTTTGGTCTAGATTTACTATTTTTGGTACATAGTTGGCTAATCTGCTTGCTAATAGTTTAGCTATTATCTTGTAATCTGTGTTAAGTAAAGATATTGGTCTATATGACGCTGGTATAAGTGGATCTTTCCCTGTCTTTGGTATTACTGTAATTATTGCTGTTTTACATGACTCTGGTAAGCTTTGTGTTTTATCAATCTGGTTGATTACTTCCAGAAGGAGAGGAATTAATAAATCTTTAAATGTTTTATAGAATTCTATTGGGAATCCATCCTCTCCTGGTGTTTTATTGTTCGGTAGTTTTTTTTATTATCTCCTGTATTTCTTCTATTTCAAATGGTTTTGTTAATTTATTTTGTTCCTCTGTTTGTAATTTTGGTAGTTCAATTTTAGTTAAAAATTCATCTATTTTATCTTCTTTCCCTTCGTTTTCAGTTTGATATAATTGTTCATAATATTTCTGTTTTGTCTTCATTATGTTCTTTTCCACCTTATATGTTTGTAGTGTTTCATATTTTATTTTTTTTATCTGCCAATTCTCTTCTTTTAGTTGTGTCATCCTTCATTGCTAATTCTTTTTCTATATTTGCTATTTCCCTTTCCTACTGTTCTGTTTCCTGGTTGTAGTCCTTCTTCATCTTGGTTACATAACTTATTATTGCCCTCTGATGAACGCTTTCATTGCGTCCCATAGTATAAACTTATCTTTCACTGATTCCGTATTTATTTCAAAGTACATTTTAATTTGTCGTTCAATGAATTCTCTAAAATCCTGCCTTTTAAGTAGCATGGAGTTTAATCTCCATCTATACATTCTTGGTGGGATGTCCTCTAACTCTATTGTCAATAACAGGGGTGAGTGGTCTGATAATAGTCAAGCTTTATATTCCGTTTTCCTAACTCTCTCTTGCATGTTAGCTGATAACAGGAATAGGTCTATTCTTGAGTATGTTTTATGTCTGCCCGAATAATATGAATATTCCTTTTCCTTTGGGTGTTGTTTCCTCCATATATCCAAAAGTTGCATTTCTTGCATCGATTTAATTATAAATTTGGTTACTTTGTTCTTTCTATTAATTTTTTTTCCAGTTTTATCTATGTTTGAATCCAAATTAAGGTTAAAATCCCCTCCTATTAGTATGTTCCCTTGCGTATCTGCTATCTTCAAAAAGATATCTCGCATAAATTTTTGATCTTCTTCATTTGGTGAATATACATTGAGTAAATTCCAAAACTCCGAATATATCTGACATTTTATCATTACATATCTCCCTGCTGGATCTATTATTTCCTCTTCTATTTTGATTGGTACATTTTTACTGATTAATATAGCTACTCCTCTAGCTTTTGAATTATATAATGCTGCTGTTACATGTCCTATCCAATCTCTCTTTAATTTCTTGTGTTCCACTTTGGTTAAGTGTGTCTCTTGTATGAATGCTATATCAATTTTTTTTTCAATAAATTTAACAGTTTCTTGCTTTTGATTTGGTTATGTTTTCCATTAATATTTAAAGTCATATAATTCAACATAGCCATCTTATACTTTGTTGATCTTTCCTTTCTGTTTCCTCATCATCACCTTTCCTTCTTATCCATTTCTGTTTTCTTTTTTTTTAAGCACATTATAAGACAACATTTCTAAAACATAAAATATTTCCATTACTCTCCTATCTAAAAATCCTTTAACCCCATTATCCCCTCCCCTTCCTGAGTTGCCCTTTGTCCCTTGTCGGGCAACCACATCTCCCCTCTCCATTTGGATTTGAGAAATCACTCGCAAACGTCAACTGATTTCGCAGTGACCGTAATTCTTCCCCACCCAGCCCCCCCAGAAAAGATTTTAATCTTCATATATAACAAAGGTCACTCTCTTAATTCCCTCCTTACTTCCTCTCTTCCCTTACTTTCCCTTATTAATTCTTATCTATACTCTATATATTTTCTTTTAAATATACAAAAACACACATGTACACACATATGTACATACACACACACACATATATATATATATATTTATATATATATATATATATATATATATATATATAAATATATATACACACACACCCATATACACACATACATATAGTTTGTGGTCGTTTTTGCTCTTGTTACATGTCTTCGTCTCTCTGTCTGTTTTGTAGTTGTTCTGCAAATTTTCGTGCCTCCTCCGGATCCGAGAATAGTCTGTTTTGCTGCCCTGGAATAACTATTTTAAGTACCGATGGGTACTTTAGCATAAATTTATATCTTTTTTTCCATAGGACCGTTTTTGCTGTATTAAACTCCTTCCTCTTCTTCAGGAGTTCAAAACTTATATATGGATAGAAAAAATTTTTTTGACCTTTGTATTCCAGAGGCTTTTTGTCTTCTCTTATTTTCTTCATTGCTTTCTCCAATATATTTTCTCTTGTTGTATATCTTAGGAATTTTACTAAAATGGATCTTGGTTTTTTTTGTGGTTGTGGTTTAGGGGCTAATGTTCTATGTGCCCTTTCTATTTCCATTTCATCCTGTAATTCTGGTCTTCCTAGGACCCTGGGGATCCAATCTTTTATAAATTCTCTCATATTCTTGCCTTATTCATCTTCCTTAAGGCCCACTATCTTTATATTATTTCTTCAATTATAATTTTCCATTATATCTATCTTCTGAGCTAACAGCTCTTGTGTCTCTTTAACTTTTTTATTAGATTCTTCTAATTTCTTTTTTAAGTCATCTACTTCCATTTCTATGACTGTTTCTCGTTCTTCCACCTTGTCCACTCTTTTTCCTATATCTGACATGACCATTTCTAATCTATTCATTTTTTCTTCTGTACTTTTTATTCTTCTTTTTATTTCACTAAATTCTTGTGATTGCCATTCTTTTATTGATTCCATATATTCTTTTAAAAAAAAATATCCATGCACTTGCCCTTCCCTTCTTCTTCCATTTCTCTGTGTTCTTCCTCTTCTTCTTCCTCTGGGTTGGTCATCTGTTGTTTCTTTGATTTCCTTTTACTCTCTTTTTTCTTGTTCTCGTTGTTTTCTATGTTCTCCTCTTGCTGCTGTGTTGTGGCTGTCAATTTCAGCTGTGGAGATCGACTCCTCAGCTGGTCCCCCCTCCCGTCAGTGTTTTTTGTAGCCCCGAGCTCGGGATTTTGACTGACCTGAGGGAGCGGGCTTCTCTCTCCACAGCGGGCCTCCTCGGACAGGTAAGGCCTTCACCTTCTTCTTCCAATGTCTTTTCTTCTTCTCTTCTTCCCGTTGCTTTCGACTTTTCTTTCTTCGCTGCCATTTTCTTCCCACCTTTACTTTCACTTTATTTTAATTTTCGTGTTTGTGCCTTTGTGTTTTCTCTGTTTTTTTTAAACTTTTCCGGAGTGGGCTGGAGTTCCCCGACCGGCCACTACTTCATCACGTGACTCCTCCCTATCAGTGTCTTGCTGAAGAAACTTGCCCCATCAGGGTTTTCCAGATGATAACCTCTTTCTTTCAGGTCACCACAGAGTTCCTTCTTGTTTTCTTATTCCAAGTGAAACATTAGACAGCCAGTCCTCTCCTCTTGCATGAATCACAAGGGCTTTGACCAGGCTGAACTAAGCACTCACAATCCATCTTCGAAATGGGGTTTTTCCACAAGCTTTCCAGCTTGTCCTGTTCCAGTCCTAGCTGCT
Organism: Narcine bancroftii; assembly: GCF_036971445.1. Classification (NCBI taxonomy): domain Eukaryota; kingdom Metazoa; phylum Chordata; class Chondrichthyes; order Torpediniformes; family Narcinidae; genus Narcine; species Narcine bancroftii. The sequence continues at coordinate 81,954,337 of NC_091475.1, forward strand.
GCTGCTGAACTCTATAACTGAATTATTTCTCTCCCAGAGAAAAGCCTGTTTTACTCTCTCTGCTTGCAAAACCACGTAACCCACCTAGAACAGCAACCTCCATTCAGACAGCCTGTGGCTCTGGACCTAATCCTCTGAGTTCTTTCATCTGTTGCTTTTAAAAACAACAATCCATTAGTGAAGGCATTCGGAGTTGGCCTGTCTATCTTGAGCAGAGCGCCAGTATTTTAAATGAGATCTGTTTTGAAATGTTTGTATGTGACCTACACTAAAAAAAACCTGCCACAATTTATCTCCCAAAATCATATCTATATACAATACAAACACAACATATTCTTTCACGATACTTAAATTCCATAGGAACACGATTATAGTGTGGACCATCATGCCTCGCCACCCTACCTTTCCCGTCTATCCCTCAACTGGTGGGTGGGGGGAGGGGGTTCCATCCCATCCCAACCAGGAAAGGTCAAGAGAAGAAAACACCCTTAGCACTGGCTGCCATGTGGTGACAAACCCATAAAACCCTGATATACATCTTAAACCTTAGTTGTGAGTGCCTTGAATGTTGTACGTTAACAGTTAAATGTTGAGGGTACTGGGGTGGGGGGTGGGGAGAATGAAAAGAGCTTTAACTCTGCAGAAAACTTTGTATAGGACTGATAATTGTAAACTGTTGAAAAATGCTGACACTGTTAACATTGACAATGATAATGTTGATAACTGAGTTTAAGTTTGGAAAATAATAAACTAAAAGTAAAAAAAAGGTTGGATAGATTTCTACATAGAAAGGGAATTAAGGGATACAGGGAAAAGGCAAGTTGGTGGAGATGAGACAATAATCAAATCAGCCATAATCACATTCAATACTGGAGCAGGTTCGATGGGCTGCATGACCTAGTCTTTTCATTATGTTCTTTTACTTTTATTTATTATCTATCTATTTATTTATTTATTTATTTTATGTCCTTTTCCTTATGTTCTTGAGGCATGGAGAAAGCCATTCACCTGGCTCCTTATCGAAGTATAAGTGCTACTTTTCCCATGCAGCCCAACTAGAAATGATCTTTCATGTCAATGCCTAATTTCCTTTGGACACGTCTGATTGAGTGTGCACAAACTACTTTTGGGCAGTTCATTTCACATGATTGAACTTGTGGCCTCGCTTAAATTCTTCTCCTTTACCATTATCGGAATATGTTGAAACAGCAGGGCTCATTGATAATGCTTTCAAAGAGATTGGAGGAGCTTTGTGGGTCATTTTGTGCTTTTTGATTCCATGAACCTGCCCTCATTGCATTTTAATTTCAACATTCAGATTGAAAATTAAAAACACTAATTAGGAATAATAAGATAAACAACACTATTGGATGCAGCATCACACCTTTTGTCTGCTGATCAGGAAGACTGTACTTGCAAAGGCATCTACAAAGTAAATCAAAATAACTTGGAGATGTTTTCAAATGCACGAGGACTGGATTCCTGATGAAAACATTCCTTCATGTTGCAGCTTTACTGTGCCCCAAGGAAGGAGCGATGCCAAATATGGTCCACAGGTGATGTTATGGACAAATGAAATAGGAGTTGGCCATTCAGTTCATCAAGCATGTCTGCGGAGGAGTCACGTGATGGAGTAGTGGCCGGACGGTGAACTCCAGCCCTCTCCAGAAAAGTCGGAAAAAACAAAGGAAAACACAAAGGCACAGAAATAAAAGTTAAAGAAAAGTGAGTATAAAGGTGGAAAGAAGATGGCGACAAAAAAGAAAAATTGAAATTAACGGTAAGAAGAGAGGAAGAGAAGACAACGGAGGAAGAAGGAGAAGGCCTTACCTGGTCGAAGAGGCCCGCTGTGGAGAGAGAAACCCGCTTCCTCAGGTCGGTAGAAATTGGACTACAAAAATGGCTCGCTGAGCCGAGTAAAAGTGCGCAACCGCGCATGAAAAAAAACACACCGACGGGAGGGGGGACCAGCTGGGGAGTCGATCTCCACAGCCGGCAACGACAGCTGCAGAACACCTGCAGCAAGAAGAGAACACAGAAGACAATGGAAACAAGAAAGAAGAGAAGAAAAGGGCAACAAAGAAACAACAGATGGCCAACCCAGAGGAAGAGGAAGAGTACAGGGAAATAGAAGAAGAAGGGAAAGGCAAGATAAAGGATATACTTTCTCTTATTAAAGGATACATGGAGTCATTTAAAGAATGGCAAACACAGGAATTTAATGATTTAAGAAGAAGAATAAACAACACAGAAGAGAAAATGAATAAAATAGATATGACCTTAACAGAAATGGGAAAGAAAATGGACAAGATGGAAGAGCGGGCAATAGCAGCAGAAATAGAGGTAGAGGACTTAAAAAAGAAATTAGAGGAATCTAATAAAAAAGCCATAGAGACACAAGAACTGTTAGCTCAGAAAATAGATATAATGGAAAATTATAACAGAAGAAATAACATAAAGATAGTGGGCCTTAAGGAAGACGAAGAATATGAGGGAGTTTATAAAAGACTGGATCCCTAGGATCCTAGGATGTCCAGAACTACAGCAAGAAATGGAAATAGAAAGGGCACATAGAGCATTGGCCTTTAAACCACAACCACAACAAAAACCAAGATCTATTTTAGTAAAATTCCTAAGATATACTACAAGAGAAAAGATACTGGAGAAGACAATGGAAAAAGTAAGAGAGAGCAACAAGCCACTGGAGTATAAAGGGCAAAAAATCTTCATTTATCCAGATATAAGTTTTGAACTCCTAAAGAAGAGAAAGGAGTTCAATACAGCAAAGGCGATTTTATGGAAGAAAGGGTATAAATTTATACTAAAGCATCCAGCAGTATTGAAAATATTTATTCCAGGAAAACAAAACAGACTATTCTCGGATCCAGAAGAAGCACGAAAATTTGCAGAACAATTACAAAATAGACGGAGAGATGAAGACATGTAATGAGAGTAAAAATGATCACGATTGATATGTATGTGGGTAAAGAGGTATAAGAGTGTATAGGTATAATGTGCATACGTGAATGTATCTGTACTTAGAGGAAAATATAGATAGTATAGACAAGAATTAATAAGGGAAGGTAATGGAATAGAGAGAATAAGGAGGGAATTAAAAGAGTGACCTTTGTTACATATGAAAAGTGAAATCTTTTCTGGGGGGGCTGGGTGGGGGGGAATAGCGGCCACTGCAAAATCAGTTGACGCTTGCGAGTGAATTCGCAAACCCAAATGGAGAGGGGAGATGTGGTTGTCCGACAAGGGATAAAGGACAACTCAGGAGGGGAAAGGGAGATTGGGGCTAAAGAAGTTATAAATAGGAGAATAAGGAAAATGTTTGATGTTTTAGGAATGTTGTCTTATAAAGGGTTTAAAATAAGAAAACAGAAATGGAAAAGGAGGAAAGGTAATGATGGAAAAACGGAAAGGGAAGATAAACAAAGTATAAAATGGCTACGTTGAACTATATGACTTTAAATATTAATGGAATACATAACCAAATTAAAAGGAAGAAACTGCTAAATTTACTGAAAAAAGAAAAAATTGATATAGCATTTGTCCAAGAAACACACTTAACTGAATTGGAGCACAAGAAATTAAAGAGAGATTGGGTAGGACATGTAACAGCAACATCGTATAATTCAAAAGCAAGAGGAGTGGCTATATTAATTAGTAAAAATGTGCCATTTAAAATAGAAGAGGAAATATTAGATCCAGCAGGGAGATATGTAATGATAAAATGTCAGATATATTCGGAGTTTTGGAATCTACTTAATGTATATTCACCTAACGAAGAAGATCAAAAGTTTATGCAAGATATCTTTTTGAAGGTAGCTAATACGCAAGGGAACATACTAATAGGAGGGGATTTCAACCTGAATTTGGATTCAAATATGGATAAAACTGGGAAAAAAAATTAACAGAAAGAACAAAATACCAAATTTATAATTAAATCAATGCAAGAAATGCAACTTTTGGATATATGGAGGAAACAAAACCCAAAAGAAAAGGAATATTCATATTACTCGGCTAGACATAAAACATACTCAAGAATAGACCTATTTTTGTTATCAGCTAGTATGCAAGATAGAGTAAGAAAAACAGAATATAAAGCTAGAATACTATTGGACCATTCACCCTTAATATTGACAGTAAAGCTAGAGGACATCCCTCCAAGAATGTATAGATGGAGATTAAACCCCATGCTACTTAAAAGGCAGGATTTTAGAGAATTTATTGAAAAACAATTAAAAATGTATTTTGAAATAAATACGGAATCAGTGGAAGATAAGTTTATACTATGGGATGCAATGAAAGCATTCATTTGAGGGCAAATAATAAGTTATGTAACCAAGATGAAGAAGGACTATAATCAGGAAACAGAGCAGTTGGAAAGGGAAATAGTAAATATAGAAAAAAAATTAGCAATGAAGGAAGATACAACTAAAAGAAGAGAATTGGCGGATAAAAAAATAAAATATGAAACATTACAAACATATAAGGTAGAGAAGAATATAATGAAGACAAAACAGAAATATTATGAACGGGGTGAAAAAACACACAAAATCCTAGCATGGCAGCTTAAGACAGAACAAGCTAAGAAAATGGTATTGGCTTCAAGGAAAAAAGACAAACAAATTACATATAATCCAAAAGAAATTAAGGAAAACTTTAGAGAATTCTATGAACAATTATACCGAACTGAAAACGAAGGGAAAGAAGGGAAAATAGATTAATTTTTGACTAAAATTGAACTACCAAAACTACAAATAGAGGAACAAAATAAATTAACAGAACCATTTGGAACAGTAGAAATACAAGAGATAATCAAAAAATTACCAAATAATAAGACACCAGGAGAGGATGGACTCCCAATAGAATTCTACAAAACATTTAAAGACTTATTAATTCTGCCCCTCCTGGATGTAATCAACCAGATTGATGAAACACAAAGCTTACCAGATTCATGTAAAACAGCAATAATTACAGTAATACTAAAACAAGGGAAAGATCCACTCTCACCAGCGTCATATAGACCAATATCTCTGCTAAACACAGATTATAAGATAATAGCTAAACTATTAGCAAACAGATTAGCAGAGCAGGTACCGAAAATGGTAAATTTAGACCAAACTGGATTTATCAAAAAAAGACGCACAACAGACAATATTTGTAAATTTATTAACTTAATTCATGCAGTAGAAGGAAATAAAGCACCTGCAGTAGCAGTTGCTTTAGACGCAGAGAAGGCCTTCGACAGAGTAGAATGGAACTATTTGTTCAAAGTATTGCAAAAATTCAGTTTACCGGAGAAGTATATTAATTGGATTAAAGCATTATATAAGGGACCGTTAGCGAAAGTGACAGTAAATGGACATGTATCAAAACAATTTAACTTAAGCAGGTCAACGCGGCAGGGATGCCCACTATCACCTTTATTGTTTGCGTTAGCTATAGAACCACTAGCAGAATTGATAAGAATAGATAATAATATAAAAGGAATAAAAATAAAAGACAAGGAATATAAAATCAGTCTATTTGCGGATGATGTCATAGTGTACTTAACAGAACCAGAACTATCAATAAAAGAATTATATAAGAAATTGAAGGAATATGGAGAAGTGTCGGGTTACAAGATAAACGTAAATAAAAGTGAAGCAATGCCTATGAATAATGCAGATTTCTCAAAATTTAAGAAGGAATCTCCATTTAGATGGCAAATGCAGGCAATAAGATACCTAGGTGTACAAATAAACAAAAATCTCGGCCAATTATATAAACTCAATTATTATCCACTAATGAAAAAATTATAGGACGATTTAGAGCATTGGAAAGATCTACCACTAACATTAATAGGAAGGATAAACTGTATTAAAATGAACATTTTTCCAAGGATATTATACTTATTTCAGGCATTGCCAATACAACTGACAGAAAAAATTCTTCAAAGAGTTAAAGAAAATAATAAGGAAATTTTTATGGAGAGGGGGGAAACCGAGGATAGCACTAGATAAATTAACAGAATGGTATAAACAAGGAGGCTTACAATTGCCAAACTTTAAAAATTATTATAGAGCCACACAATTAAGATACCTATCAGATTTTTATCAAACAAGGGAAAAACCAGACTGGATGAGATTAGAATTAGATAAAATAGGGGAAAAGATACCTGAACACATATTATATAAATGGGATGAAAAATTGGTACAACATAGAACTTCTCCAGTATTACATCATCTCCTCAATATTTGGAAGAAGATTCATGTAGAAAGAAATAAAACAAATTATCAATTACCAAAACTAATATTGACGCAAAATAAGTTACTCCCTTTTACAATAGATAACCTTTCCTTTAGAGAATGGGAAAAAAAAGGGATTAAAAGAATAGAAAATTGTTTTTCAGGAAGTAGATTCTTATCCTTTGAACAAATGAGAGATAAGTACAATATAACTGGAGATACAGCGCTGGCATATTACCAACTGAGATCCTACTTGAAAGATAAATTAGGAAGCAATTTGAGTTTGCCAGAGGGAAGTAACTTTGAATATGTGATTACAGATACAATGTTAATCAAAAGATTTATAACAAATATGTATATTAAACTGCAAGAAAAGGAGAATGAGGAAACAAATGGTAAAACTAAACAAAAATGGGAACAAGATTTAAATATAAAGATAAAAAAGGAAACATGGGAGAAACTATGTTCTGGAATGATGAGAAATACAATAAATACGAGGCTACGTATGATACAATATAACTGGTTACACAGACTATACATTACACCTCAAAAGTTGTTTTCGATGTAAAAAAGATATGGGAACAACAATTCATGCAATCTGGACATGTGAGAAAGTAGAAAAATTTTGGGAAGATCTCAATCAGATATTAAATAAAATAGCAGAAAACAATATACCAAAGAATCCAGAGATCTTTCTCCTAAGTATCATAAAAAAAAAAGAATTTGGAATTGATTTGGAGGATGCACAAAAAAGATTTGTTAAGATAGCTCAAGCCGTAGCAAAAAAATGTATTATGTCAACCTGGAAATTGGAAGATAATCTGAAAATACAACAATGGTATATAGAAATGAATAAATGTATTCCATTAGAAAAAATTACATATAGTTTAAGAAATAATATTGAAATATTCGAACAAATATGGGAGCCTTACATTAAATACAATAGCGAAAACCTACCGGGGACAATCATTACCTAAGTTGATGGAAGGAGAAGGAAAGAAAAGAATGGACTCAGTAGAATTTCTGGTGTATTTTTGTTGAATGACAACATTATCTGACTGGTTTAATGTAACCTAGATTGTATACCTAAAATGGATGGGGGGGGGTGGGGGGGTGGCTTGGGAGGAGGGGGGGGGGGGAGAAAAAGTCACTGTATATGTGTGAAAAAGAAAAAGTGTGTAGCATGGCTAATGTGATTTATGGTATGAAAAATAAAAAATTTTAAAAAAAGCATGTCTGCCATTTTAAAAGACTGTAGACAGTAATCTCAGTTCTATATTCTCATCTACCTCTCTTTTCTGCCCTTGCCGTGTACTGTATCAATCTCTCCTTAAAGAATATTCAAATACACTGGTTGGTGAAGAGTTTTAAAACCTCATAAACCTTAGAAATGAAACATTTTATCTCATTGTGGTCTGAATTGGAAACACATTTTCTTGGCCAGAGCTCATAAATTCTTGCCAAACAAAAAAGAACATGGATGTCTGTTCTGTTTCCGACCGGCCAAGGGTATTATAAAAAGGGACCAAAGGCTTGATCAAAGTTTTAGAGGAATTCCTTGACAATTAACAGGGCAAAAATAAAGTTGCACAAGAGAATGCAGATGTTGGAGTCTGGAGCAAACTTAAGAAATAGGAGCAAGACGGCAGCCATTCAGCCTGTCAAGCCTGTTCCACCATTCAATAACATTGTGGCTGATCTGGCTGTGGATTCAGCTCCACCTACCCACCTTTTCCCCATTACACTTCATTCTTCTACTATGCAAAAGTTTATCTGTGTCTTAAATATATTTAATGAGGTAACTTCTACTGTTATCTTGGGCAGAGAATTCCACAGATTTGCTACTATCTGGGAAAAATAGTTCTTCCTCATCTCCATCCTAAATCTACTCCCCCAAATCTTGAGAATATATCCTTGATATCGAGTCTCACCTGCCATTGGAAGTACTTTCTTGCCTCGACCTTATCTATTTCACAATGTGAGATGTTTCTCTCAGATTATCTCTCATTTTTCTGAATGAGAGAGAGTTAGATGAGAATATAGAATTGAGATTACTGTCTACAGTCTTATAAAATGGCAGACATGCTTGATGAAATGAATGGCCAACTCCTATTTCATTTGTCCATAACATCACCTGTGGACTATGTTTGGCATCGCTCCTTCCTTGAGGCAGAGTAAAGCTGCAACATGAAGGAATGTTTTCATCAGGAATCCAGTCCACTTGCATTTGAAAGCCTCAGACAACTCAATCTCTCCACATCGGCTAACCATCTCATCTCTGGAATCAACCTGGTGAACCTCCTCTGCCACAACTCTAAAGCTGGTAAATCTTTTCTTGAGTAAGGAGATCAAAACTGCACACTCCAGGTACTTCCTCATCAGTACCCTGTACGGTTGCAGCAAAATCTCCCAGCTCCTAAGTTCAATCCCTCAGGCAATCCCATTTGCATCTTGATTACCTGCTGCACCTCCAAACCAACATTTTCCAAACCAACATTTTGTGATTCATTCACACACATTCCCAAATCTTTCTGCAACTGCTTGTTGCAATATTTTACAATTAAAAGAATACCGTATATACTCATGTCATTGTCTAATATTTTTTGGACCAATTTTTTGGATCAAATTTGCGGGAGGTGTCAACTTTTACATGGGTCATACTTTTGATTCAGGTGGGGAGGTGGCTGGGTGACAATCCACGGTCGAGGCGTCAGGAACTCCAGTGGGCGGGTGCCAGGGGTGAGGATCTGCGGTACGGGTGTCGTGAGCTCAGATGGGAAGACAGTTGGGAGCTTGGATGGGCTAGCTGTCAGGCCCAAAAAAGAGGGAGGGGAGTTTATTTTTACACGTGTCATATGAAAATGTGTTTTTTGGGCCAAAAAGGGGCATTGACTATTACATGGTATCGATGATTACATGAATATATATGGTAATTTTGTGTCTGGACACTTTATCTTCTCGACAAAAAGATCCTGGTGTCTGACCATTTCCACCCATGGATGCTGCCTGACCTACTGAGTTCCTCCAGTTGCTTATTGTTTGCGTTATTTTGAACAGACCCAATGACCGAGCATCCATAGCTCCAAATTGAAAGAATTCCAGATTCCAGTGAGGGAGGTGGTGCAATTGAAAGAAAGGGAAGCAACACAGTTGGCAGTGAGGGAAGTGGCAAGGTTGGCACTGAGGAACATTTGACAATAAATAGTGGCAGAAACAGCCATCGACACCTCAGATGTGCTCCAACATTCAGACATTTGCTGATCTTTTTGTACGATATTTCTGTACTGAACCCACATCACTCATTTCTCCTAATCTACCAGTCTTTGAACTGGATACACTCACCAACTAAGTCTCTATGGTTTTCCTAGGAACACAGTGGAGCAGCAAGGCAGCAATGAGAAGTCATCAATAGAGTAGGACTAAGTGAAGCAAAGGAGAAATAATAAATGTATCAGGAAAGACACAGTGAGAAAGTTGTGAGAGCTCTTTATGTAACTAAAAATGCTACCTGGTTACACAGAAAGTGGACCCAGGAAGTGATTTGGACTGTCACCCTTGCCCTTCCTTCAAAAATGATAAGTCAACAGATGCTCTCTTGCCACTGTTTCCTCCACATACACTTCTTCCTCAGAGGATACCAATGTTTCTAATCTTCCCTTCATTTCTTTATTTTTGGAATATTTTATTTTTTAATTTCTAAGACTCTTACAAATCCAAACAAACAACACAATCTCTTTCAATAATAGTGTATAACCGAATAAGTAAAGTAAAAAAAAAATAGTGTATAACATGCAAGGGACTATTTTTCCCCTACCCCTCTCCCCTTCCTCCCATACCCTAATACAACAAAGAAAAGATTATATAAATTAAACAAATACAAAGAACCTAATATTGGTAAAGTCACAAACCCTTAAGGGAACTTGAGAAAAACCCAAATAAACCTATAATAAAAATATAAGGAACAAAATACAAGACCATGTCATCTGTGCCACGACCCACTTCATTGATCTCAATCATTTCACTATTGGCACAGATTGTTGCATTTCCTTTATTCAGAAGTGGTATAATTATATCTGCAATCCAATCTGTTGCAGATAGGGTTGCCACACCTTAACAAATGTGCCACATTTCCTCCTTAAATTTACGTGATTTTCTCCAGGGGAATGCAACTCTACATTTCCGTATTCCATCGTGTAATATTTAGTTGGGAGTCGGTACTTCCACGTGACCGCTATACACTTCCTGGCTACCGACAAGACGACTTTCACAAACTGAATTTGGTATTTGGACAGTTTCCCAGAAGGTACAGTTCCTGCCTGTCCCACATCGGACTTGTCAGTCACCAACGAGCCTGCAGCAAACGCGGACGTACCCCTCCATAAATCTTCGTCCGCGAAGCCAAGCCAAAGAAAGAAGACAGTTCCAGTTCCTGTGGAAAGTCCACCTTTGTAATTTTTTTTCAGAACGTCCCCCAGGTCCTCCCAGAAGGATGTCACCCTTGTACACAGCCAGGTTGAATGGATAAAGGTTCCAATCTCCACACCACACCTAAAGCACATTCCCAAAAATTCTGATTTTGATTTATGTAATTTTTGTGCTGTGAGGTACAGTTGATGCAGGAAATTATATTGCACCATTCTGTATCTGGCATTAATAACTGCTGTCAGAGGTCTGACCAGCACCGCTCATGGATTGTTCCTCCCCTTCATTTCTTGAGTAAAACACTTTCCCATTCATGAAGTTTATAGGGTTGCAGTGCTGTGCCACTCAAATTGATCAATTGTTTCTTCTGACTTTAGCTCACGCTCTGTTGGAATGGGCTCCACAGATATCTGTACTCCAATTTAGCCCACCTGCAAATCCCTAATTACTACAGGAGTTAAACAAGAAAGTCTGCAGATGCTGGGGTCCAGTGCAATGCACAAATGTGGCCAGAGAAAATCAAAAGATCATACAGCATCCATAGGAAGTAAAAGGTGACGGATGTTTCGAGTTTGGGCCCTTTGTCAGGTATGATAACTGATGAAAGGTCCAGGCCTGATATGTTATATTTACTTCTTGCCTGCATGATCTGCTGCATGATCTGCTGAGATTCTCCAGCCCAATTCTACTGCTCCACCACTAGCAAATCTAGCCTCAGCCATAAGCTCCAGGATTCTGTCCCTATACCTCTGACTCCATTCCTTTGGATTCAATTCTTTGATCCATCAAGCCCAGATAAACTGTGGAAAGAACTCTTCAGATGAAGTATTGCCCATTTCTCAGATTTTCAGGTCCATCCACTCATTATCTGGGTATTTTGTAAAACTTACTTCTGCTTCCCCCAGTCTTCTGGCGACTGAATTGGGCCTAAATTTTAATTTTACCTGTGTCCTGTGAAGAACATTGGTATATTTGATTACATGCAAGACATAAATTTTTTTAAAAACTGCCAATATAAGATTAAAACAGTTTTGAACCTGTCAATTTTGACTCAAACTAGCAAATTCTAAAGAAGCAAATATTTCTGCTTGGAAACCAGCAGTTAATCATGTGACCATTGAGGCTCTTCAATGCCTCAATGATCTTCCTTTAATTGTAAGATTAGAAGTGATAGCAAGTGTTCAATTCCATTGGCAACTCATTAGTAAATGAGACAATCCATGCCTGCAGGAAACCAGTTCCCGATAAGATGATTAGTGACATAGGTTTACAACAGCCTGTTAATGACTACCTCTAAAAAGAGAGGACCTGTGGCTACAAGAGTAGGTCAGAGATTGCATAACCAACAGCAAGTGATTTGTCTCCTGACTCCTCATACCACCATATACTAATCAGGAATGTAATGGAATACTTGCCATTTAAATGGATGATGACCACTCCAACAACAACACAAGAAACCTGATGCCCCCCAGACAAGTGAAAATCATTTCAATTACACTCCTGATTTGTGCATTGTAAGTATGAGAAGGTATGCAGGGTGCATCTTCACAAAAAGAACTGTTTTTATATTGCGTAGTCTACCATGTAGGCACCATCCAAATCCATAATCTCTACTACCAAGAAAGACGAGGGCTTTGGGCGCATGCTTACACCTTCATTGCTTCCTCACCGAGTTCCAATCATGATTTGGAAACGTATCGTTAATCCCACATCATCATTGAGTCCAATTCCTCACACACCCTCCCCAATAATATTGTGGACACACATTTAAAAGAGAGAGCACTGCAGTTTGAGAAAGCAGTTCATCATCATCTGTTCAAAGGGAATGAGAAATCCTGGAAAATTCTGGCCCAATCCGGAAAAGAAAACAAATAAATAAATACATTTGTCTTTGTCAATATAGGATGCACACAAACATTGCAGGATCAGACAATTTCTTCCCTCAGCAATCAATGAAACCAGCTAGTTCCACAATTATGCTTTCTGAGGTAGCAAATTTCTCTGCTTGCGGCCAGCAGTTAAGTAGGTGACCATAAACTACAGCTCTCTTGTTGAATGATTTCCCACAAGAAAGCTTTTAAATATAGTAAGAAACTTTTTGCACCACAATAATGGTGCAGCAGACAGCATTTTCTAGCCACAGTAAATACATGAAGAGTGCTTGGGTTCCAAAGGTGAAACCATGAGATGGTATTCTGCAATAGAGTTGGCACAGAATGAGTCAGATATAATGATACGCATGACTCGAATAATTCTGTTCATCCATTGCCCTCTCTTAGGCTTCAAACCACTTTCTTCGCTACTGAGTTTGTTGTTTCTTCTCGCCAAAGCTCCCCCATTATCTCTTATTCAGTACACGTGAAAATAAATAAATAAACAATTCAATTCTGCAAATGTCGTGCATGAAATTCCAATTGCCTTTTTTCATATCCTTAAATGCACTTGCAAATCCGCATCACCATCTTCCCTGCTTCCTACACTATCATGTACTCTGAGTTTTGTAACCCAATTGTCACCTGTCCTGTTTTTGGTCGTTCTCAGCTCCACAGATGGTTTCTCCTTCTGCTCATACACAGCTAACTTTGACACTCAACAGCATGAACTGTTGCTTCTCTTCTATTCATTATTTACAATATGCAGAGTCTTAGCTGCGGTGTGACCAACTGAGTCACCCTTGAAATCCCAATTAATGAGAACTTGCAGAATCCTTCATGTTCAAATTCTGCTGATTTAGCAGCCTCAATTCATGCAGGCAATCTCCAGTGAATAGGGCTCAAAGCCTGCCAAAGATATGAGAATTCTAAGACCCAATAAAAGGGGAGGGGAGGGGTCACAGGATTTGACAACTATTTTAAAGTTCTGAACAAAGTCAATTTGAAGGTATAATAACAGATGTACTAATTATTAAGAAATTTATTACTAATATGTATATAAAATGACAAGGAACTACAAGGAAAAAAGATTTATATAAATCAAAATTACGATGGGAGAAAGATTTAAATATACAAATTCAAGAGGAAATATGGTCAAAACTGTCAAGAGAGTGTTACAAATACGGTTAATGCGAGATATCAAATGTTTCAATATAATTTTCTTCATCAATTATATTATACTCCACATAAATTAAATGGGCTTAATTCTAATTATTTGAATAAGTGTTTTCGATGTACCAAAGAAATAGGGACTTTTTAACATTCGGTATGGTCCTGTGAAAAAGTAGAACAATTTGAGTGTATTGCTAGGACAAATTATAAAGCAAAAGATCCAAAAAATCCAATAATATTTTTACTTGGGAATGTATATGAAAAAGATATAAAACTGAAATTGGATAAATACCAAGAAAAAATTTTAAATATATCAATAGCGACTGAAAAGAAATGTATAGCGGTCACATGGAAAACTGAGAATGTGGTACAATTAGACCATTGGCATATTGAAATGCAAAATTGTATAGCTTTAGAAAAAATTACATATAGTTTAAGAAATCGAATTGAAAACTTTTATAAAATTTGGAAACCCTAGATGGATTTTATGAATAAAATTCCATCCACTTTTTCCATTTTACCCACCCCTCTCAATTAGAAACCACAAAAAATAATAATATTATATTATTATATTATATATTTTAATATAATATAATATTAATATTATATATTATTATATTATATATTATATATGTACAAAAATAAAGGCGAGAAATCAGACTGGTCAAACTACAGGGGAATCACGCTGCTCTCCTTTGCAGGCAAAATCTTCGCTAGGATTCTCCTTAATAGACTAATACCTCGTGTCGCCAAAAATGTCCTCCCAGAATCACAGTGTGGTTTTCGCGCAAACAGAGGAACTACTGACATGGTCTTTGCCCTCAGACAACACCAAGAAAAGTGCAGAGAACAAAACAAAGGACTCTACATCACCTTTGTTGACCTCACCAAAGCCTTTGACACCATGAGCAGGAAAGGGCTTTGGCAAATACTAGAGCGCCTCGGATGCCCCCCAAAGTTCCTCAACATGGTTATCCAACTGCACGAAAACCAACAAGGACGGGTCAGATACAGCAATGAGCTCTCCGAACCCTTCTTCATTGACAACGGTGTGAAGCAAGGCTGCGTCCTCGCACCAACCCTCTTTACTATCTTCTTCAGCATGATGCTGAAACAAGCCATGAAAGACCTCAACAATGAAGACGCTGTTTACATCCGGTACCGCACGGATGGCAGTCTCTTCAATCTGAGGCGCCTGCAAGCTCACACCAAGACACAAGAGCAACTTGTCCGTGAACTACTCTTTGCAGACGATGCCGCTTTAGTTGCCCATTCAGAGCCAGCTCTCCAGCGCATGACATCCTGTTTTGCGGAAACTGCCAAAATGTTTGGCCTGGAAGTCAGCCTGAAGAAAACTGAGGTCCTCCATCAGCCAACTCCCCACCATGACTACCAGCCCCACCACATCTCCATCGGGCACACAGAACTCAAAACGGTCAATTAGTTTACCTACCTCAGCTGCACCATTTCATCTGATGCAAGGATCGACAAAGAGATAGACAACACACTCGCCAAGGCAAATAGCGCCTTTGGAAGACTACACAAAAGAGTCTGGAAAAACAACCACCTGAAGAAACACACAAAGATCAGCGTGTACAGAGCCTCTGTCATACCCACGCTCCTGTTCGGCTCTGAATCATGGGTCCTCTACCAGCATCACCTACGGCTCCTAGAACGTTTCCATCAGCGCTGTCTCCGCTCCATCCTCAA